>NW_006788040.1:1557427-1588608 GCF_000442215.2 Lipotes vexillifer
CCCAGCTGGTGAATTCCCTTTTCATTGCTCCCTTCTTCCCTCAAAGAGACTAGCCCTCCTCACCATGTCTCTTTATTTCCACTCACAGCTACCTTTCAGATCCTGGCCCCGAAAGGCAAGGCAAGGCAAGGAGGGGCCCCGGCTTCCAACCTCTGTGAATCCCAGAGCCCTCCTCCTGAGATCTGCAGGGGGAGCATGAAATATTTAAAAGCTCAAATTGAAATCCTGTTAGCGCCAGGTCTTGGAAAGCCGACTCCAGCCCCAGCACATCAGTATCTGTTTGTCGGTGTCATTTAGGGACCCCGGCTTTCCAAACCATTGATTGAACCTTTCTGTCAATCCAACACTTTTAGGGTAATTTAACTTAATAATACCTTTGTCTGCACCAGCGCCTGTATCTGAAGGGTGATTATCATAGAAGTTATTTTAGGTTGTTTAATGGAATGCAGTAAATTCTCAATTGACAGGGCAGATCCTCAGAATGGCTTTTCAAAGTGTTTACCTTTCAAAGCTTCCCCCCCTCACTTTACCAAACTTACTACTTTGAGCTGGTGAAGACTTCATAAATTATTAGCAATTGTTCTTCCCCCGTGTTCACATGCATCATTAATTCTTTGTAAAAAGTTCAAACTGTCCGGAACTTAATTGTTATCACTGGGAGAATGGCTGGAAATGGATGTGGGCTCTATTATTTCTGTCAGAAATTTTGACTTATTGTACTTGATATTTTACCCAACACATCATATTCTCAGTACAAGAGAGCAAAAAAGAGGAGGGGAGGGGAAAAAAACCCATAAATGCTTCTCCTTGAAACAAAAAAATAATAATACATATATTTCTGGGAAGAAAAGTCAGAGATCCAGGTGACAAAATAATAGTTCCAATCTCCTGAAGAGAGAGGAAGAGGAGGGCAGCATTCAGGGGAAAATTTATGTTGTAACTTTTATTGGCTTGAACTGTATTTTTGTTCTAAGGTTTGAAGGTTCTGTGATTCTAGGAGTCTAATTTTTAACAATTCTGAGATGTTGAAGTTCTATGTGTCCAAGTTCCCGAGGCGTCTGATTTTTAGGATAAATTAATCCAACAGTCCAAGATTCAGGACTGCTGAGGAGTATGGTCTCTCAGAATTAGAATAATATTGAAAAGAGCCACAATATTGGCTAATATTTATTGAGAGCTTATTATGTGCAGGCACTGTGCTAAATGCTTCCTGTGCATCACCCCATTTAATCTTCAAGTCACCTGAAACTCTTGATCAACCCCATTTTACAGTTGGATAAACTGAGGCACAGAATGGTTGAGTAACTTGCTCAAGGACACACAGCTGGTAAGTGGCACAGTTAAGCTTTGAACCCAGGCAGTCTGAGTCCAAGGCCCATATGTGTAGAACATAAGTATCCCATCTCAAGATACCAGCAGTGGTTCTTTTGCCCCACCTGGAATGCTATGGATTAGGCCATGTGTGGAAGTGCAAGGAATCACATGTGTGTTGCCAGACAGCGTTCCAGGTGGCCCAGCTCTGGCCTGTCTTCTGCCTTTGTGGACACTGCTTGTCCAGTCCAGCAGGTCTTCCCTTCCTATTCATCCTACAAGGTCACCTCCTCCAAGAAGCCTTCAACTCTGCTTTTCCACAACTTGAAGTGATTGCTCCATCCTTTGAAACTTCACAGCTTTTGGTACCAGGCAGTGGGTTGGAGGCATCTTGTAAACCACCTGAAAGCATGGACTATGGGGTCAGATGTATCTGGGTTGGAATCTTGCTTCAGTGCATTGAGCTTGAGTTAGGTGTGTCATTTGAGCCTCAGCGTTCTCATCTGTAAAATAGGCTGTCTCATAGGATTGTTGTGAGGATTAAGGGAGGTGCTCAAAAGGAGTCTAGTGAACTGCCTCACACACAGTCGGTGCTCAGTAAATGTTGGCTGTTGCTCTGACTTGTATTATAGTTATCTGTATGTCCTATCTTTTATACTGAATGTTTTATGGGTTAAAGCATAAGGATCAATATCTTTTGGGCATTTGCTGTGGGGTCAGTCTCTGTGCTGAAGGCTTTATGTTTGTGAGATCACTTGACCCTCATAACTGCCCTTTGAGCCCACGATTAACCTTTTCTTCAGAGGAGGAGACTGAGTCTCAGCGAGGCTGGTCATCGTGCTCAGAGTCACAGGGGTGGTGTGTGCTGGTTCTGGGAAAGCCTGGGTTTGCCTGCTTCGCTGTGCTGCCGAGGGAAGAGGACCATGTATTCATCTTCTCCAGAAGCTCAGTGAAGGATATTTCGGAGGAGTCCCCTGGCAACATCTGTCTTTGGACCTCGGCCGGGGAGGTAGGGCCATTGTCTGTACAAGTCAGGCAGGGAAGTCGCCATTTTCCTGGGGAGAGTCTCATGAGTTGCTTTGATTCTGTACCTACTCCCACTTCTCTTTTTGCTGGTCTTCATGGGCCTCCTTCCCGTTGAAACAGAAGAAAAGGGCCTGACGTCCCAGGGATGGCCAGAGTTGCTTCTGGATTGAGGGTGCAGGTGGGTGGGAAGTGTTGGGCCAGGAGTCAGGACACAGAGGCTTGAGCTCTGGCCCTACTAACTGTGTGACTTTGGGAAGAACCCGGTCTCTCCCCGGACATCCTATCCCACAAATGCAGAAACGTATGAGTTGGATTATCACTTCAGTGACTTCCATACTGTTTTAGTTTGTGGAGCAGTGGAACCAGATGCTGAGGTGAAATTGTCACAAGAAAGGCTTACGCTCAAGTCAGATAGGAGGGGGCCTGTTGTGGGTGGAGAGGGAGTGCGGGTGTTGATCGCACCCTTCCTCTCCCCAGAGGTGCCTGAGGCACCTGCAGTGAACACCAGTGTGCCATAGACACTGTATGAAAAGAGACGGACCGAAGGTCCCTACAGTATTACTCCTGCAGTATTCTATGTCTCTTGTCATCCTGAACGATTCAGCCCATGGTTAGAACTTCTCAGTGGAGCAAGGTGAGCCAGTTCAAGGCTCTGGGAGTTTGAACAGAGCCAGTTCAAGGCTCTGGGGTACTGTGGTCTTGGCCATTGATTTCTATCTGACTTTGGAATATGGGTCTACAATTTCCTCCAAGTCACAAGCCTGCCTGTGCCTCAAGTCTTGTGGGACAACAATCAGGTCCCTGTGTCCCTCTCCGGATGCCTTCCTGCTTGTTTGCTGAGTGACGACGTGTCACTATCAACTAAAGAGGTGAGAACATTGTTGTGAATCCTAGCACATCAGAGATAGTTGAAGCTAGTCATCTACGGGGGGTAGAAAAGGTGTCTCTGTGGTTCTCCTGGGGGAGGAAGAGAAGGACAGCGTCCACCCACCACCCCTTCCTTCTCTAGAG
Source organism: Lipotes vexillifer (assembly GCF_000442215.2). Classification (NCBI taxonomy): domain Eukaryota; kingdom Metazoa; phylum Chordata; class Mammalia; order Artiodactyla; family Lipotidae; genus Lipotes; species Lipotes vexillifer. Next base: position 1,560,776 of record NW_006788040.1, read on the forward strand.
CACCTGTACTCTGACTTCCTTCAATATGCATGTGCGCTTTTAAAATTGTTTCTGCTTAGTGTTTTATTTTCCTCCATTTCACACAGAACGCTAAGACTGTGGTATGTTGGAGCCTGTTTCTTCTGGTTCATAAGAACCTATTGTGTCCATCTCTTCCCAGCTCTAATCAGTGAAGTCATGTTGGTAGCTTGAAATTGGCCATGGTGGGAGTACTTATACCATGACGATTGGCCAACGCTGCAAATCAGGGTTTTCCCCTAGGGAAGTCGGTTGTTAAACATTTATCAGCACTCCGCTAGACTAGTATAATAAACACTTATATACCCACCACCCAGCTTTGGTAAATCTTGACATTTTGCTATATGTATTTGTTTCAGACCTTTCATTTTTCTTTTAAGGGATAAAATAATACAAAAACAGTTGGCTCCATCTGTATTACTCTCCACAATCTCATTCATTTGCTTCCTGATCCAGAAATATAGTTTCATCCCAAACTTGGTGTTTATCATGTTTTAAAAATATTTTTACTACATATGTGTCCATAAATAATACATGGTATTGTTTTGCATATTCTTAGATTTATATCCATCGTATTATACCATATGTATCATTCCACAACTTTTATTTTAAAATACATTTTATGTTTTTTTGAAAGGCTTATACATGTTGATATATGTAATTCTAGTTCATTCATTTTAATTTCTATATGGTGTTCCATTGTATAAATATAACAACATTAATTTATTCCTTTTTCCACTGATGGACATGTAGGCTGTTTCCAATTTTTGTACACATCTCTTGGTGCACATATGCAAGAATTTTTAAGGTATATACTTAGAAGTGGAATTTCTAGGTGCAAGGATATGCATATCTTAATCTCTACTAGGTTTGCCAAGTTGCTCCCCAAAATGGTTGTACAAATTTACACTCCCACTAGCAGTGGATAAGAGTTCTTGCCAACAATTGGCATTGTCAGATGGCTTAATATTTTCCAATCTGATGGGTGTAAAATGATATCTCTTTGTGGGTTTAATTTGCATTTTCCTGATTAGTAGCAAGATTGTGCATCTCTATGTATGTTCAATGGACATTTATTTTTCTCTTTTGTGAATTATCTATTCATTTCTTATGCCGTTTGCCCCAGAAGTGTTGTTTAGCTTTTTTGTAAACCAATTAAAAATATATTCTGATTACTAATACTTTGTGATTGTGTGAAGTGAAAAATTTTTCTACCACTACGTATCTTGTCTTTCAGTATTGTGTAGAAATTTTCAAGTTTAATTAATCACATTTATTAATCTTTTATGTTTTGTGCTTTGTGTTTGGTTTAATATAAGTAGTCCATCCTGAGTTTATAAGAGATCTTCCTACAATTTACTGTATAATTTAAAAAGTTTTATTTTTCCCTGTTAGGTCTTTAATTAACCTAGAATTTATTTTTGCATAATGTGTTAGGTAAGACTCTAATTTATTTGTTTTACATGTATGTACCCAATTGTCTGACCACAATTTAAGAAATATTCCATCTTTTCATTTCTGATTCTCAACAATGTCTTATAGTTTTTAGTGTACTGAATTCTCTCATTGTTGGTTAGATTTATTTCTTAGGTATTTGAAGTATTTAATACTATTATAGTTTCATAATTTTCTTAAAAATTGTTTCTATTTGTTCATTGCTGGTATATAGAAATAAAAGTGATTTTTGTATATTAGACTTGTATCCAGTGACATTGTAAATTAAAATATTAATGCTAATAATTAATAGGGACTTCCCTGATGGTCCAGTGGCTACGACTCTGTGTTCCCAGTGCAGAGGGCCCAGGTTGGATCCCTGGTCAGGGAACTAGATCCTGCATGCCCCAGCTAAAGAGCCCGCATGCTGCAACTAAAGATCCCACATGCTGCAACTAAGACCCAGTGCAGCCAAATAAATAAACAGTTTTAAAAAATGCTAATAATTTACAGATTCTTTTGGATCTTCTACATACCTAGTCATGTCACCAGTGAATAAAGACAATTTTATTTCTTCATTCTCAATCCTTAAGCCTTTACTTTCTTTTTCTTTCCTATTGCTCTGGCTAGGCCCTCCAGTACAATGCTGAATAGAATTGGTGATAGCAGGCATTCTTATCTAGTTCCCTATTTCATGGGAAAAGCTTTCAGTAGTTCACCATTAAGAATAATCTTTGGTTTTTTTTTTTTCTGTACGCGGGCCTCTCACTGTTGTGGCCTCTCCCGTTGCGGAGCACAGGCTCCGGATGCGTAGGCTCAGCGGCCATGGCTCACAGGCCCAGCTGCACCGCGGCATGTGGGATCTTCCCGGACTGGGGCACGAACCCGTGTCCCCTGCATCGGCAGGCGGACTCTCAACCACTGCGCCACCTGGGAAGCCCCTCTTTGCTATTTTTAAAAATATATTTATTTATTTATTTATTTTTGGCTGCATTGGGTCTTTGCTGCTGAGCGCGGGCTTTCTCTAGTTGCGGTGAGCAGGGGCTATTCTTCGTTGCAGTGCACGTGCTTCTCATTGCAGTGGATTCTCTTGTTGCGGAGCTCAGGCTCTAGGCGTGTGGGCTTCAGTAGTTGCGGCACATGGGCTCAGTAGTTGTGGCGCACGGGCTTAGTTGCTCTGTGGCATGTGGGATCTTACTGGACCAGGGATTGAACCCATGTCGCTGCATTGGCAGGTGGATTCTTAACCACTGTGCCACCAGGAAAGTCCTCTTTGCTATCTTAAAATTTAAAAAATCAGATAGAGGAAGATCTCTCCTATGTCTAATTAAAATTTTTCATCATGAATGTACATTGACTGTTGTCAGATGATATTCTGCATCTATTGAGGTGGTCGTGTAATTGTTCTCTCTTTTCTGTTGAAGTGGAAAATTATAATAATTGATTTGGGTCATTGTATTCCTGGAATAAATAATCAACTGGTCATGATGTATTATCACTTTATTTATAACTGGATTTGATTTGCAAAATTTTATTTGGGATTTTTGCGTATAAGTTCATGAGAGAGACACCACGTGTTGAAAAGAATTTCCTTGTTGAATTGTCTTGGGATTTTAAAAAAATATTTCTTTCTTTCTTTATTGATTTGGTTTCACTGGGTCATAGTTGTGGCAGGCGGGCTCCTTAGTTGCAGCTCAAGGGCTACTTAGTTGCAGCTTGCTGGCTCCTTAGTTGTGGCATGCGAACTCATAGTTGAAGCATCCATGTAGGATCTAGTTCCCTGACCAGGGATCGAACCTGGGCCCCATGCATTGGGAGCTCAGAGTCTTAACCACTGCACCACCAGAGAAGTCCCAGGGATTGTTGTTGAAAATCATCTCACCATATATCTATGAGTCTAGACTCCATTCTTTATTTTTTCCAGTGTCATTGAGATATAGTTGACATATAACATTATGTGAGTGTAAGGTATACAACACGTTGATTCGATACATTTATAAATTGCATAGTGATCACCACCATAATATTAGCTACTCCATCCCATCACCTAGCTATCATTTCTTTTTGTGGTGAGAACATTTAAGATCTACTGTATTAGCAACCTTCAAGTATATGACACAGTATCATTAGCTATAATCATCATGCTATACTTTAGATCCCCAAGCTTGCTAATCTTGTAACTAGAAATTTGTACCCTTTGACCAATACCCCCCTTTTCTCCACCTCCAACCCCTGGCAACCATCACTTTACCCTTTGTTTCTCTGAGTTTGTCTTTTTTAGATTGTGCATATAAGTGATATTATACAGTATTTGTCTTTCTCTGTCTAGCTTATTTCACTTGGGATAATGCCTTTGAGATCCATCCAAATTGCTGCAAATGGCAGAATTTCCTTCTTTCTCATGGCTGAATAGTATTCCATTGTATATATCTATGTATCTATTATATCTATATCTTTCTATGTATCTGTGTATGTATGTATTGATCTCTGTGCACCACATCTTCTTTATCCATTCATCTATTGACAGAACACAGCTTGTTTCCATATCTTGGCAATTGTAATGCTGTAATGAACATGGGAGTGCATATTTCTCTATGATATCCTTATTTCAATTTCTTTGGTTATATACCCAGAAGTGGGATTGCTGGACCACGTGGTAGTTCTGTTTTTAATACTTTGAGAACCCTCCCTACTGTTTTCCATAGTGGCTGTACCAATTTACATTCCCACCAACAGTGCACTAAGGTTCCCTTTCTTCATATCCTTGCCAACACTTACCTCCTATCTTTTTTGGTGATAGCCATTCTAACTGGTATGAGGTGATATCTCATTGTGGTTTTGATTGCATTTCATTGATGATTAGTGATGTTGAACACATTTTCATGTATCTGCTGGCCATTTGTATGTCTTCTTTGGAAAACTTAGATTCTCTATTCTATTCCTTTAATCTATATGGCTCACCTTTCACCAATTCTACCCTGTATTTATTACTGTAGCTTTATTGTAAGTGTTGATATTAGGTAGTGTAAGTCTTCTATCTTTGAATTTCTTTCAGAAATTGCCTTGGCTTTTCTAGATTCTTGGCATTTTGTAAAATTTTTATATTCAGCTGTTATTTCCTACTGCTTGGATTTGGATTGAGATTCCCCAACTTTATAGATCAATTTGGGGAGAATTATCGTCTTAGCAGTATAAGTCTTCTGATCCATGAATGTGGTATATTTCTCCATTTATTTAGGTATTCTTTACAGTTTTTTTTAGTAATGTTATGTAGTTTTTAGTATACAGGTCTTGTATAGGTTTCATTAAATTTATCCTTAAGTATTTTATGTACTTACATGATATTGTAAATAAAATTATTTTTCCTAGTTTAGTTTTCAGTTGTTTAATGATAGTATACAGAAGTATTATTGTTTTGTTAAATTATTAGTTTTGATAGTATTTTTATAGATTCCTTAGGATTTTCTACATATATGATCATATTTTCTATGAATAAAGACAGATTTACTTCTCCATTTCCAATTTCTATGACGTTTATTTGTTTTCCTTGACTTTTTGCAATGCTTATGATATCCAGGATATTGTAAAATAGAAGTGGTGAGAGTGGACATCCTTGTCTTTTTTCCAATATTTGGGGAAAATGATAACTATTCCACCATTGTTTGTTAACTATGTATTTTTTTGTTTTCACGTGCCCTTTATCAACTGAAGAAGTTCCCTTCCATCTCCAGTTTGTTTTTATCATGAGTGACTGTTGAATTTAAAAATAATTCTTCTGTATCAATTAGGACAATCATGAATTTTTGTCATAAATTCTCTCAAAAAGATCTTTTCAGTTCCTCAGTTGATGACAATTTGAATCTCAAATGAGAGGTGAACTATTTCAAATGTTTCAGAATCTATTTAGCTAATTATACTAATTTCTCTTTTAATGTGGTATATTAAAGTTTTTCTGTTTTAAAACCATCCTTGCATTCCTTAGATACACCTATTATAAGTATTTTAAAAAGTATTGCTGATCTGATTTGCTAGCTTTTCACTTAATAATTTTGCATCCATTTTTATAAGTGAGATTTCTTCTATAGATTTCTTTAGTTGTATTATTTTTATTTTACTTTATTTATTTGGCCACGCCACGTGGCTTGTGGGATCCTAGCCCCAACCAGGGACCAAACCTGGGCCCCCTGCCGTGGAAGCATGGAGTCCTAACCACTGGACTACCAGGGAATTCCCTTGTTTGATTTTACTGTAAAGGTCTTACTACTCTCAAATGAATTTGTGTTGTGTCCCATTTTGTCCATTCTCTAAAATAATGCATAGATTATTGGATTTGTAAACCTTTATTGGTCCTTTAGGGTTTTGTATAAATAGTTTGTAAAATTATCAACTCCCAGGAATGGAGTGTGATGGTGAGGAGAAGGGATACTATAGAGGCTTGATAGAATTTTTAAAAAAATAAATTTATTTATTTTTGGCTGCTTTGGATTTTTGTTGCTGCACACGGGCTTTCTCTAGTTGTGGTGAGCGGGGGCTACTCTTGGTTGCGGTGTGTGGGCTTCTCATTGCAGTGGCTTCTCTTGTGGAGCACAGGCTCTAGGCGTGCAGGCTTCAGTAGTTGTGGCTTGTGGGCTCAGTAGTTGTGGCGCACAGGCTCAGTAGTTGTGGCGCACGGGCTTAGTTGCTCTGCGGCATGTGGGATCTTCCCAGACCAGGGCTTGAACCTGTGTCCCCTGCATTGGCAGGTGGATTCTTAACCACTGTGGCAACAGGGAAGCCCTAGAATTTTTAATGACTAGTATTCAGTTTAAAATTTTTTCTTCTTACGTCAGTTTTGGTCATTTAAATCTTTTCCAAATTAACCATTTTATTTAAGTTTCAAATGATTAGTATTATGTTAATCATAATACTTTTAAAATAATTTTTAAATGTTCTACTGTTTCTGTAGGTTGAAAAATTATCATGTTGTGTGTTTGTGCATGCCCTCTCTTTTAATTTAATCAGACATGCTAGAGGTTTTTGTTTGTTTGATTTTATTTTTAAAAAATATTTATTTATTTATTTACGTGGCTTCACTGGGTCTTAGTTGCGGCACACGGGATCTTCGTTGCTGCCTGCGGGATCTTCAGTTGAGGCATGTGGGCTCTTCGTTGCACTATGTGGGATCTGGCTCCCTGACCAGGGATTGAACCTGGGATCCCTGCACTGAGAGCATGGAATCTTAACCACTGGACTGCCAGGGAAGTCCCTGTTTGTTTTATTTTAAAAAGTAGCTATTATGTTTGTTGATCCTCTCTATTGTTCCAAGGTCTTGTGGTTGGAATTTTGGCAGTTACCCTGCTGGTACAGGTAGACCTGGGAGAAACTGTGGGTTTGGTTCCAGACCACTGCATAAAGTAAATATTGCAATAAAGCAAGTCAAATGAATTTTTTGGTTTCCCAGTGCATAAAAAAGTTATGTTTACACTATACTATAGTCTATTAAGTGTAGCACCATGTCTAAAAAATTTATACACCTTAATTTCAAAAAACTTCATTGCTATAAAATGCTATCCATTATCTGAGTGTTGAGTAAGTTGTAGTATTGATAGTAACATAAAAGATCACTGATCACAGATCACCATAACAAATATAATAATAATGAAAAAGTTTGAAAAATTGCAAGAATCACCAAAATGTGACACAGAGACATGAAGTGAGCAAATGCTGTTGGAAAATGACATCAATAGACTTGATCAATGCAGGGTTGCCACAAACCTTCAATTTGTAAAAAAAAAAAATCCTCACAATATCTGTTAAGTGCAATAAAGTGGAGTGCAATAAGACACAGTATGCTTATAGTCAGGTTCAAGGATAAAGAGTTTGCCTGAGGAAGACAGTGTTATAGTGGACAGTAATTGTTTGACATTATTAATTCCTTAAGGACAGGAAAAGGGCATTATTCATCCTCAGTCTTCAGTACCCAGAACAGAGCATCATATGTAGAAGTGCTCCATAATGGCTGGCAAATGGATGAATGGAATTCAACTCATAGAGATGCCAGAAACGAGTAAAAGCCTTTTTACCTTTGCAATATCCTACTTCTGACACCCTTACTGCAATCTTTGTAGAAAGTAAACTGGACTTTAGCAGAGATAGGAAGACCCAATCTTCTTGGGCTATTTATTTGCATCAAACCTCCCTAATACAAAACACTCTGTCCATTGTGGTTTTGGCCCTGAATATAGAGCTTTCAAGAGCAATTCTAGTTGTTAGACAGGAAGTAGCCCCCATACCAGAGAAACTTTCTAAAATAGGTGAATGCAAATCAGTTTCATCCATGCCAAGCTTAGCCAAGTGAACCCTAGAAAATTTACCCAACTTAATCCACATCAATTCCACTGAAGTTCACCTGTATAATGACCCATCTCAGCCCAACTCTACTAAAAAAATGCAACCCAATGCAACCTGATATTATTTAACCAAACCAACCCAACCCAACAAATTACAACCCTATACAACTCAACACAATATGATACAATAACCACTTCTCAGCCTTACAACCTAACTCAACCCAACACAAGCAAATTCAAGTCAAAACAGCTCCCTGCACAAGATGTTCCAACAATGCAATGAAATTCAATCTAGTGCAATTTAATAAATGGTTTTAACATCTTTTCTGTTTAAGGAAGGTAGGGTACTTTGGATACTATACCAAAATAACATCTATAAAATGTCTACTTGACTACAGTTAGTTTTTGCATGAACCCTTGAAATCATAGCCTTTTCAAACCTCCTTGGTGTAAATACGAGGAAACTGGATCTCATATATTAGAAATGTCTCCCTATTTATCTCCTTCCCCTTTCTTGCCCCCTGAATACTCACAACACTTTATTTTAAGTAGCCACTGGTCTCATCTGCACTAGATTGTGAGCACTTGGGGGCAGGGACCATGTCTAATTCACCTGTCTGCACTCAGTACCTTTCAAAGGGCATTGAGGAAATGTGGTTTAAACGAATGAATGATCAGAGGAAGAAGTCTGAGAAGCTCATTCTATTTCGAAGAGTCAGTAGAGTTTTATTCATTTTGGGGTCCTATTGAGGAGGATGCTAGTCAGAACACATAGATTTGAATCCTGGCTCTGCACTTCCTATTTGTCCTTGGGCAAGTGACATCACCTCTCTGGATTTGTTTCCTTGTCCATAAAGTGAGGAATATAGTACCAACTCCAGGGGTGTTTTGAGGATAAATATTGAGTTGATACATGTAGCACTTCATACTTTGTCTGACATACAACTGAGGATTAATCAATAACAACTGTAATTTTTTTCTGAGTTTCCTTGTTCAGCATTTTACCTTTGCAGTTTGGGGATGCTCCCTCTGTGTATCAGAAAAAAACTAAAAAATCTCTTCTAGACTCCTTGTAGAATAGTATCTTCTTTTGTCATGGTTTCAGTGGCATAATTATTAAATGGCCACCATTTGTTTTGTATTTTACTGTGGTTCCTTAGTTAAAATAAGCTTGAGAATGATTAGTCTGGGAGAAGTATGAATTTACATGCTTAAACAATTAGGGATTAGGGCACAGCACATTACAGTAACCACAGCCATTTGAACACACACTGTTTGCCAGGCCTGGTGGGTATACAGCTAATGGTACGTGATTCCTGTCCCTAAGGAACTTATGGTTTAGAGAGAAGATAATGTAGGAATGAGGTTGAAGGGCGCTAACTCTGAGGACTTCAGACATGGCAGCCACGTGTACCAGTCAGTGGGCTGGTTTTCAGGAAGATGGTATATTCTGTGCTGTCTTTGGCCAGGCCCTTTCCTCTCTGAGTCTCAGTCTCTTCATCTCTATAGAGGGGATCATGATACACACCTCATTGGTTGTTGAGGGGACTCAGTAAGAGACTGACCAGTTACCTGGCTTACAGAAAGTGCTAAATCCATATTGGTCCCTCCTTCCCCATTTACGTGGGTTACTGTGCACCCTGGTGAACCACACGTGTGTGCACACACACATATACATGCACACAGGTACGCCTGAGTATTTATTAAGCACAGTTAAGACACCGATAGTAAAAAGGAGTCAACAGGAGTTCTGGGCTCAGAAAGCATCTCTCACTTCCTGAAGCAATACCCATTCCTTGAGTCATGAAAAATACGTTCGTCTGACGCCACATTCCACTATGAGAGACACGACTTGCATCATCTGAACTGCTGCACAAGCCCTCCCGGCTGTCAGACACACAAGTGGCCCCATCTGAACAGCTTGGGCCCCACCTTCTCTCTGGGTGCCAGGCTATCCCAGGTCGGGGCTCACATCTGAGTCACATTTGCCGAACTGGGCTGCCAGGACAGCTGGCTCCAAAGTCAGTTGTCTCCCCCACTAAGGAGCCGGGGCTGAATTCTTCTTCATTACAGCCTGGCTGTGGGTTAGGCATTATAAATAACATCGCGCAGACAGCCAGATGGACAGTATGCCTAACTGGGGGATGCTTCATCTGTCCCAGCAGGGACAGCCCTGAAAATAGCATCTGAGGGATTGGGCAGGACCCACCGAGTCACCTTGTCCTTCCCTCAGGTTTAGTGGGAACTCTCCTATCTCAGACGGGAAGGAGCCTACCTGTTCCCTTTCTTATAAATCTCCACGAAGAAAGGAAAATCTATGCAGACCTCTTCTACTTTTTTCTTTTGGGCAACAGGGAAGCCCTAGAATTTTTAATGACTAGTATTCAGTTTAAAATTTTTTCTTCTTACGTCAGTTTTGGTCATTTAAATCTTTTCCAAATTAACCATTTTATTTAAGTTTCAAATGATTAGTATTATGTTAATCATAATACTTTTAAAATAATTTTTAAATGTTCTACTGTTTCTGTAGGTTGAAAAATTATCATGTTGTGTGTTTGTGCATGCCCTCTCTTTTAATTTAATCAGACATGCTAGAGGTTTTTGTTTGTTTGATTTTATTTTTAAAAAATATTTATTTATTTATTTACGTGGCTTCACTGGGTCTTAGTTGCGGCACACGGGATCTTCGTTGCTGCCTGCGGGATCTTCAGTTGAGGCATGTGGGCTCTTCGTTGCACTATGTGGGATCTGGCTCCCTGACCAGGGATTGAACCTGGGATCCCTGCACTGAGAGCATGGAATCTTAACCACTGGACTGCCAGGGAAGTCCCTGTTTGTTTTATTTTAAAAAGTAGCTATTATGTTTGTTGATCCTCTCTATTGTTCCAAGGTCTTGTGGTTGGAATTTTGGCAGTTACCCTGCTGGTACAGGTAGACCTGGGAGAAACTGTGGGTTTGGTTCCAGACCACTGCATAAAGTAAATATTGCAATAAAGCAAGTCAAATGAATTTTTTGGTTTCCCAGTGCATAAAAAAGTTATGTTTACACTATACTATAGTCTATTAAGTGTAGCACCATGTCTAAAAAATTTATACACCTTAATTTCAAAAAACTTCATTGCTATAAAATGCTATCCATTATCTGAGTGTTGAGTAAGTTGTAGTATTGATAGTAACATAAAAGATCACTGATCACAGATCACCATAACAAATATAATAATAATGAAAAAGTTTGAAAAATTGCAAGAATCACCAAAATGTGACACAGAGACATGAAGTGAGCAAATGCTGTTGGAAAATGACATCAATAGACTTGATCAATGCAGGGTTGCCACAAACCTTCAATTTGTAAAAAAAAAAAATCCTCACAATATCTGTTAAGTGCAATAAAGTGGAGTGCAATAAGACACAGTATGCTTATAGTCAGGTTCAAGGATAAAGAGTTTGCCTGAGGAAGACAGTGTTATAGTGGACAGTAATTGTTTGACATTATTAATTCCTTAAGGACAGGAAAAGGGCATTATTCATCCTCAGTCTTCAGTACCCAGAACAGAGCATCATATGTAGAAGTGCTCCATAATGGCTGGCAAATGGATGAATGGAATTCAACTCATAGAGATGCCAGAAACGAGTAAAAGCCTTTTTACCTTTGCAATATCCTACTTCTGACACCCTTACTGCAATCTTTGTAGAAAGTAAACTGGACTTTAGCAGAGATAGGAAGACCCAATCTTCTTGGGCTATTTATTTGCATCAAACCTCCCTAATACAAAACACTCTGTCCATTGTGGTTTTGGCCCTGAATATAGAGCTTTCAAGAGCAATTCTAGTTGTTAGACAGGAAGTAGCCCCCATACCAGAGAAACTTTCTAAAATAGGTGAATGCAAATCAGTTTCATCCATGCCAAGCTTAGCCAAGTGAACCCTAGAAAATTTACCCAACTTAATCCACATCAATTCCACTGAAGTTCACCTGTATAATGACCCATCTCAGCCCAACTCTACTAAAAAAATGCAACCCAATGCAACCTGATATTATTTAACCAAACCAACCCAACCCAACAAATTACAACCCTATACAACTCAACACAATATGATACAATAACCACTTCTCAGCCTTACAACCTAACTCAACCCAACACAAGCAAATTCAAGTCAAAACAGCTCCCTGCACAAGATGTTCCAACAATGCAATGAAATTCAATCTAGTGCAATTTAATAAATGGTTTTAACATCTTTTCTGTTTAAGGAAGGTAGGGTACTTTGGATACTATACCAAAATAACATCTATAAAATGTCTACTTGACTACAGTTAGTTTTTGCATGAACCCTTGAAATCATAGCCTTTTCAAACCTCCTTGGTGTAAATACGAGGAAACTGGATCTCATATATTAGAAATGTCTCCCTATTTATCTCCTTCCCCTTTCTTGCCCCCTGAATACTCACAACACTTTATTTTAAGTAGCCACTGGTCTCATCTGCACTAGATTGTGAGCACTTGGGGGCAGGGACCATGTCTAATTCACCTGTCTGCACTCAGTACCTTTCAAAGGGCATTGAGGAAATGTGGTTTAAACGAATGAATGATCAGAGGAAGAAGTCTGAGAAGCTCATTCTATTTCGAAGAGTCAGTAGAGTTTTATTCATTTTGGGGTCCTATTGAGGAGGATGCTAGTCAGAACACATAGATTTGAATCCTGGCTCTGCACTTCCTATTTGTCCTTGGGCAAGTGACATCACCTCTCTGGATTTGTTTCCTTGTCCATAAAGTGAGGAATATAGTACCAACTCCAGGGGTGTTTTGAGGATAAATATTGAGTTGATACATGTAGCACTTCATACTTTGTCTGACATACAACTGAGGATTAATCAATAACAACTGTAATTTTTTTCTGAGTTTCCTTGTTCAGCATTTTACCTTTGCAGTTTGGGGATGCTCCCTCTGTGTATCAGAAAAAAACTAAAAAATCTCTTCTAGACTCCTTGTAGAATAGTATCTTCTTTTGTCATGGTTTCAGTGGCATAATTATTAAATGGCCACCATTTGTTTTGTATTTTACTGTGGTTCCTTAGTTAAAATAAGCTTGAGAATGATTAGTCTGGGAGAAGTATGAATTTACATGCTTAAACAATTAGGGATTAGGGCACAGCACATTACAGTAACCACAGCCATTTGAACACACACTGTTTGCCAGGCCTGGTGGGTATACAGCTAATGGTACGTGATTCCTGTCCCTAAGGAACTTATGGTTTAGAGAGAAGATAATGTAGGAATGAGGTTGAAGGGCGCTAACTCTGAGGACTTCAGACATGGCAGCCACGTGTACCAGTCAGTGGGCTGGTTTTCAGGAAGATGGTATATTCTGTGCTGTCTTTGGCCAGGCCCTTTCCTCTCTGAGTCTCAGTCTCTTCATCTCTATAGAGGGGATCATGATACACACCTCATTGGTTGTTGAGGGGACTCAGTAAGAGACTGACCAGTTACCTGGCTTACAGAAAGTGCTAAATCCATATTGGTCCCTCCTTCCCCATTTACGTGGGTTACTGTGCACCCTGGTGAACCACACGTGTGTGCACACACACATATACATGCACACAGGTACGCCTGAGTATTTATTAAGCACAGTTAAGACACCGATAGTAAAAAGGAGTCAACAGGAGTTCTGGGCTCAGAAAGCATCTCTCACTTCCTGAAGCAATACCCATTCCTTGAGTCATGAAAAATACGTTCGTCTGACGCCACATTCCACTATGAGAGACACGACTTGCATCATCTGAACTGCTGCACAAGCCCTCCCGGCTGTCAGACACACAAGTGGCCCCATCTGAACAGCTTGGGCCCCACCTTCTCTCTGGGTGCCAGGCTATCCCAGGTCGGGGCTCACATCTGAGTCACATTTGCCGAACTGGGCTGCCAGGACAGCTGGCTCCAAAGTCAGTTGTCTCCCCCACTAAGGAGCCGGGGCTGAATTCTTCTTCATTACAGCCTGGCTGTGGGTTAGGCATTATAAATAACATCGCGCAGACAGCCAGATGGACAGTATGCCTAACTGGGGGATGCTTCATCTGTCCCAGCAGGGACAGCCCTGAAAATAGCATCTGAGGGATTGGGCAGGACCCACCGAGTCACCTTGTCCTTCCCTCAGGTTTAGTGGGAACTCTCCTATCTCAGACGGGAAGGAGCCTACCTGTTCCCTTTCTTATAAATCTCCACGAAGAAAGGAAAATCTATGCAGACCTCTTCTACTTTTTTCTTTTGGCAGTGGTTAGTGCAGGGTGACAGCTTTCTGGGGTAGGATCTGGGCTTAAATCCTGGTTGAGCCCTTCACAAGCTGTGTGACCTCAGGCAGGTTACCAAACCTCTCAGTTCTCTCACCATCAAGATGAAAGATGAGAATAGTGCCCAGCTCAAAGGTTGCTGTGGGTCTTGGATGGGATAAGGATCATAGTAAATGCTTGGGGAATGGGAACTATAATTTTAGGGAGGCATCAGATTAGCAAGGACAGTTATTTAGCTACTTCCCTTCCTGTCCATCGGAAGGCTGGGAGCTGTCCATCATCACTCAGGGCAGGTCTAGCTCTTTCTGGATCTGGGGACTAAACAAGATCCTGTCTGAAGGGCCATTCTGGTGCCAGTGTACCCATCTCCCAGGTCTATATTATTATCCAGGAGACAGAGTAGCAGCATAACGGGAGGGAGGTCACAGAGTCAAGTCTCAGGTCTTGGCTGGATGATCTCAGTACATCTGCTGATGCTGCAGGAACAGAGGTGCCTCAGGGGCTGTGAATGAGGCTCTGTCCACTTCCCCCACACCCATGCCCAGCCCCAGGACACTCTCCTGACACCTGATTTTATGTCTTCAAACTCCATTAAAAATAGATTTATACTCCAAGAAAAATTGAGAGTTGCTGCTGTAGCCAGTAGTCCCTTGGTTTACTCAGAGCACTGTAATCCACCTCCTGTGACATCATTCTCAAACTCATATGAGGGTGAGTCTTCTCCCTCCAAGCACCATTCCTTGGCATTCGGCATCTCCCAACCTGACGCTGTGCCCCCATCCCCGCCCCGCCCCAAGCTCACTCCTGCATTTTGACTACATCTTTGGTGCTCTAGTTGTTAAACTCCAGGACAGTCTCTGAATATGTTAGATGTGGCCCAGCATCTTTACCTCTGTTTATTGTGGCTCCCCTATCTGGAATGTTGTTCATCTTGCTTCTCCGTGTACTCCCATCCTATACTTACTCTTTCAGACCATGCTGAAATGTCCTTTTGTATTAGAAGGTTTCTGTTTTGATCCCTCCAACCAGAGGTAAGCAATTATTCATGTATTCCAATGTTGATTGAATGCTTACTATGTGCTGGACATTGGAGGCAAAGAGTGAACAAAAAAGAGACGTGGTCCCTACCTTCATGGAACTTATAGTCCTGATGGAAAGAGAGAGACAACTATCAGATACATAAACAATTGAACATATATTTAGGAATTTAAATTAGTGCCACTAGTGAAAGAAACAGGTTCTAGGAGAGTGTATAACAAAGAGATCTGACTTAGATTGTTGTGTCAGAGGGGCTTCCCTGAGGAAGTGATTCTGAAGCATCAGAGCAAGTTAGCTGGGTGAGTAAGGAATAGGGAGAACAGCACTATTCCTTGTGCACAGGCCCTGTGGCAGGATCAGTGCTGTATAGTGACCACATATTCGTGTCTGTTCCAGAGAGTACAACTTGTCCTGGGTCATTAATTAGAAGCACCCTCTTTTTCCCTCCAAAGTGGCCTGGCTTGAAAGATAAATTATACGGCTGCCCTACGATTGTGGCCTATTTGGGGAATAAAAAGAAGCCTTGAGTGTCAGGACCACAGGGAGAGGAGGGGCCGAGGCTGGAGAGGTTGGCAGGGACTGGACCATGTGGCCTTGGTAGCCGGAGAAGTAGTTCAGTCTGTGTCCCAAGAACAAGGTGAACCTTTGAAGGGTTTCAGGCAGGTGTGCCAGGGTTGGGTTTGCCTCCTGGAAACACCTCCCTCTTCTCTATTCTCCTGAATGTTTTGGCCCCTCCTCACTTGAAGATCCACCCTGTATATTATAGGTTGTGGTTTGCATAGCTCTCCTACTCCTGGACTGTGAGCTTCAGGAGGGGCAGTAGGAACTTTCTGTGGGCCTCCTTCGAATTCTTTTCCTGTCTGCTTGCTGGATGGTGGGTACCCAGGGCAATCTTGGAAGCCATGGCAGAGCCTCCATCAATTTGGGCAAAGTAGCATTTCCCCCCTACGCTCTGTCGTATGCCAACCTAGAACCTCACTGAGTAGTTTATGTGAACGAGAAACTAACTTATTATGTCTGAGCCATTATAAATATTGGAAATAAATCCTGGAAATATTCAAAGGGAAAATACCAGCTACTGAGCATTGTGTGCATGGCATAAGTCAGACTCTGTATACTTTAAATGCACGATTTCCTTTAAAGCTGACAATATCCACTTTATAGATAAAGGAACAAAGACTCAGAGAGGTGAAGTGACTTGCCCAAGGCCACACAGCTAATGAGTAGACAAGCTGGGATTTGAACCCAGGAATATCTGATTCCAAGACCAAATACCAACCATGGAATTAACCAGCCCTCTACTTCTCTCTCCATCACTGGAGCAGTGGGGGTGGGGTCTCCCCACCACGTGGAGCCGGGATTTAGTCTGGCCATTTCCCCCTCCAGGCAGAGCATCCCGGAGCAGATGCTGGGGTAGGGGACGTGGGTGGGAGAAAAGAGAGGCCACAGTCTCTGGTCCCATCTCTACATTAAGTACCCATCTCAGGCAGAGGCCAGTGGTGGTATTTCTTTCACCCGCCTGCATTTGGGCAGATTCCTCAGAGAGACGTGCTCTTAGATTCATTTAAAAGTCTAAGCAGGGACAGCACAAATTATTAGTGTTTGAAATATTTATAAAGTCCCTTGTTTGCTGTGGCATAGGGGGTGAGAGACCACAAATAAAAGAAAGCTGTGGCTGTACCATAAGCAGCAGAGAGAGATGAAAAGGGAAGGGGTTTTGTCTGTCTGCTGCCTGGTTTTCCAAGGCTGCCCAGCCAGGTGCATTTTCACTCTGCGTTTGTGCAAACGAACTTCTTTTCTGCGGCTCGCACCACATCTCCACCCTCAGGATGATCCCCCAGACATTCAGACTGAGGGCTTAAAAATCACAAACCATTAACATTTGGGGAAGCTGGGTGAAGGGTAATGGGAACTGTCTGTGCTACTGGTTCTGGTTTCCTTTCTGTTCTTCTTTTTACTTCTCTAGTCTAAAATTATTTCAAAACAGAAAATTTATCACAAAACGCACACTGTGTGTGAGCTGGAAGAGAATATGGAGAAAAATGTTATTTTTCTGATTTGACAGATGGAAAAAGAGAGACCCAGAGCATGAGGTCTCAAGTTACCCAGTGAGTCAAAGGCAAGAGCTGAGGTCTTCTGACTCTCAACCCAGACCTCCCCTTTGCTAACCTCCTACCATCAGCACAAGCTGATGATTTAGAAAAGAGGGGTTCTGGTCTTGATTTGGGGATCATATAGCTCTGATTCAATCATTTATGTGTATATGTATATATGAATGTATTACGTGTGTATTCATTCATTCATTCATTCACTAACTCAACAAATATGGTGCTATGTCAGCAAGTCAGAGATGGTCCTGCCTTTAAGGACCTAGGAAAAGATGTGGGTTCAGATGAAGTCCATCCTCCAGCTGACCCCCAAGGAGCTCTGGAGCCTGAATAGCAAGCACCATAGAGTTGTCCCGCCCTGGACCAAGGAGACTGGCCTTTTCTACCCTTGTACTAGTTAGTTAGTGGCAGTGGGACACCCCTGGGGGAGGATGTATTCTTCCAGGTGTTTCCAAGAAAGATGGCTCTTTTAGCTGAGGGCAATTCCTAGCTGTAGGTTGCAGCTATGAGCGTGAACAGCCAGCATTCACAGTAGCTGGGATTGGATGCACTGGCCTTTCCAAGAGATCTGAGTGGGGCACCAAGAGTATCTGCTACCTGGGAAACTGGAGCTTCATGCCACTGGCAGAGATAGTATGGAATTTGCACCTCAGTGTGAGGGAGCTGGGCTATCTACCCACTGACTCCCACCAGTCATTACGGAAGGCTGCTCCAGGGGGAGTTTAATTCCCAGCCTGAAGGAGCACAGCCTGACCGGTGTGGGGCTATGGAGAGATCCAGCAGACAGAGGAAGCC
Source organism: Lipotes vexillifer (assembly GCF_000442215.2). Classification (NCBI taxonomy): domain Eukaryota; kingdom Metazoa; phylum Chordata; class Mammalia; order Artiodactyla; family Lipotidae; genus Lipotes; species Lipotes vexillifer. The sequence continues at coordinate 1,578,778 of NW_006788040.1, forward strand.
CTCAGCAATGAGATCTGTGTGCGGAAGGGTGGGAGTTGGGCATGTGTGCCTGGAAATAGGAAGTGTTGAGGAGATATGGGTGTGTGAGAACCAAGATCATCTGCTGCAGATGGCCTGGGCCAACCACACTTATCCCTCAGATATGTGGACTTGGGAAGCTGCTGGAAGCATGGGGCCTGTTGGCTGGAGCACCAGAGCAAGAGAATCACAGAGTCCCAGCTGGGTGGCCATCATGGCCTTTTGAGCACGGAAGCTGTGTGGGTGTGAAGTCGAGGCATCGTTAGAGGGGATGGCTGGGGAGAGAGTGGGGCAGAGCGCTGTGTGTGCAGATGCTGGAATGTCGCTCAGGGAAGGTCATGCCGGCCTGAGAACACGCCTGGCTTCTGATCATTCATTCATTCATTCTGCAAATATTTATTGAGGGCCTTCAATGTGCCATTATACATATTGTGTATAACATTGGGCTAGGTACAGGGAATATGATGGATAAATAAGACAGACAAGGTCCCTGCCCCCTTGGAGGTTATATTCTGTGTGTGTGTGTGTGTGTGTGTGTAGAAGGTAATTAGATAAATAAATAAGATACTTTCAGATACACATATATTTAGTAAAGGAAACCAACAGGATGCTGAGTGGAGAGTGTCTGATGATGATGAGGGGTCCTTTTGACAGGGTGATCATAGAGAGACTGATCACACCCATTTTATAGATGAGGAAACTGAGGCTTTGAGAGGTTCAGTAACTTGCCCAAATTTGCATTCAGCTAGTAAGTGGTCCAGTTTTAGATACCAAGCCTGTCTCTCTGTAGTAGCTTCTACTCCTTGGCTCTGATTTCATTGAGCCAATGCAAACTAAGCCTCTTTCTTTTTCCCCTATAAGTCATTTTGTAATTTGGAAACCAAGACCTGACCCTCCTGAGTCCTGACACAAATTCTCCTGTTTGTGCCCTGGCCCTGGAATAAGCTGTGTCTGGTAGTTTTGGGGCCAGCCTCACCCAGGCAGGCGTCGAGGTCCAGGAGAGCACAGTAGCTCTGGAGACAGTGAAGCCGGTGCTGGCCCCATCACTGTGGGACCTTGGACAAGTGACCTTCTCTGTCACATGCTGATACCAGTTGTTTTACCTCCTGGCATTACTGAGAAGATTAAATGAGCTAACGCTTAGGCAACACTTGGCACTGACGCTGGCACAGAGTGGACACTCACCTTGATCTTGGTGAGGCAGCTGTTTACCCCAAGTATTCTGATCAGTTGTCAGGGGTCCAATGGGCAAGAGGCAAGTAGAGACTTTCAGCCCTGGTCTTCATGGCCCTCAGCCCTCGAGTGACCCCAGGCCAGGGCTGGGAGAGGAGAAGGGAGGATTTTCTGATTCTGGGTTGGGACTGCCAAAGCCAATTAGGGGCGTCAGATGGACAGTGGCCTCCAGCACCCAAGCAAACCGATTTGGTGGCCGACGGAGGGGCCAGCTCGTTCTGACCTTAAACCCAAATGCTTCTGCCCACATCTGCAGCTAAATAAACCAAGTAAATCATGCTGGCAGATAGATAATTAAATAATTATCAGGCACTTAATAACAAGGAGTGGGTGTTCTGAATTACCATATTAGACAGTGTCTTTGAGGACTAATTGTTGCATTACATCAGAGTTACTCATTCATTATTCTTGTCATTTCGGGTGATAATTTGCACTTTAGGAGACAGCGACAATTTTAGCAGGCAATTAGAGACGTGTCAGGCCTGGCCCCGTGAGTTACTGTCACAATTATTGCCTTTTTTCCAGTGTCCTCATTTGCAGCCTTGTATTTAAGGGGATTTGGGTAATTCCAGGCTTGGGCAAAACAACCAACCCATGGGATAGTGGCAGGGCGAGGACACGGCAGCCACCGCCGTCCGGATAGGGGACAGCTTCTGAGAAGTGGAGGGGTAGAGCTCAGGCCAGCGGGTGGAGTTGAATGAAGCTTTTTCCTCCTCTGGCAGAAGGCGCGTTCAGTTTCCGAAAACTAGGGCTCTGCCTCCCCGGTAGTTCTTGAGCCTGTCTGTTCCTCTCCTGGTTCCTGGTCACCCACCAACCCAGCTCTTTATTAACCCTCATCCGAACATTTGTGGTGAGTTCTTTGCAGGCTTGGGGGAGGCAGAAGGGAGGAGAGAGAAGAAGGGAGAAAGGAAGCTGTACTAATTATGTTTTTAAAAAGTTTTCTGTATTTTATGATGCTTGAACATCTCAGCGCCTTGCACACCCCTCCAAGGTTAGCTAATTCCTAGAGGGTGCAAACATTGCCTTCCAACACACCTTTGATATGCAAACCAACCGATGCAAAGGCCACGTGCTCTTTTACCTCCTTTTATCAGGCTCCTGCAGCTCAGGATTCCACCTCCCTGCCTGAGTCACCCCAGGGCCAGGTACCAGACAACTGGAGAACCACCAGCCCTATAGCCCAGAGTCTGCCGAAATTATTCAAACTAGCCAATCCTAAGTCGGCTTACTCTTACCTCACCTGTCTTTCCTGCAAAAACCACAGTCAAGTCTCTGGCACGTGCATGCTTTCTGCTTGCTCCTTCTGCCTCCTGACCAGATGCACCTCCTGGTGCTTCCCCACATGGCCCTGCCTGCTGTGGCCCCTTCTCTTGGGAACTGTGAGCAACAAACTGTCTTTTCAATGGCAGTTGTGTCCTGATCTGTTGGCCTCACCATTGCTAATAAACTCTTGGACATATTTTAAAAGACAAGAAAGGAAGAGAGAAAAGAATAGAGGAGGGAGGAGAGGGAAATAAGTGGGAGAAAGGAACAGGAGAAAGAAGGAGAGATTAAAAGAAGGAGGGAGGGACGACTGAAGTAAAATAAAGAGAGATGGAGAAAGACAAGAGGAAGAGAAATCAAGGTGAAAAGGAAGGAAGGAGGGAGAGATTGGGAGAGGGAGATGGGGAAGAAGAGAGGAAGGGAGATTGCACATGAGAGTTATGTTTGAAACCAACATTTTTTTTTCACGGCTCAGAATGTTTACTTTCTGGCACAATTCAATGTCTGGGTTCATTTAGCCGCGCTTGACTCTCTTGACCGTGGACAACTTCAGAACAGACAGTGTGAATCAGTGACTCAGAATAGGTTCGGAAAATATTTTTCACTGGCTGCATAGTGGGAATCAAGAAAAAGAAAGCACTATTCAACCCAAAGGCAATACTCTGCAAGAAGAGAAGGGGGGTGGGTTCCACATCAAACCAGCTACTTCTCAGGTCTGTCCTCAGCAATTCGGTAAGAAGAGACCGAAACAGCTCAGCTGGGCCTCCTGTTCCCTTTGGGTTAGCTTTGGAGAGTCATCAGCTCAGGACACACCCACCTCCAGGAGAGAGGGCAGCAAAACTCAGAGCTTAAGGTGGTGCGTTTGAAGTCCTGGTTCTGCCACTTGTTTGCTATGTGACCTTGGGCAAGTCACATCTCTGATGTCCTCATTTTCTCACCTCAAAGGTAGTTGGCACTGCTGAGCTTTCACAAAAGTAAGTCTATAAAGATTGAGTGGGGGCTACTATTTTATAAGTATCCTAATTTTGCATTAGCATATGGTTTTCTGCCCCTGTGTGGTTTTGTTCTGGACCTACCATCTCCCTGGTCCTATTGGGATGATTCAGGTGTCCAGTCTGGTTCCTCCTGGTGTGTGGACTACCCTCTCTGTGAGGGTCCCTCTGAGGGTTAGAATGCTTCCTTGACCTCACTCCTTAGGCCCTGCTACCCTGGCCCCTACATCACAAGTCTATCCCCTGACTGGGAATAGGAAAGGGGAGCTTCCACAGCAGGTACTGAGCATCGACTGTGTGCCAAGACCTTCACTTCACTTTGTCATTTCATTTAAGCCTCACAGTAGCCTCTGAAGTGGGTATAATTATTCCCATTTTACAAATGAGGAGCCTGAGGCTAAGAGAGATGGTGTAGGTTCTTTAGGGTGATACAGCCAGCCAGTGGCAGAGCCAAGATTTGAACTTGACTCATGATCTTTCTGCAGTCCTTCCTGCCTCTAAGATGCAATATCATGACCCTATGTGGTCACCCCACAGGAGCATGACTTGGGAAGTGGTGCTTTAGACCCATTTCTGCAGCAAGATTGGCTTCATACAGCTTAGTGTGCTTTCTTCAAATATTTTAAAAATTAGATTTGAATAAAAACACAAAGCATGGAAAAGTACAAGCAACTACAGGCAATGCATCTATCTATCTATAGATGTATTGATTCATGTAATCTATCTACCTACCTACCTATATCTATCTATCTGTCTATCTACCTACCTATCCCCATCTATCTATCCATCCATCTTTATCTATCTATCTGCCTACCTACCTATCCCTATCTATCTATCTATCCATCCATCTTTATCTATCTATCTACCTACCTACCTACCTACCTATCCCTATCTATCTATCCATCTGTATCTATCTATCTATCTATCTATCTATCTATCATCTAAACCATACATACACACACACTACATACATGCATACACATATATGCATAAGCTAAATGGAGTCAATTAAGTTAAAACCACAGTAAATCTCACAGACTCAAGATTAACATGATGGTCAAAACTGTAGGAAATACAGCATTTTGAAAAAGAATAAATCCAGCCAATTACAGATTTATGTTGATGCCAGCATAGTTACTACAGTTTTACAATAATCATTGGTCAATCAATGTTTTATGACAAAACTATAATTTTCATGTGTTTCACCCTCACCTAAAAGTTTCCTCGTTTGCTTAATTCCCAGAATGCGATTCCATAAATCTTTCTCTCTGTGATATTAAGTAGATAATAAGAATGCCATGTAAGATTTGCTTATGGTTTAAAGCACAGTTGCAAATGATTTATAATTAGGGCCAAATCGAAGACAAAACATTATTAAAATCAAAACCTGCTGTAAATTGGCCCAGTCTGTTTAGGCCTTTAGTAATTTATTGGGGTTTGATGACAGTATTTCCTCTGGTGAGATCCAAGGGGTCAGCTGACACCAAGGTGAGATATTTATGAGTAAGAGGATGCTGTGGAAATCATTAGAGAGTCCCTGGTGGCATCAGCCAGGGTACAGATGTGACTCCATGTGCCACCTTCGAAGGCAAAACTCTTTCTGCAGTTCTGTGGGTTCCTCCTGGCAGGTCAGCCACCGATGAGGGACCCAAGTCCACCCTGCTTTCCCCTGAGCTGATCCCGGGCTGATCACATTGGAATTTTCAGTTCAAGAATTTGTTTGGAATAAGTCCAAAGAATAGAGAGTCATTCGTGCCAAACGTGTTTAGTGAGCACCTATTATGTGCAGGTTATGGGGCCACAGTGGTTTGAAAATGAGGCAAATGTCCCTGCTCTCATAGTGTAGAGTGGGGAAGAGACAGACAAGATCTCTTCCTGGATAGTGGTGGTGGGGATGTAGGTGGGAGAGGGGAGGGATGCATGGGAGGGTGGGAAGGAAGTTGGTAGGGGATGAGGGATGATAGTAAGAGGTGGGAGGGATGCTGGTGGGGAATGCGGAGGGATGCTGGAGTGGGTTGGGAGGCAGGCTGGTAAGGTCCCTTTAAAATAGGGTGGTCAGGGAAGCCCTCCTGGAGGAGGTAGTATTTCATCAGAGTCACGGGTGAGGGAGTAAACCACGGGCTGTCTGGGGAAAGAGCATCTCAGGAGGGGAGACCAGTAAATGCAGAGGTCTTGAGAGGAGAGTGTCCCCAGCAGGAGCCCAGTGGGACTGGAGCAGAGTGAGAGAGAGAGAAAGGAGAGGGGTCAGGGCCTACGCAGTGCACTGAAAGGACCTCGTCATTCACGGTGATAGGGAGGCCATCAGAGGGCTCTGAGCCAGGTCTGATCAGATCAGCATTAAAAAAAGATCGTTCTCACTGTTGTCTGTAGAACAGACTGTAGGGGGCAGGAGTTGAAGCAGAAAGGTGAGATCAGAGAATTTCCTGCCTACCAGCTGTGAAGGGAAGGTGGCTTAAACCGGGAGGTTGTGGTAGAGAGGGGGAAAGAGGGTTGCATTTGAAATAGTTTTTGTCACTGAGTTGACAGGACTTGTTGGCGAATTGGATATTGGATGTGACAAGAAGACAGGAGTAAAGGTCGAGTCCCAGGTTTCTGGCCTGAGCAACCAGGTAACAATGTTGTCATTTTCTGAAATGGGGAGGACTGGGGAGTGGTAAAAGATTGGAGAAAGGGTGGGATGGCATCAAGTCTATGGTGATCGACATGTGAAGTCTGAGGTGCCATTAGTGTCCAGCTGGGGATGTCAAGGGGGCAGCTGGATGTATGAGTCTGGAGTCTAGGAGAGAGGTCAGGCTGGAGATATAAATTTTGAAGTCATCAGCCCAAGGATGGTTTTAAAGCCATGAGATCACTGGGAACTGAGGACAGATAAGTATAAGAGAAGGTCTGCAGGCTGAGCCTTGGAGCCTGCAACATTCAGACATTGGACGAAAGGAGAAAAACCCAACATAGGACATCAAGAAGGAGCTGTCATTGACATAGAAGGAAATTCAAGAGAATGTGGTGTCCTGCAGTTGAGAAAAATAACCAAGGGTGAAGCCATCAACTATATCAAAGACAGCCAGGAGGTCAAGTAAGATGAATAATGCAGCCTGACCACTGGCTTTGGAAACATGGCAGTCACTGGTGACCTTGACACCAAAAGTTCTGAGTTTTTGGACCACACTTTGACATTTCATCATTGACCTTCACCAAGAGACATTCCAAGCGTCAGTGGTATCAAAATAGCTTGGAATAGTGTCTTTGAGGGACGTCCTGCACTGCATCACAGCTACCTAGGCATGAGCATCCATGCAGGTATTTCTACCAGAGGAACATCAAGGAAACCTCCTTGTTTTGAACAACCGAATTTTCCATTTTCAAACTCCTATATTCCTGTTTCCTGCTTTGCATCAGCTGCCAGTTGCCTGGCACCTGCACAGGGACGGACTTTTGTGTGCTAAACTTACTCTTGGCTCCTTCTTATTTTTTATTCTCATTTTCCTGGTTCCTTTCCCCTGTTTACCTTGTCTATTTTATCTTAATCCTCTTTTAATGTGTGCATTTCTCTTGAATGTGTGTATTTCTGGAGTGTAATCGCTGAAAATCTTTTTGGAACCACATGGGGGGTAAATGTCAAATATTATGATTGTTTCATAGATACTACCGGGTCTTGATTAAGAACTTGCATGCATCGTGATGGAGAGGAAATAGACCTGGGCACGCAGCCAGGAGATATTTATTCTAGTTCTGCCTCTGCCACTAAACAGCTGCGTGACCCTGGCAATAAGTTCCCCTCTCTGAGCTTCAGCTTCTTTGACTATCACACACAGGGGTTACACTAGCTCGGGGTTAGCAAATATGAGGCACACATACACTGACCATCATCACCTAGCTCCATAGCGGACATCACTAGTCAATACGGTACTCTTTGGCATTAATCTTAAAAAAGACATCAGAATCTTTCTTAACACAGTACTTCAGGCTACAACTACAAATTAATAGGAGTTGGCATGCTAAATGAGATCTTCTTGCATTACAGGACTAAATAATATCTCAGGGTGAGGTTGATTGCTGGCCATGAACTAGAGCTGTAGTACTATCTGTAGTGACATTCCATTGCCCCCAAGAAAATATTCCAAAGCAGAGTGGGTGGGACAGCTCTATAGTAATTGTAAAGGGCACCATGCATATCCTAGCATTTGTCATTGAATATATGAAGAATGACATTTGGACACATACCTTCTATGTACTTAAGGTGAGAGTTTGGGAACATGAGATATAAAGAATTGCTACCTACCCAAGTCTGAATGCTTATTATCAGAGATAGGTTTGTCTTCTGTTGGAAGAAGCAAACTCATTTAATTTCTACAATCTTTAAAACATTTTTATATGTTTTCTTTCCAAATAGAAATAGCAATATAACCCAGTATTTCTATTCAAATCATAAGTGTGTGTGTGGGGAAAACTTTTCTTAATAGACAACCTAGGTAATTACTTTTAAATTAATTAATTGATTAAAGAATTCCCTGTCACTGCATATGACTGAGTATATTTATGTCTGCGTTCTTTGTCCAGGATTCATTGAGCCCTAACTGTGATTCAGACTAAGACTAAGTAGTGCTAAGACTCTTCCTTCCTATAACCTTATGAGGTAGCTAATTTTATTATTCCCATTTTATAGCTAGAAACTTGAGGCTCAAAGAGCTGAACTAATTAGACGAACGTGTTTTATAAAGACACCTTCAGTGGCATCTCTGAGGTAATAAAGTTCTAATCATAAAATTCTTATAGGAATTCTGATTTCCTACCTTAGTTTTTGAAACACCAATGAGCAGTTGATGATGGCTTTAATAGAGGGTATGTGAACAGACTTTTATCTCAGAGAGAAGGTGATATTTTTACGTTATCTATTTCCTCATTTAATCACCTCTTCAAACTGTGAGGTAGGCACTGTTGTGATATCCCTTTTACAGACAAGAAAGCAAGGCTTTGGAAGCGATGCCTTGCCTAAGGTCATAACGTTTGAACCTTATGTTTGTGTCACTCCAAATTCCTTCCTCTGTGATAAACTTCCTCTTAGGATTAAGTACAAGCAGACATCACTCCTGTTCAGAAACAAAAATGAAGGGACAAGAAGATTTTGGGGATTTCCAAATGTGGACCCTTTAAAAATTCATACGCACAGATGCTGGGGGTAGAGGGAGAGAGACTTAGCCACTGCGACAGACATGGTGTCAGACGGCTGCTTCCATATGGTGATCTTGATCTCCTTGTGGGTGACAAGTGGGTTACCAGGTTCTGCAGGCAGAAATGAATTTTGGGGATCCACTCCAGTCCAGGCACTACTGGCAGTCAACACTTCCTGAATGAATGATGATTGAATGAATGAATGATTGGTCACTCTGCTTATTCCCCCTCTGCATTGTCAGACCACACTCTAGTGAATATCCTCTGTGCCGCATCTTTTAAAAACCGCTTTACAGTGTTGAGCCTTAAACATCGTGCCTGCTCTGCCCTCCAGAGCTCCAGAGGCACTAACAACCCTCCCTACCTTTCTGCCTTTGGAGCCGCATCAGGGAATTTGCTGCAGCAGCAGCAGGAACTGGCTGACAACACAATTCTTCATGTTTCCTGGGAAAGCCTTTATTTTGCTTTGTTCTGCACTTGAAAGTGAGCAGGCACGGGACTGTCAAGAACAGCTCCTTTAGACTGAGCTGTTTGGGACCCAAGGGATGCTGGGCTGGGTGGGGGAGGGGGAAGGAAGCCAGCCTTGGGGGCAAGGTTAGATTTGAGTCCATCCCTGCTGTGTGACCCTGGATATGTCATTGGTGCTCACTGCACCTAGGTTCCACTGTGTTTGAATCCAGGAGGCTGGGTGAGATGCTCCTGAGGTCTTTTCTAGGTCAAAAACATACGTTGAGGAATAAGTTCACGATCAGTGCCTTGCGGAATAAATCCTTGATGATCTGATTTCAAAAACGACAGAGCCCGGCTCCTTCGCTGAGTGCGTCTTTTGAGAGAGGCAGGAGAGAGGCAGAAACAGCCGCTTCTGGTTCTCGAAGCAAGCAAAAATAAAGCAGGAGGGGGAAAATGCGGCGTTTATTTTGGAGCTGTATCGGAAGCAGAAGCGTCAACTGGCTGAAATGCCGACTTCTCGCGCTGGTTAACGGTGTGGGTGACAGCCCGCACATCCAGATGAGGGAGCGATTAGACCACGCTTGCCTCTGAAGATGGATTTCTTGGTTGGGGGAGTGGGCTGGGGGCTGGGCTGTTGTAGAGGGGACGGCAACATGAGGCGTTGGCAAGTTAATTAGGGTTCAGGAGTCCAGCGAGCAGGGAAAGA
>NW_006788040.1:1588699-1598620 GCF_000442215.2 Lipotes vexillifer
CTTCACAAATTGTGCAGCCAGAAGGCTTCTGGGCTGGCAGGAAGGTGGGGGGGGGCGGTGGTGGTTAGATGCCTGAGGCGGCAGCAGTCTAGGGGGAAGGGCGCAGCGCAAGGCGGGGCCTCCCCCTTGCCTCCTGGCTGCCCTGTCTGTCCCTACCACGGCCCACCCTGCAGCAGCCTCCCCCCAGGCCTCCCCACGCCATTCATGTCCCAGCCCCGAACTGCCCCACACCATCCAGCTGCCCCAGTACAGTCAGATTTCTCAAGTGCCGCTGAGATCACAGCTCTCCCTTGCTTAAAACCTTTTGGTGGCTCCCTCAGGATTAAATCCCATCACCGGAACCAGCTTACTGACCCCTTCTGCTCCCCTGACCCCATCTTCCCTTTCGTTCCCTCTTCCTACCTAAGCTCAGTCCCCCTGAATGACTCTTGGGCCTCTAAACATGTTTTGCTTTCACTGGCCTTTACCCCTGCTGTCACCTGCCTTGGAATGTCCATCCTGCAAAGGCCAGCCTCTTTGTGGCAAACCCCTGCCTCCTGGTTTCAAACGCCCGTCCCGCTCTTGGGGCATTTGCTCACGTCCCTGCAGCCTCTCCAGTGGACTGAAAGCCCCTTTGGTGTGGCCAGAACTTGTCATGCTGTGCAGTACTTGCTCCAGGGAGGGTCCCTTTCCCCATCAGGCTGTGACTCCTCCAGGAAAGGGTTGTGCTCGACTCACCTCTGTATCCAGCTGGGCAGGGCCATGCAAACAATGGGCACCCAATAAATGTTGATTGGATGAATGAGATATGTCATCTCAGCCTCAGCTGGAGACCAGGTTCCCATCTGCCTGAAATGAGCCAGACCAGCTCTTTAATTTCTCTGGGGTTCTCTCGCCACCTTCTTTCTTGCAATCATCAACCAGTCCTGTGTCTGAGCTGCAAAGGACGAGGTGAAGGCCCCCAGGAGGGTAGGTGGTGTCTGAGCTGGACCCCCCGCTGGGAGTAGGCTAATGAAAGGCAGACAGAAGGAAAAAGGACAGCCCTGGCTGGGCAAACAGGGAGGTCGAAAAGTGCGTGGAGCGTTTAGAACATGGGAAGAGGGATGAGTGGTCTGGAGCCAGAGGTGAAACAGGAAAAATTTGGTGAATCTTCAATTCGGAAGAGGCTGAAATAGATCTGGTAGATTTTTGTAAGTGTCTGAAGGTTTGTGTTCAAGGAGAAGAAGGAAAACCGTGGCACCTAACCGAGTACCTACCACGTGCCACTAAACATGTGATTTCATTTCACAGCCACACACAGTAGGTATTACTCCCCCCATAATTACCAGTTCGGAGGACAGGCATGCAGTCCTCACTCGCCTGAATCTCACAGCTCAGAAGTGGTCAAGCAGGGCTTTGAACTCTGGTTTCAAATCCTAGTTAGCCTTCTGGATCTGATTTATTTGTGTATTAGAGAAATGTGAAAAAAAAGGGAACTGGTAGAGAGAGACAGAGAACGAGGCCAGAGAGAGACAGGCAGACAGATTGCCAGAGAGAGAAGGAAAGGAGGACATCAAGGGGAGGTGGCTGAGAAAATCAGAAGAAAGGAGGAAATTCACAGGTGTCAGTTGTCCCCCTCCATCCCCCACCCCGCCCCACTCCAGCCCTGGGGAGAGCAGCGGGGATGCTTTTGCTACAAGACAGAACCATCTAATAGAACTTTCCGTGATTATGTTCTCCATCCGCTGTCCAATACAAGAGCCACTAGCCTTATGTGGCTACTGAGCCCTTGAAATGTGGCTGCACAGCTGAGAAACTGAATTTTAATTGCATTTAAATTTAAATGCGAATAGCCTTGTATTTAAATGTATTAATTTATATTTAAATTTGAACAGCCATCTGAAGGTGGTGGCTGTGGTATCAGAGGTGCTGCTCTAAGAACAGTCCTTCTTGGAAGTGAGAGAGTGGCATTGACATATATACACTCTACCAAATGTAAAATAGCTAGCTAGCGGGGAGCAACTGCATTGCAAAGAGAGATCAGCTCAGTGCTTTGTGACCACCTAGAGGGGTGGGACAGGGAGGGTGGGAGGGAGACGCAAGAGGGAGGGGATATGGGGATATATGTATACACATAGCTGATTCACTTTGTTATACGGCAGAAACTAACACACCACTGTAAAGCAATTATACTCCAATAAAGATGTTAAAAAAAATTAAAAAAAGAAAAAAAAGAAAGAAAAAAGAATAGTCCTTTTTTCTATCAGGGGTCTGGCTTGGGTTTCCTTTGGGTCCTTCTCAGCCTCCCAATCTGGGACTCTGTTCTGAAACAGGCATCCCCGGTATTTCTCTCCCTCACATTCCTGGACATCCCTCCCACACGGAGGTTTAATTTTAGCTGATTCTCTCTCAAGGACAAAGTATATATTTTTATTTTAATTTATGTCGCCTGAACCATTTCCAAGTTTTACTTTTAGAACCTGTCAATATTAGTGACATGTGGCATTTTAGGTACTTTTCTGCTGGTGGGGCCGAAATTTATTGTCATTTTATGTCACTCAGCAAAATGCACAAAATGCCAGAAGTGTTATAAACAGAGACAATTTATGTTCGGGTTGGGGTGAGGTTAAGAGAATGAATATAATCCATTTTTTTTCAGAGACTTTTATGTGAGTGTGCCGGCCGGCCGGCAGGTGCACATTTGACACTTGGTGGGACGTCTTTTCCAAGCAACAGGAGATGGCAGATGGAGATGGGTGCCAGTTACTGCTGCTCTGTACTGCTCATGCCGTGCTCTCGTGTGTGTGTGTGTGTGTGTGTGTGTGTGTGTGTGTGTGTGTGTGTGTGAGGATACTGACCCCTGGTCTCAGGTACCCAGCATGGGGCTGTGCTCACAGTAGGTTCTCAATTAAAGCGTGTGGAAGAAACAGTGAAGAAGGGGAATTTGAGACATACATGGGGATTCTAGTGACTCCTCTATTCCGCCCTCATAAGAGTGATCTTTTGGAACCTTGTCACTCCACTGCTCTAAATGTTTCAATGGCTCCCTAGGACCCTTGAGTTCTAGCTTATCAGGTCCATCAAGATCTGGCACCTGAGGGTGTCTCTGTCTCACCTCTGAGTCACTTTCAATCTCTGAAACTCTCATATTCTTACTCCATCTGCTTTTGCTGTTCCTGCAGCTGGAAGTGTCCTCCTCCTCCTTCTCCTCTTGGTCATTCTTCAGGAACTGGCTCTAACTCCTCTGTCCTTTGCAACCTTCACCCCTCTATCTTCCCCAAAAGAGTTGATTGCTCCTTCTTTGGGGAATCTTCTGCCATATCTATATATCTGTATCTATATATCTTTATTGAAGGACTTTTCACACTGCCTTGTTTGCTTTGCTCTCTGTTGCCCCCCAAAGATGATGTGCTACTTGAGGGCATGGTCTGGGGAGCCGCATTCATCTTATTCTGGGTCTGTATGGAGAAACTGACAAAGGAAAGCTAATTGGATGCCATAAAGAATGGGTTCCAATTGGGTTGGTCCCCAGCATCCCCCCTGCTGGCTTCAGATTCAGCTATGTTGGATCTACTAAGTCAATGACCCTCGTCCACCTTCTTTCCAATTTCTAAACCTTAATGGCTGTTGTCTTTTCCTCAACGTGCCCTGTCCTTAGATGTTTATGCCTTGAAAATTTCCTTTATTGCAATTTTATTGGGTTTTGTAGAGGGAAATATATTAAAGGGGTGTGTTCAATCCGCCATTTGAACTGGAAGTCAATAACAAATCAAGGTCTCTGTTAGACTTTGGGCAAATTGCTTCTCTTTTTTGGGTCTCTGATTCTTCACATATGAAATGAGGGAGTTACGCTGGATGCATCATAGGGTCCAGCCAAAGTCTGAGAGGGGGACAGTGCTGGGTCAGATGTGCTTGACTGGTCGTGGGCAGGAGTTTGGATTTTATGTGACTGCAGCCACTCCCTGTGATCCTCTGTTACGACCATCACTCTACTTGTGTTGGGAATTCTCTTTCTGTCACTGGTGTCCTGCCTCCCAAACTCTGCAGTTGGTGGACAGTTTTGAAGTTCCCCCTTATTCAACCCATGGTGACAGTAACTGACTCTCATCCAGTTCTGCAGTTTGCCCAGAGCTCTCACCCTCACCTAATGGAGCTCTTGGGCCAACCCAGTGAGAAATCTTGAATCCCATTTTACAGGTGAGAAATCCAAGCCTTGGAGAAGGGAAGGGACTTGCCTAAGGTCATAGGGCAAATCAGTAAGGAGCCAAGTGCTAATCTTGGTCTGATTGAACTTCGACTCTGATGTGTCCAGCATCCCACCTGTCATGGATGCTCAGCTATATTTATTTGGAGTGGGAAGTGATGACACTTGGATTAGGTCATTGAGGAGCCATAAAGGCAAGAAACATTGTTTAAAACTTAATCATACAGCGTGATGTTTTCAAGCTTCATCCACATCATAGAAGGTATTAGTACTTTGTTCCTTTTTATAGGTGAATAATATTCCATTGTGTAAACATGGACCACATTTTGTTCATTCATCAGTTGATGGACGTTTGGGTTGTTTCCACTTTTTGGATATTGTGAATAATGCTACTATGAACGTTTGTGTATAAGTACTTATCTAATGCTAAGCAAAAGAAGCCAGACACAAAAGGTCACATATTATATGAAATATCCAGAACAAGCAAATCCATACAAACAGAAAGAAGATTGGTGGTTGCCAGGATCTGGGGAGGAGGGAATGGGAAGTGGTTTCCTTTTGGGGTGATAAAAATGTTTTGGAACTAGAGAGAAATGATGGTTGCACAACATTGGGAATATACAAAACGTCACCAAATTGGATACTTTAAAATGGTTAATTTTATGTGATGTGGATTTCACTTCCATAAAACAATTAATTACTGAACACTTCGCTCAAGTAACATTCAATCAGGCCTACTGTGTGTTTGGTAAGGTTAGGCTCTCTGTTTGCAAACATATAGTAGGCACTTGGGAAAGATTTGTGGTATCAATTCATGAATTGTCCCGTTGACTGTTTCTATATCCAGCCAAGTCTAGTCCCCAGAGCAGTGGCATCAGCATCCCCAGAGCTGGTTAGAAATGCAGGACCTTGATCCCAATCCCCACCCACTGAATCTCTGTGTGAAGCACACGTTTGTTTGCCTCTTGAACCTACTTCCTTAATCTTCTTTTCTTACCACTGAAGAGAGAAATGGCAGGAGAGGATTGAGGATAAATCCCCCTGAAGTCTGTCGTCACTGAACAGGACTTGTGGTCTGTCTGTCTGTCGTTCTCTGTCCCCTCCTGGTCACTCTCCTTCTGTCTCTCCCTCCTGCCCTCTCCTCCCCACAGTGCTTCCCCCATTCAGCTGAGTCCCTATCCTCCCGCACTCTCTGAATTGATTTTTCTTACTCATCTTGGCAGGTTAGTAATCACGCTTCTCAGCAGAAATTCCTTCCATTTCATTATACTGGGTGAGAAATACTGGGCAGCAGGGGGTGGGCTGGGGGCTGTGTTTCATTTCACTCCCATCTCTGTGTCAGGTGGGGCGGGGGGAGTTTCCATACTGGGAACCCCATAGGAAGGAGGTCAGTGGTGTGAGAAGGAGTAGAGACCACTTTGTTGTTCTCTCCAGCCCCGGGGTCCTGCCCCCAGCTTGCTCCAGCTCTCAGGCCCCCCTGCCTTTCTCTGTCCTCAATCACCACTTGCATTTTGGGGGCTTCCCGTAGCTTACAGAGCCCCTTTCTATGCATCACTCCTTTTAATCTTCACAATTCTTCGAGGTTGGAATTGTCACCTCCATTGTACAGGTGAAAAAGTGAGGCTTGGAGACATGGAGCCACTTGTGAGACACTTGGGAATTAGAAGCAGATCTCCAGGCTCTGGCAAGATGTCCTGAACTGCACCGAAGCTGGTCAGTGAAGGGACTGCTCCATCTGTCTTCTTGCCGTGGTGTGGTCCTAGCAGAGAGAGCTTGGCATTTGTGGTCTCATGGGCTTGGGTTCCAATCCCAGCTCTGCACTTACTGGGCATGCTGCTCTGGGCAGATGCTCCAACTCCCCGGCCCTCCCTCTCCTTAGCTGTCCAATCAGGATGGGACAGAGCTGGCAGAACACAGCTCCCAGGACTAGGAATGCTGTGATGCAAACCTGGGCTTCCCCCTTCACCAGCTGTGCCACCCAGTGGAGGCTGCATCACCTCTCTGGGGCTCCATCCCCCATCCTCAAAGCATGTTTAGAAATAACACATGTCACTCTGGATTATTGCAAGGATTACACGAGCTAGCTCCTTTGCAGCTTTTAGCACATGCCCAGCACATGAGCAAGAGCTCAATAAATGCCCTCAATTGAAATAATATCATATTTCATCAAATCTAAGATGCTGTCACAATGACAAGATGTACCCTGAATTCAGAGGTGCTAACATATGAAAAAAATGTGCTTAGAATCAAGAACTCCCTACTATGTGTGGTGCCTGCCCCATGTGAGGCATAAGGATAGGCATCTTACATACATTTCCTACTGAATCCTGGCAATAATCCTAAAAGGTGCGGTTTATTCTCCCCATTACAGTGGTGAGAAGGCTGAGGCTTAGGGAGGTGAAGCCACTTCCTCTGCTTGTATTGTTTGTAAGAGGTGAAGTTAGGATCAACCCAGGTCTCTCTGCTACCAAATCCAAAGTACAGATGAAAAAAAGCAGACTTGATCATGTTCTGCAAAGTACAAAATTCCGGCCATATGTGTAGGGGGAGAGGAGGAACACGAATAATATTATTAATAATAATAATAATGTTGGGGGCTTCCCTGGTGGCGCAGTGGTTGGGAGTCCACCTGCTGATGCGGAGGACGTGGGTTCGTGCCCCGGTCTCGGAGGATCCCACATGCCGCGGGGCGGCTGGGCCTGTGCGTCCGGAGCCTGTGCTCTGCAACGGGAGAGGCTACAACAGTGAGAGGCCCGCATACCGGGGAAAAAAAAAAAAAAGTCTACTTAGCATTGGGTGCCTATTATGTTCCAGGCACTGGGCTAAGGGATCTACGTGGATTACTTCATTTAATTCCTGTAACAACTCTCTGTTACAATCCCTGTTTTACAAATAAGCAAACTGAGGCTCAGAGTGGTAAAGCAACTCACCCTGGGTCACACAGCCAGGAAGTGGTGAAGCTTATGGGCTCCCGAGTCCATTTAACCCTTAACCTGAAATTGGAAGCTGCTCACCTTGGGTGCAGGGAGCTTAGTTGGACGGACCCTCTCTACCCTTGGTGGCCCCCCCCATGGCCCCCTGCCCCACCCAGGCTCCAAGTTCTGCATCCACTATGTTCTCACCCATTTTTCTGTAACTCGTCTGTCTTCAGCCCCTCTCCTTGCCGTCAGGACCCCGGCTGGGGCGGCAGGCAAGACGGAGAGAGCGTGCAGTATGCAGATCGCCCCATTAAAATTTCATGTGGATTCAAAAATTCAGTGTTGACTCCGGTGACGCAAATAGGTATGAAAATTCCGAGGAAGGCACACTCTTTCTTACCGAAATCAAATGGTTGAACGGCCACTAATGAGGCAGACAAGGAGCCCTGCTCACCCTCTGAGGATTGGGGGAGACGAGAGGAGCAGTTGCGCTACATTATTCATACCCTCTTGTTTGAGTTTCAAATCTCAAGGAGGCTCTGGAAGGGGAAGGGAGAGAGGGGCAGAGGCGGTGGCGGGGAGACGGCCCCACTCTGCCAGCTGCAGTAGGTCGGGTGACTAATTGACAAGTACTCACAGAGCCCTTTCCCCAGGGCGCCCCTCTCTTCCTGCTCTCATTTTCAGCTCCTGCCCACAAACACCTGCCACGGTGGTAGATTTCTCCCGTCGGTGGCGGTGTTGTGTGTGAGCTTGAGATGCCAAAGGACGAAAGCGCGCATGCGCAGCTGGCCTCCGGTCCTGGCTCTGTGTGAGCTCCGGCTGGTGGCTAAACCTCTCTGAGCCTCAGTTTCTTCCCCTGCAAAATGGAGAAGCCAACCAGCACCTCTTCTCCCTACTTTGTGGAGGGAGAGTGGAATTTCTGAGGTTCAAATGCTACGTTGTAGCACTTCTCACACTTGAATCCTTAGGAATCACGCGGGAGTCTTGTTGGATGCAGATTCTGATTTAGCAAGCAGGGATGGGGCCTGAGATTCTGCATTATCAGCTAGCTCCCAGGTTGAGACAGGTGCTGCTGGTTTGTGGACCCCACCTGCTGAGCATCAAGCGAGGCCATAATAATAGGGAAGCACTTTGTAGGGTGGATCCGCTGGTCCTAAAGCCTTTCTGTGCATCCGCATCCCTGGGCAGTTTGGAAAGACACGATGTCCATGGCATCCCTTGAAGGTCAAGTTTAATTGGTTGGGTCCAGGCATCTGCAGTTTTAAACCCCCAGCCCTCTGGGTTCTTATATGCAGCCACATTGTTGCAGTTCTTATTACTAATACTTCTCTATTGTTTATCCCCTTCATATTTCCTGACCATTTTGCAGGACCCTGTCTTTCCCAATTCCCCTTCAGCATCCAATGCCACCATGCATTGGATGTGTAAGGGGATGCATTTCTTCCTTCTCACTGAGCAAAATCGTTTGCAAGAAAGAGCCTGAAGACCCACTCACTTGTTCTCTGAGGGGAAAGAGATGCTGCATCCGAGGGGACCAACCTCTCTCCAGGGGCAGCACCCCGCCTCCCCAGATTCTAAGGGTGCACTTGGGGTCCACTCTCTGGAGAGGCGGGGAAGGTGTGAGTCGAGGGTCACCTGAGTAGCCGTCCCTTTGGTGCATTCTAAGATTGCTGCCCAATCACACTGGTGACACATTCTTTAAAAGTGTAAACCAGACTCTAGAGGAGCCATGGAGGTAAAGCCAGCTTGCCGGAAGGAGTTGATCTCCACCTGCGTGGAATGTGCGATCCCACCGTTGACCACGCACCCGGCATAACTAATAAACAGTTTCCTGAGCAGAGCACTCCCTGCATTTCGTAATTATTACCCGGCTATAAAAATCCCTTCTCTCTCCTGCCCAACATTATCTTAGTAAACGTTATGAGCGCTCACGAGGTTAATGCAGGGCCGTAAATCCGCAGTGGGTCGAACAAGTGAGACTTGAGGAACTGTTCATAAATCTACTGGAATGGCTCCAGTTTGTTTACTTAATAAAATATCACCTCATAGAAATGCACAGGGCACTGTGGGGTTCGCACCTCGACGGGCGCTTGTGGGGAGGGGGTGAGGTGAGGTCTGCAGAGGATGGCAGGTGCGTGCACACGGGTGTGCAGAGTACTCCGTGCCCATGGGCTGAGCACGTGGCCGCCTGGCGCCTGGACAGCCCTGTGGTCTATTATCACACTAGCCATTCTGAACTCAGAACCTGCTCCACTTAAGGCAGCCTGTTGTCTTGGAATTCTTTAATGGGCCTCGTCAATATTTGAAATGATGCTGCAAAGCCCAGGACATGTGTAATGCTGTTTGCACAACAAGAACACCTCCCGGAGCCAATCTTCTGGGATTTGTTAGGGGCGCTTTGCCCAAGCTGGGCTGTTAAAACAACAAGAAGTCAGGCTTCCCCACACGTCGTGGAATAAAATGCCAAAAGCACGGGCATTGGAGGAAACAGACGTGGGTTCTAACACCAGATTGGCCCCTTACCGGGAAGATGGCCTTTGGTATTCACCTCTCTGGCCTCAGTTTCCTTCTCTGTACCATGGAGATCATCGTCTGTGATGTGAGATGCAGGAGGACTGGAAAGGGGAACCAAGATGGCTTTCTTTGCTGTTTCATTCACCTGCAAGTCTGTAGCGTTGCAGTAACCCTGAAAGGCCTTTGTTAATCAGTTTTGGCTGCAGGTCATCTTCAGGGCCTTCATTCTTTTCTTTTTAATTGGCTGGGCCCAAACCTGAAAATAAAAGACAGAGGGATGGGGTCAATAGAAATGGCAGAAGTTCTGCAAAACCTGGAGGTGGCATT
>NW_006788040.1:1598638-1614925 GCF_000442215.2 Lipotes vexillifer
CATTCCTGCCATGTGGGGATTTGCATCCCTGAGCCCATAATGGGAATCAAGTCACTCAACAAAGGAGACAAGACAGTGTGGTCTCGTGGTGAGGACCACGAAGTCCATGGACCAGGGTTCGAGTCCTGACTCTAACACTTAACTATCTGAGGGACCTCTGTGGTCAAGCAGTTTAACCTCTGGATTCCTGGGGCCATGCCACGCGGCATGTGGGATCTTAGTTCCCCGACCAGGGATTGAACGTGTGCCCCCTGTATTGGAAGCTTGGAGTCTTAACTGTTGGACTGCCAGGGAAGTCCCCCCCGTGGAATGATCATAACGTCTACCTCTTCGGGTTCTGAGCATGACATGAGCTGATGTGGGTAAAGTGTTTGCATAGGCCTGGCATGTTGTACAAACTCAAGAAATAATGGGCAGATGGATAGTGGAGGAAACAAGAGAGGCAGAAATGAGGGTGACCAACATCTCTCAGGTGTTACCCGGACTGTCCCAGTTTGGAATCTGAAGGGTCTCATATCCCGGGAACTCCCTTTGTCCTGGAAAAACTGGATGGTTGGTTGCCCTAGAAGGAATGGATAAGTCAGTGCTTGAAGCACTCTCAACTCTGGGTTTAATTTGGCCACAGCTATTGATGATTTAATAACAGCTGGCTGATTATAGAGGCTTCATCTAAAATACTCTAATTCCCCAAGGCTGATTGCTGAGCGTTTGATTTACCCAGTGGTTCTCATTAGAATCACCTGAAGAGCTTTCCAAACATACCAATGCCTGGGCCTCACCCCAGACCAGGGTTTCTCCAGCTCACCATTATTGACGTGTTGGGCTGAATAATTCTTTGTGGTCGGGGGCTGCTGTGCCCATTGAGGGACGTTGAGCAGCATCCCTGGGCTCCATCCTGAAGATGCTGGCAGCAATGCCCTAGTCTCATGATGACCAAAAAGAACTCCTGGATAAAATCACCCCAAGTTGAGAACTAATGCTCCAGACCAATTCAAGAATCTGGGGGCAGGGTAGGAACTGAGCCTTGGTATTTTGTATTAAGTTCCCTGCCCCCAGCTGACTCTAGCATTCACCTGGGGCCAAACTCCGTGCGAATGTGGGTGGATGCTGACGTTCAAGGGGATCTTTGGAAGGGGCTGGAGTGGACTTGGTGTTTGGCCCATGGTGACCACGGGGAAGAGAAGGTATACACAAACCTCATGTGATAAGAGAGGTGCTAAATTCCTGTCCCCATATATGCCCCTCTCTCCCACCTTCTTCACAGCCCAAATCTCACTCTTATTACATAGAAGTTCCTTTAGGAAGTTTCAAGTGCCCCATTTGAGCCCTCTTTTAAGATACTTTTGGAAGGCAGTACATTGACACTGTTACTGGTCACTCATGACTTCTTCAGGGTGGGAGGCTGTGCTGGTTCTCAAAACATTTTGACATGCTAAATCATTTGATCCTTAAAACTCTCTGGGGTCGTGTAGATTTACTTGTACACATTACAGGAAAATGGCTTTCAGAGAGGGTAAGCAATTTTCTCAAGGTCACACAGCTGGTTGGCAACATGGCAGAAAGCAAACCTCAGGACAAGTCCTCTTCTGCCTTTCATTTCCTCCTGTCCCTCAGAGGACCAGGTGCTGGCTGAACTCTGTGGGGGGCGGAGGTAGGACCGTAAAATTCCTGTGTTGCACCTTGGCTGGGAAGGAAGCATTGCTTTATGCTAAGTCTTATATTACTTCCTAGACTCGCCCTGACATCCCTATGCAGGAATTGTTGTGATTCTCCGTTTTGGGGAGAAGAAAGCTGAGGCCTGAAGAGGGGAAGCAATTTGCAAGTAGAGGTGTCAGGACTCAAAATCAGGGTAGGGGGGTACAGCATTCTATGGAGAAAATTAGTGGAAATTTCAATATTTAAGTTTTCCAGCTGTCAACATGAGAGACACTCCAGTTTTTGCAGGATTCCAGTTATTCCAAAATTACTTAGGTCTGAGTGGAAGTGGCCACCAATTAAATCCTTGGCATTCAGATTACTCTATACACTCCTGTAAGCAAAGACTTCTTTCTTCTTTTAGATGCAATCTGGATGGGCCAGCGGGAAAACAGAAAATGAGGGATGGGGGACACAAGGTCTTCTATGTTGACTCATCAGAACCTCGCCCTCCGTCTGCTAACAATGCCCTTCTTCAACCCGGAAGGGTTCAGCACAGTTTTGCTGGGTTGGCTCTCTTCTCGCCGGAAGTATCTACAGGTCTTGGAGCTGAGACAGAAAAGTGACTCGGAGTGAGGTCAGCATTTCTCATATTTCCTCCAAGGTGAAGGGTAGTCACAGTGTAATTGTGAAAAGCGATTACAAGGACCACAGTAGTACAAATCGAGAGTGAGTTTTCTGACTGCCAGGAGAGGAAACATTTTAGGATTGGTTTCCTAAGAGGAATCCATCCTTTTGATTTTAGCTGTGGCGGTGAACACAGCATTTGGTCTAATTTTAGAAACATTCTGAGACAGGAATAGGTTGTGCCATGTCTTTGTCAGACAGTAACTTACATTTTCTGAGTCTAGGATGGATATTGGCTGAAAATTTACGTTCAAAGAAAGTTCTGTGTCTTTAGAATCACACCAGAAATTTCTAATGTAACGACAGTGAGTCCTAACCCAAGTGGAAATATGTATTGGTTGAAATATCTGTGTTGATAACTGTTAAACTTGGAAGTGAGAGAGAAGGGAAAGATTTGGTTAAAAGAAACCGCATCTCACTTGCATCACAGAAGAAACTTGGAAGCTAAGATGGAGTCCATTAGTCAGAGAAAGTGGGAAAGTCATGAAGGCAGGAACAGCACATGCAAAGCCATGGGGCCATGAGGAAACCAGTTGTATTGTGGGTCAGGGCAAATTTCAGTGGCAGGAGCAGGGAGTATATGGAATGGGGAGGTCAAGAGATGCAGCTGGTTGGGGAAGGTCTGAGAATTCTTACCCTGCAGTAGGCTTTCCCTCTAACACTCAGCAGAAGCAGGCTTTTACCCCGATCCCCACCCCACCTCTGACTGTTGGCTTGGATGCCTGGCTTCCTGACCTTCATCATCACTGACCTCCTTTGACGATTGGAAACTCATCTCCACCACCCTGTGGACTTGTGACTTAGGTTGCATGGCAAAGGAGAATTAAGGTTGCATATGGAATTAAGCATGCAATTCCACTGCCCTTGAGATGGAGAGATCATCCTGGATTATATCATCCTGGATTATATCATACTGGGATTATATCCCAGTATGATCACAGGAGTTCCTAAAAGCAGAAGAGAGAGAACTAGAGAGATGGCAGCATGAGAAGGAATCAGCCTGACATTGCTGGCTTTGCAGATGGAGGAAGGGGCCATGAGTCAAGGAATGAGGCAGCCTCTGGAAGCTTTAAAAGGCAAGGAAACTGGTTCCCCCTTAGAGTCTCCAGATGGAATGCAGCCCCACTGACACCTTCATTTTAGCCTAGCGAGACCCGTTTCAGACTTCTGACCTCCAGAACTGTAATATAATAAGTCTGTGTTGTTTGAAGTCGCTACGTATGTGGTTATTCATCACAGCAGCAATAGGAAACTCATTCAGGTCCCATTTCATCATCTGACAAATGAGTTTAATCATCATGCCTTTTTTGTGGTGTGTTGAAAATTGAGTTAATGGACATCAAACATGTAGCACAGCTCCTGGCCAGCAACGTGCTTTTTTCTATTAAAGCCACAGGTGGATTGAATCCCAGGCCTACTAGCCTAGCTGTGTTTGGCTGCTCTAACGAGGGACTGGAAGAAAGAATCCTGGGCTAGGGATCACGAATACTGGGTTAAAGTCATGGCTCTGCCCCTCACTAATGGAAAAATGATCTTGGACTTGTTCTTAATGTGATCTGGGTCTCAGTTTTCCGGTCTATGTGATGGGTGTGGGGAGAGATGACACATAAGCATCCTTCCAGCTGTGACCTTCTTGTGAGGATACAGACTGTGTGTGGGGGAAGGGGCAGGGGGACACTTTTGTAGATCACTTGAAGCTCTTGGAGTGGTTTTCTGTGAATGTGCACCTCACATTATGTTCTTGAGACCTCAGAGCTAATGGTGGTCACCCCAGTTCACTTGCTTCTCCCTTCAGAGAAGAGAAGCCTGCATCTTGAATAGAGGGCTAGGGTCTAGGGAGCATCCTGAGGCCACAGGCCAAGCTGACTAGTCTCTGCTGGTGTCCAATCCATGACCTTGGGCATATCGACTCCTCCCCAAACTCACAAAGCAAATCAACAGCTAAATACATAAGTATCTCTTGGTCCCCTTAGTCAAGTCAATTCCTGAGGCCTCGTGGTGCAGTGGAAAGACTTTAGTTTTGCTGTCGAGCTGAGATGGGTTTCAGTGGTGGTTGGGCCACTTGTTTGTGAGCAAGTTGCTTAACCTCCATGAGCCTTAGTTTACCACCTGGCAAATGGGGATAATAATAGGCAACATTAGACTAAAGTAGATTCAACCTCATAAAGCCATTATGATAACCAATATATTAATTCAAGTAAAATGGTATGATTGCTATGACTTGCAGGAGGCATGAGGAAGTGTGGGAAGTATTAACCCTTGTAGTGGGGGATGATAGTCTTAGAAGTTTATGCCTAAGCTGAACTTTAAATGGGGATAATGTATGTGAAAAGCTTAGTACAATACCTGATGTGAATTATATGCTCATAAAGGAAAAGGAAGAGAATAAGAAATGAGGTTGGTGGGGGATCCAGGGTTCCCTCCCGGCTCCCTACTGCGTCTGGTCCACCTCAGTCCTGAGCCTCCTCCTTTTCCTGCTTCTCCCTCTTGCCCCATTGCTGCACAAACGCTTGGTCCTCGCCCCACGCCCTGAATCCTACTGCAGGGGCACCCAGCAGGCACAGACATGACAGGAGAGGGAGAGAGGCAGAGCTAGAAAGAGGGGCTTGAAGAAGATTGATGCCGGCATTGTTGTCATGGCAACGACAGGATGGGCTTGAGGCCCCACTGCCAGGAGCAGCTCCTCCAGCTCTTCCTGGATTCCAGAGCCTTTGAGGGGAGGCAGGAGGCTCAGATAGGGGCCCTGAGAACACAGGTGGGGCCTCAGGGTGACAGCCAGTGAGAAGGGAGGCTCTGGGATCTGCCGAATCAATGGACTCTTAGAGAAGACCTGTCCAAATCCCTGAATTGAAAAATGGGGAAACATTTTTCCCATTTCCCAGGAGGACAAATATTTTCTAAGCACCTATTAGGTGCCTGGTACTTTCAGCTTGCTTCTAATTACTTGTCTCTCGTTTCCACCTATATTATTTGGGAGGACAGGGAAGCATCTTGGGTATGGGCTAGGTGTCAGAGAGACCTGGGTTCAAATCCTTGCTCTGCCGCTTACCAAGTGGGTGGCAGTGCATGTTATCTCCCCTCTTTGAGCCCCAGTCTCCTCATCAGCAAAATGGATAAAGTTTATGCTATATAATATTGTCTGCCTCATAGAGTGGTTGAGATTCTTGAGTGACATAACTGATATGAAATGCTTCATGTAGTGCTTGGTAAAGCACAAATGCTCAGTAAATGTCCCTATGCTAATACTATTACAAGGCTATCCAGAGAAAAGAAGCTTCACATTTTGCTGGCTGGGAAAAAAAGAAACAAAAACAAAACACTGTATTTGTGTAGCTTAAGGAGGGGTGAGATCTAGTTTACTTCTTGAACCATCTGGTTTAGCCCCTTTGCCTGCCTTACATTTATAGCTATATTTTCTGTCTCTTAGAGAGCAGAGCTCTACTGACTAATGGAAGCACACAGGACAGTATTCAGGAGATACAGGTTAATAATAATAATAGTTCTCATTTATTGGGAACTTACTGTGTGCCAGGCTCCTTGCTAAACATTTGACGTGAATTCTTCACAGTAATTCTTTGTTAGGTGCTCTTATTATTCAATTTTAGAAGAGAGGAAACTGAGGCTCAGAGAGGTTAACATACCTCATCCAAGGTCACAGAGCTGGTAAGTGGCAGAGATGGGACCTCAGTCACAGGTGGAGCTAATTGTTGAGGATTAGCGAGAGCAGATAAGCACCGGTGTCGCTGACCTTGGTCCTGAAACATTAGTGGCCGACGGGGCTGAGCTACTCCTTAGAATGCTTGTTCATCGGTGCCTCCCCTAGGAAACTGACAGGTGAGAGAAGAGGCAATGGGAAAAGGACATGGAAAGGAGAACACAAGGAGCCAATGAGAGAAAGGATCAGGGCCTTCTGGAAGGAGAAATCTCCTGAAAGGTTGCTAAGGAGAAATAAAAGTGACTTGATTTGATATATATTTTGAATAACAAAATCGCTGGGGGAAGTGCCTTTTGAGACATTTGACCCTCCCCCTCCTTGCCACATTAGTGCTCAGTAACCTATATTCTCTCCCTCACAAATGGGGTCTCATTATCCTTACCTCACAGAATAGTGAAAAATCCAAACATGGTGCCTGGCACATCTGGGTGCTGACTGCATTCTCTTTAGCCCCTCTCCTGGTGGTATCAGTAAGTATCGTCTGCCTATTACTTGCTCTGGCCCAGGCTCCATCCTGGCCAGCCAGTCCCCGACCCAGAATATGGGTTTCCTGGGAAGGATTTCTGCAGCCCAGCCACTCAAGTTCATTTGTAATGCGGGCTTTCCCTGCCATAAAGCTCCAAGCTGCTTGGAAGAGTTTGGAACCACATTTCCCTGCATTAAAAAGTGCCTCGAGTGAGGATCATGTTCCAATGGCGGCATGTAAATGTCTCTTTCAAGAGGGGAAATTGCTTTGAAGTTACTATTTCCCTGGCTTTGATAATAATCTGCTTAATGTCTTGTGTCAAACTAATTACAGCATAATTACCTTTTTTAATAACAGGTACTTTTAATTGGTGTAGGGTTAAACAATTCTGTTGTAAAAACTGGTTGTTTTACATTCATGGCTATAGTTTACAAAGAACTGGGACAACCTTGTAATATTAAACACTCCATAGAGCTGGGATAGGACGTGAATGAGAATGCTGCCATGCCTCCTCTCCTTGACATTGGACCCCATTTCTTGCAACGCTTCAACTGCTCAGGGACAGAAGTTCTTATGCCAAACTCTTGGAAGAAGAGAAGAAGGATGCTTAGAGCTACGTGTGTTCACATACATCATCTTGCTTCAATCTTATCTGTACACACACGAAAGCATGTCAAAGAAGTATTGTTGGGCTTCCCTGGTGGCGCAGTGGTTGAGAATCCGCCTGCCAATGCAGGGGACACGGGTTCGAGCGCTGGTCCGGGAAGATCCCACATGCCTCAGAGCAACTAAGCCTGTGCACCACAACTACTGAGCCTGCGTGCTACATCTACTGAAGCCCATGCGCCTAGAGCCCGTGCTCCGCAACAAGAGAAGCCACCACAATGAGAAGCCCGCGCACCGCAACGAAGAGTAGCCCCCACTCACTGCAACTAGAGAAAGCCTGCACGCAGCAATGACGAGCCAACGCAGCCAAAAATAAATAAATAAAAAAATACATTTGTTTAAAAAAAAGTATTACTGTCTCCATTAAATAGATGACTAAACTGAGGCTCAGAGAGGTTAAGAACCTATTGCAGGTCACAAAGTCAAATGAATGATTCAGACTCTGCACTCATGCCCTTTGCTTCTAAAACCTGAGTTTTTGAAAGGTGGTATAATTGAGCTTGGGATGGGTCTGGAATCCAAAATATCTAGACTTGATCCAAGATCTATAACACAATTACTGGGTGACCTAGGATAACTCCTTACCCTCTCTGGGCCTGTTTCCTCATCAGTAAGAGTGAGAGTAATAATAGTGTCTACCTCATGGGACTAATAGGATAAAATAAAACAACATAGGCTATGTGTCTAACATACTAGGTACACATACAGTGGTAATTCCTCCTCTTCCCTCTGAGCATTGCTACAGTCGGGCTTTTCTTCTCCGGGATTCTTTCCTTATAAAACTCTGAATACCCCCATGGATGTATTTCTTCACGTCTTGACTGAAAAAAGTGCACACACTCATCTCATTACTGCAGCTTTTTGCATTTCATTAAAAAACCTGACAGGCCATTTCATAATAATTTATTAGCACAGAGTCAATTTTTATTAATTACAATCATTAATTTATCAGTGTTCCCGTCATCTGAAGTTTGGTCAGAAATGAAAGGCAAGAAGTGCAGAGAGAAAAATGGGCAAAATGGAAGTTGCAGGACTCAGGATCCAGTGGGGTGGAGGTGGCAGTGGAAGGGGCTTATTGGGTTGCTGGACTCAATGGAATAGGAGGCGCCATCTTGGATGCAGAGTCTGGGGGAGAGCAGCATCTTGCACTGGAGATCAGGGGTCTGACCACTGAGTGATGCTTCCTTTATTAATGCAGGAACAAAGGAAGTGTAGGGGTGACATATACAGGGCTTCACAGTCCTTAGGAACAAAATCCTCCAAGTTCTGTCTCTGTGTCGCCCTCCAGCTTCAGCCCCTACTTCTCTCCCCCTTGCTTACTCCACTTGGATATTAATTCTTCTAGTTGATATTTTTCTCTTGCTCCAGGTTGTAAGCTCCTTGAGAGCAACAGCCTTGTCTTGGCCATCACTTGATCTCCAGATCCTAGCGGAGAACTCAACCTGTTGAAAGGATGAACAAAAGGATCGTCTACTCACCCTCTGCCCATTTTATGGAGGCAGAAGCTGAAGCTCAGAGAGGGCATCTGACCTACTCAAGGTCACACAGCCCATGGATGGCTGAATCAGACACAGGAATTGAACCTGCTGGACTTTTGACCAGTGGCCTTTCCATAACTTACATGTTCCCCATTTTTGTGTTTTGGCTTTTCCCTCCATCTCAGCCCTTGGGATCTCTCCTTTTCATCAGAAAAGGTACAGTGAAAAACAAAAGTATGGATTGAGAATAAAGGTGAGGCTATTCCCTCAGGGAGGCGCAAGGTTTGTTGCTATCTGGGTCTTCGTCTTGCTTCACTGAGTCTCGTTTCTGGCACCCACATCATGGCTTGATGCTTGTTCTTCTCTGGGAAAGGAGCCCTTCTAATGGCTTCACCATAGAACCACTGAAAAGTGAGCTGGGGAAGCACTCAAGTGCTGGGGTTTGGCCTGGGGCTGTGATCCGCACCGCTAATGCGGAGACTGTCTGAAGGATGGGACTCACTGCTCTCGGTCCTGACCACATGGAGTCAACTCCGTGGCCAGCTGCTTCTGCATCCAAATCTGTGTGGTGAAGCTTCTCCTTCTGTTCTCTCCACTTTCTCCTCTTACACACCAGGATGGGGTCTAGTGGCAGCATCCTTTCCCCTCCTGTGTCCCAATCCCAGTTCACCACAGCAGATGAACATTCTCTTTAACAGCTGGGCCTCTGGTGTCACATAGACCTCAGTTTGAATCGCAGCCTGGGGCAGTTGCCTTTGCCTCTCTGTGCCTCAGTTTTCTCATTTACAAGTGGTGCCCACCTTTGTGGGTATTGTAAAGACTGAAGGTCAGTGCACATACCCTTGCCTGGGGTGAGGGCTGGTCGTGGACATGGAAAGCTTTCTTCGGGAGGTGCTCCCAAGACAGGATCTTGATAGTTGAGTAGGAATTAATGAGGGATTCTGTTGGGGATGAGATGGAGGACCTTCTGGGAGGAGGTGATGCTGTACATAGAGGCATGTGGATGAGAAACAGCATGGTGTATGCAGGGAACTCTGGGCATCTCAATATGTACTGAGTGTAACTGCATGGCAGAGAGCATGGGTGGGGGGATGGCAGGGACCAGATCATACTGGAACCTTGCAGGCTATGATAAGTTGAGTGACTTTTGTTCTGAGGGCAGTGGGAGCCCTGTGAAGCAGGTGTGTGTATGACATGATTCTGAACTATAGAATTCAAATACAACAGAGGGATTTGAAGGGGTAGTGTGGAAATGGCCAGTGAGGAAGGTGCAGTAGCCATCCCAGGTGAGAGATAATGGTGGCTTGGCCAGATAGGGCGGAGGGGTGATGGCTGTGGAGATGGGGAGGAGGCGCTGGAGTCAAGAGTTACTAAGGATGAAGAATCCTTTGCTGGGAATCTTCTCTGCCTACATCCCATCTTTGAAGGCCAAACCTGAGGTGTGGCCCCTTGCATGAAGATGTTACAGGTCATCAACCTTCCTGAGATGGAAAATTCCTCTCCCTCGATCTCTGTAGCTCTCAGATATGGCTTCATGAGGTCAGACATGTCTAAGTATTGTCCTCTTGGGGGAGGTTCTGTGCCAGCTATACTCTGTACCCAAGCACTTAGCTTGGCCCAAATTTGGCATGAGATGAGCAAGCATTGGATAGAAGAATTAAGTAGTGTTGGTGTCATTGTCACTGCTTCCTAGAGTTCAAGATACAGAAAAGACATGAGGTATATCATGTGACACCCTTCTGACACATGATGCCACCACTCTTTCTCTTGCCTAGAATGTAAAGTTGAGCCTTTTTGACCACACTGGTCTTTCTCTTCCTGAACAGCTAAAATAAATCCCATGTCCCTAGCTCAGTTCATCCACAGTTCCCCTATCTGAGTGTCATTTCACTTGTCTGAAATTGAGGATCCCCACATCAGTGTTGCCAGGTGGCTGTTTTCTGAACTCCCTTACAGCATGAGCATTCTTCTGGATTGAGGGGGAACCCCAAATGAGCAAGCTCTCCCTTCACAAATGATCATGGCTCTTCACACTGGAGTTGTGGGATCCACCAGGATTGCAAGAGGAATCATGGGGTCAAGCTGTTCTTGGCCAGGGAAGTGACATGTGGGAGAGACTAGGGAGAGAAAGTGATTCAAGGTTAACAACCCAGTTATTGGGAGCCCTTTGTTCTGACCTGAGGACAGCCATCATGAGCGAGGCTGGGGACAGATGGCCACTTGCAGATCCAGACCCCGTGGGGTTTTTTGTGGTAAAGCATTGCCAGCATGGAGCAAGGTCAGCAAAGTGGCCCTCGCAGACTCCTCTGGGGCAAAGGCAATCAAGGGCTCCAAGAGTCCCGAGGCTCCCTGGGGTCCAGGGAGAAGGCAGGGACTCTGAGGAGCGGGGTTTGCAAAGTGTGAGCCATGCCACGTGCTGGAAGCTGTGAGTAATGGCCAAGATCATGGGCTTTAAGTTGGATTCATGGACTAGGTTCAAGTACTGGGTCTGTGTATTTCAATTCTGGGTCCTTAGGCAAGGGGTTTAATCTTACTTAGCACAGTTCCCAGCTCCCAGCACATGGCAATGAGCACGAAGAAGCACATTCAGTGAGCCCAAGGTCACACAGAGCTGTAAGACTCTGTCCTAAGGAACATTTATTGAGAGAGGGAGGAAAGGAAGAGGACCATCACAGTATTGATGTCAGGAGTCAGGACCAACACCTCCCTTTTATCAGTAGACGGGGTGACAGCGTGCTTTGTGCTTCAGAACAACAGCTGATTATCCTTTGCTTGACCACACACTCCTGTCTGGTGTCTGCTTGGGACTGGGTGTATAGCTTTGCATCCCATGTGTTTCCCACTCTGGAGAAGTGGGTTTGGGTCTGACCTGAGATACATAAATCTGCCCAGTTCTTAATGATGCTGAAAGTGAGGATTAAACTATCTATATTAAAGGACACAGACATTAGATATAGATATACCCAATCTATATCTGATCTCTGTCATCTCTTAGCATAGTGCCTGGGAACTTAACATGTGGATACCATGATTTTTTGGACAGTGGGGGCCCAGGTGCACAGAATTGAGTGTGCAAGGACCCTCTTTGCAAGGACTCTTTACTGCCTCCATTTCCCACCCTGATGGCCCTCCTCTTGCCCACATTGGCACACATCCTAGTTGTATGCCCTCCAACCCACCATTCACACATATTTGCATCTTTCGAAAACGTATGGTGCATGTAATTTTGTGTAAATTGCAGAAATGGTTTTGGGTTCTCTTTCTGGCTCTTGTACTTCTTTCTCAGCATCGTTTTTGAGATCTGCTTATGCTGCTGCATATAGATCTGACTCCTTTTTTTTCTGACAGTGCAGAGTATTTCCCATTTCCCAGTTTGCCTCCCACCACGTATGACTCACCTGCTACTCAAGGGAAGGAACACCACCACTTTGTGTCAGCATAACGAGAATGCAATGAACACCCTGCGAGTATCTTCTTGTGGCCCAAATGAGAATTTCTTCAGGCCTGTATCACCATTGTTGGGTTTGCTGAGCTCTTGGGTGTCTGCACACTAAATTCCACCAAGTCTGACCAGACTGTTCTCAGACGGCCGCATTGTTCACACTCTCTCCAGCTGTGTGTGAGAATTCCTCTGTCACCACATTTTTGCCAAGACATGATACTATCTTTCTCTTTGACTTTTGCTAGCCAAATGGGAATAATGTGACACTTCATGGTTAATTTAATTTTCATGTCACTCATCACTGGTGATTTTGAACACATTGTTATATACATATTAGAAATTTTCTTTCCCTTTCGGTAAATTATTTATTAGTGTATTTTGTCTATTTCACTATTGGATTTTCTGATTTTTTTTTTTTTCTGATTTGTACACCTCTGTGTTTCCTCGATAGTTATTCTTTGCAAGTATCTTGTTTCACTACATTAGCCTTGTGCTAACTTTATCTGTGGTGTTCATGGGACGGATATCTTTACTTTTTTACAATTTTTATTTAAAAAATTTTTTTGGCCACACTGTGCAGCATGTGGGATCTTAGTTCCCTGACCAGGGTTTGAACCCGTGCTGCCTGCAGTGGAAGCTCAGAGTCCTAACCCCTGGACTGCCAGGGAAGTCCCCAGATATCTTTAATTTTGATGTAATGAATTCCATCCTTTACCTGTATCATAATCTCTAATGTTGGGATGTTTTCAAGAAATTCTACCCGCTCCCATTGAAGGTCACAAAACTATTCTCCTATATTTTATTCTATTTGCTTTCTACTTTTTGCTTTTCATGTTTAGGTATTTAATCTATTTGGATTTTATTTTTGTATATGGTGTGAGGTAGGAATTCACCCTGAGTTTTCCATATAGAGTAATTCAATTGTCTCAATATCATACTCAGTAATTCATCATTTCCCCCCGTTCGTGATTCTGTCTATCTATATGTCTGTCTATCTATCGATCTAATTTATCTCTGCTCTCCATTTTTCTCCATTTGTCTTTTTAAAAATACACTATTAATCTGGTTGTAATCAACAACAGCAAAAGCTAAGCATCTTAGTAGGGTTGTAGGAAGTCGAGTCTGCAAAAGGACTTTAGAAATTACTTTGTCGGATCACATCATATCACACATGGGGCAATTAGGCTCAGAGGATGGCAGCTCCACATTCAAGGACATAGTCAGAAATGGAATTCTTGTGTCCTGACCCTCACCCTCATCAAGCATTCCTGAATATTTGTTCTGTTCTGTGACACCTGAGAGTGTTTGGATGTGAGTGCCTTTTAGGGGCAAACATATTCCAAGCCTTAATGTTAGATTAAATACCAAATACCTTAACATTTGAAAAAACGACATTTATTATACCGAGTTGTAAACAGAGGAAAAATTACAATAGAACCCAGTGTAGAGCTTACATAAACGGCACCCATTCGGTGTAATGACTCTGAGAATGTCAGTGCTAACAAGCACATAATTGGCACCAGGGAGATAATTTTTGCCACCTTATGCAAAGGGAAACCGTTCTGCATAATGATTTTACCTAGGAATATTCTTTATTCAACAGGCCCATTTGCATAACCCTCCCAACTTTCTCGAGTTAACACAAAATGCTCTGGAGACATTGCCAAGTCTCTTCCAGAAGATGTCTGCTGCTGCTTCTTTTTTTTTTTTTTTTATTTTCCCATTCCCCACCCCCAGGTTTATTGAGCTATAATTGACATATAACATTGTGTTAAGTTTAAGATGTCTGCTTCTTGAAATAAACTCCCCTCTCTCGAGTGTGCGTGTGTTGTGTGCCAGGTGCTCTGCTCCCTGCCTTGAGTGCAAGATTCACACTTGCATTTACAGCATCCCGAAGTTGGATATTTTTTTGAGAGCTGGGTTCTTTTCTATTCTGTTCTTCACTGTATTCCCAACATCTAGCAAAAGGCTCCAGCTGCAGGAGATGCTTACTATGGTTTTTCTACTTTTTTTGTCTGCACCGCGTGGCATGTGGGATCTTAGTTCCCCGACCAGGGATGGAACCTGTGCCTCCAGCAGTGGAAGCATGGAGTCTTAACCACTGGACCACCAGGGAAGTCCCATTGCTCACTATTGTTGAATGAATATGTGAGTGCCTGTCATGACGATCCTATGAGGTCGGGGTTTTTGTCACCAGAAATTAATGTTGCTTATGTAAGGTCAAAAAGCCAGTCAATGGCCAATTGGGATTTGAACACAGATCAGCTGGACCCCGGATATATTTATCTTACAAACAAATTCCATCTTCCCCTCAGGGAGCACGATGTCTAGTCTCATGCTGTCCAATATGCTAGCCACCAGCCACATGTGGCTCTTTAAATTTAAATTAATTAAAATTAAATAAAATGTAAAGTTCCTCAGTCTTAAGTGCCACATGTGGGCTACTGAATTGGGCAGGTCGGCACTAAAGCAGTTTCATCATTGCAGGACATTCTGTTGGATAGTAGTGGATTTATATCTACTCTTTTTGAGTGTCAACTACATGTTGGGCTGTGTCTTAGGTCTATGTATACATACTGCTGTACATACTAGTATTTGAGCTCCGGTTTCATGCAGATCTTGGTTCAAATCCTAGTTCAGGACTTGACTTTATGTATGAGTCTTAACCTCTCAGAACCTGAGTTTTCTCTTCTGCAAAATGGAGATAATAATGGATTGACTCAGAAGGCCATTGTGAAGGTAAAGTGTGTGGATACACAGAAAGCATTTAGTACAGCCTCTGGCTATGAAGCTTTGACAGTGGTCCCCATTCTACAAGGAGGAAACTGGCATTCAGAGAAGTGATGGGACTTGTCAAGGTTCTCATGACTTGAGCGGGTCCCCTGGGATTTGAGCCAGTGTCTGCCTGGTGCCAAAGTGTAGGAACTTTCTGTTACGGTGGACACCCATCTCTAGAAGCATTGCTTCTTACAGGATGGGGAAGATTGAACTGCCCAACAGTTGGAGGTAGTCCAGAGGTTACAGGGAGTGGCTGACAGATGAGATGTGTTCATGTCAATGTTGTCCTCCTATACCCAAAGAAGTTACTGTTGTGCATAAACATTTAAAAAAAACATTTTATTTAAAAAAGAGAAAATTTTAACCAAACAAAAGACAACTTTTATTTTATATATGTGAAAACTAGGCCTAGTAAGGGGAAATGAGTGTCCTAGGTTCACCTACCTGCTTAATCTAAGAACTAGAGTAAAATCTCAGATCTAATATCTCCCAGCTCAGAGCCCCATTTTTCTGTATTTCAGTGATGATTGATAAAGAACTAGATTTGGGAAACTTTGCTTATTGATCAGGGCCCTTTCAGTAACAAATGCCAGGAATCCAAATGAAACTGTCCTCATCTAGAAAGGGAATGTATTGGTTTATATGAAAAAAAAAAAGTTATCAGCTTCAGGTATGGCTGGCTCCAGATGCTCAAGTGATGTCGAGTATCTGTATTTTCATCTCTTGTCTTGGCTTTTCTCTGAGTTGGCTCCATTCTTGGGGAATGAATTTCTCTCTGTGGTGGTAAGATGGTCACCAGTGACTGCAACTCCATTTAAATTATTTGCCCCCCACTCTCAGGGAGTCTTTCCTGTGAGTTGCAGCAAAAGTCACAGGACTGTCTCTATTTGGATGGCTTAGGTCATGTGCCCACTCCTAAGCCAGTCACTGTGCCATGGCTCTTATTGGATGGCTTGGGTCATGTGCCCATTCCTAAACCAATCAGGGTGAGGGATTTGTGCAGCTGGAGTTCCGTGGACTGAGAATGGAGGAAGGGTGGGTCCCTAAAGGAATATAAGCACCCTGTTCCTAGAAGATAGGTGAATGGATGTTAGATAGGCAAGAATAACAGATGTTTACTGTACATTGTCCAGGTCAGTGTTTACAATTGCCCTGTCCACTTGTCTGGTATTGGAATTGCCACCATATGGTGTTCATCAAAAATGAAAATTTAAAGAATAATAAGAGGAGAACATTTAATTCCTTGTACTCATGACTATAAGGATGAATCTAGGGTAGTTGGACAGTCCTGAGCCCAGAGAGGTGTGGATGGGGAAAGAGATGCCATCAGAAGGACCACTGACATCAACAGCAGTGAAGGCACCTCAGCTATGCTCAAGCTGACTTAGCTTGTAGATGAAGTTTCAGGTTGCTCAGCAGG
>NW_006788040.1:1615074-1616592 GCF_000442215.2 Lipotes vexillifer
GCTCAAGCTGACTTAGCTGGTAGATGAAGTTTCAGGTTGCTCGGCAGGAATCAGCAGCTGCCTTTGGGAGATGTGAACAACTGCGAAAGCTTCCGGGAGTTGGTGATGACTGATCTGGG
The DNA here is from genome assembly GCF_000442215.2 of Lipotes vexillifer. Lineage (NCBI taxonomy): Eukaryota > Metazoa > Chordata > Mammalia > Artiodactyla > Lipotidae > Lipotes > Lipotes vexillifer. The sequence continues at coordinate 1,615,194 of NW_006788040.1, forward strand.
CTTTGAATTGTAAGTGGGATTGGCATGGACCCAGAAGAATGCAGCTGGAAAGAAGAATGTTAACCGTGAGATTAAGTGGACAATCTAGAAAGGTGCAGAGCAGAAAGATCACTGCTCTCCTCTACCTTCCTTTCATCCTTCCATCTAGGATTACGGCACTTGGCACCTCTGTGCGCATTAGTAAAGGGCTCCTCCTCCAGGTAGAACCTACTCCTGCTCAAGAAATACAGCTTTGAGCTACAGTGTAAATTGGATTTCAGTCCCTATTTGCCCCATTGGCTGAGCATCCTTGAACAAGCAGTGACTCAGACCAGTGTCCCCAAGAGTCTTCTTCTTTCTGCCGCCTTTCCCATCCTTCCTTCCTTCTTCCCCCATCCCTCCTGGTTCTTATTATGCATGTCACTCAGATCTGGCCTTTCATTTTTGGCCATCCAGCTACCTCTCCCCTGTGCTATCCGGGGCCATCTCAGCAGTCACTGCCATTTCAGGGAACCCTTGATCCCTTCTTCTTCCTCTGGGAGCCCCCACTTCCGAGGCTGCCAGAGTACTCCCCTGTTCACCGAATCCACCTCCACTTCCTCCCTAGCTGAAGGGCTTTAACTCACAGGCCAGTGATCCCCTTTTCACAGGCTTGATTTGGCTCCCTGCACATCTGGGCCTCCCATCTGGCTCCCGCACAGCCGACGCAAGGGTTACTTTATGGATATAATAAATATTACTTCCTTAATATGATTTCGCTTAGGTTCCCAGTGACCCACTCAAGCAAATCTTCCATTTAACACATGACTTTCTCTTCAGAGGAAGCAAAGAAAATATTGTTATTGGAAGAGGCACAGCCATGAGGGGCTGGGGGGAGCATGTCCACGTAACCTCAAAGATTGCTGCTGCCTACAGGCCTGGCAAGACCTCAGCATTCCAAGGAGCTAGGTTCAACTGTGGGCTGGAAGATTTCAAGCAATGTTCAAGCCGTGCTCAGTGGGGGTAGCCACAAAAGGACTTCAAATGTCATGCTGCCCAGTGCTGTCTTTGGTCTCACCTCCACAGCTTGGGGTATGGAATGGGACCAGTTCCATTACATCATTCATGTGGATGGGGGAGAGGACCAATCTGACCATCTACAGGCAGTTTATCAGAGGCATGCAGATAGCTCTTACTTTCAACACAAAATTTTAAAATTACACTTTGAAGGTGGATTTATTTTATTCGGTGCTGAGAGTGTGAATGAATGGGACGGTCAAACTGGAAAATGGCATACACTGTGCTAGCGACACCTACTGCTGGAATAGGATATAGCAACCTAGCTGTACCTGTTTTACTATCTGTTGGGGCAGAAGAAATCTACACTTATTGTTTGCATGCATCACTTACTTTAGTAAGTACTTCCTAAATCATCACTCTT
>NW_006788040.1:1616602-1622109 GCF_000442215.2 Lipotes vexillifer
TCCTTTAAAAGTCATGTTTATTGAGGTATGATTTACCTATAGTACAATTTACTCTTTTTATTTTTTATTTATTTATTTATTTTTCTGCGGTACGCGGGCCTCTCACTGTGTGGCGTCTCCCATTGCGGAGCACAGGCTCCGGAGGTGCAGACTCAGCAGCCATGGCTCACGGGCCCAGCCGCTCCGCGGCATGCGGAATCCTCCCGGACCGGGGCATGAACCCGTGTCCCCTGCATCGGCAGGCAGACTCTCAAGCACTGCGCCACCAGGGAAGCCCCCTAATCTCATACTTTTATGTGTAGCTGTCCAGTTTTCCCAGCACCACTTATTGAAGAGGCTGTCCTTTCTCCACTGTACATTTCTGCCTCCTTTATCAAAGATAAGGTGACCATATGTGCGTGGGTTTATCTCTGGGCTTTCTATCCTGTTCCATTGATCTATCTTTCTGTTTTTGATCAAGAAAATGCTACTTCCACAAGCTTCATTTCCTCCTCTTCCTCTCTCAGTAAATATTTGACAAATAAATATGTAACGACCACCAGGACTGCCAGGGGATCTGTCTCCAGCTGTGTTGCTGGGAGTGAACTAGCCACCACTTCGTGTGTGCAGCAGAGGTATATAAGTGCTTTGCAGGAAGATGCCTGGTTGCAGACTTCCCACCTTGGAGTGGGAAGTTAAGTTACATGTCCCTTCTTTCTTGAATTTCTCATTAGAGGAGGAGTATTTTCGGAGAGAAAAACCTCAGTTCAAATTCTGTTGTGCTATGTAACATTGATATTTCTGTTCCTTGATCCTCAGCTTTCCCATCTGCACAATGGACATGTTCACCCTCCCTCTGAGTTGGGGAGAGGATCATTTGAGGTGACGTGTCAAGGCACCTGCACAGCACGAAGTGCGCTGGTGATTCTCACCCACATCTTCCCCACTGAGCTGTATAAGGACAGAAAGCTTCTTTCCACTTTGGTGGCTTTTTCCTCTGTGGAGTAAGAAACATGCCCTTAGTTTCCTGGGAACTTGGAGGGTGTTGGGAATCCATGCACAGACCCTGCCTTTCTCCCACACATGCCTCCACCTGTCAGATGAACTACAGATCAACGTTCTGTGCATTAATTCTTCCAAGGCATTTACATTGGCTGGACGCCACATTTCACGGCCAGAGAATGGCTCCATTCCTGTCTTATCACAACCACCTGGCTTGTCAATGTGGTGCGTGCCCTGCCTAATCCCTCTCCCCAGTCCCTATTCTCCTCCCTAAATCCCCCTGCTGAGCTGACTCTCAGATTCCTTTCATCTTGCCAAAAAAGAGCTCTGTTGGTCCAGGACCAGCTGAGCAGAGGGGCTGCCTTGTACGTCCCGTGTCTCCCATCTCCCTGCCAAGCCTTGTGGGAGGCTGGAGCTGCCCTTGTTTCTGGCCACTGTGCCCTACCTAGACTGTTGTACCATGAGGATATACAAAAGGGGAAGCCAAAGCTCAAAGAGAGGACATGGATTGCCCAGGGCGACACATCAACCAGATAACAGTTTCCTTGCAATTGACATCATCCTCCAGGCAGGCAATTTCACCAGAGTATACTGCTGAGCCTTACAGATATCCAGTGAGAGAGACTCTACGCTCATCCCCATTTTTGAGGTGAAGACACTGATTGCCAGAGAGGTTCAGTCACTTGCCCAGTGTCACACAGCTGGTACGTGTTGGAACTGGGAGTTATACCCTGGTAATCTGGCCCCAGAGTGTGTGCTCTCAGCATTCACACTGTGCTGCATTTGAATGATCAATCTGTGCAAGACACTCTACTAGGCACTGCAACACAGACTGAGACTGGTAGCTTGCCCTCAAGAGACTACCATGAAGCTAGGTTAAGGTACAATATAAATGCAGGAGAGGCATGGCTAATCAAGCCCAGGGGGAATAATGCCTGCGACAAATAGAACATCATTTGATTTGACACTTGGCTTCCTTTCCTCTGTGTTCTTCGGCCTCTGATCTTTCCTTTTTTTCCTCCAGTCTTTTTTGTGTCTCTGTTTATCAGTTTCCCACTGCCTAGCCTAGAGCAGGAGTTTAATAATGGTTGTATGAATAAATCAAGGGAAAAATGGCAGTATTGAAAAGAAAAGGAAGGCACAGAGGAAGAGAAGAGAGAGAAGCTGGTTCCAGTCTCATAGAAATCCTGGAGGTGTGCTGATGGATGGGGCTTGAGCTGGGTGTGGATCTAGAAGGAGAAGCAGGGTTGGGAGACAGAGGACTGTTCAAGGCCAGCCTCCCGGTGGGTAGCAATGCCTCTGCAGCTGCCCTGGCCTTTGTCTACTTTTTCGTTTGTCAAAGTGAAACATTTGCACCAGATCCTGGCATCCCAGGCTTGCTGTGAAGTTCTGATGAGGGAATGTATGGCCCTAGAAAACAGTGACCACATTAAGCCACACGGAGTATGGATTCCACAGGCTTCAGTTCATGCCCTGAAGACATTGTGGGGGTTCACGAGCTCTATTTGCCACCCGGACCCTGGGGGCAATAATTGCTGACTCCAAACATCTGTCTATGAGTCAGTGACTGACCAGAACACCTTTGAGTTTGGCTGATGTTCCTGTAAAACAGAGCCCAGCATGGCCTGAGGGAAGAGAGCCCTGACCTGGGGCTTTGGGAGTTGTTGGTTCTATCTCAGGTTGGCTGAACTCCACGTGGGACCTCATATAAGCCAGTCCCTTGCAGAAGCCCTCCTTGGATCCCACTGTGCCCAGAGTGAAATGCAAAGCCCTTGCTAGGCCCTGCCACCCTTCTGGCCTAATCTTCGACCTCTCTCCTCCTTACTCCTGAAGCTCTATCCTGATTTCCCTTCTGTCCCTCACTAGTCAAATTTGTTCCCACCGCAGGGCCTTTGCACCTGCATTCTCCCCTTCCTGGAATTCCCTTCCCCAGATATACAAACAGCTCACTCCTTTGCTTCCCTCGGGCCCTGCTCCAGTGTCACCACAACAACATTCTTGACCACTCAACTAAACAGGCACGTATCCCAATTCTCTGTTCGCTGGCTTGTTTGTTTACTTGTTTACCTCTCTCCCCATGAAGACAAGGACCACATCTGCCTTGTTCACAGTGGCCTCAGGGCCTAGAACAGTTGACACTTGATTAACTATATGGTGGTTTAATTAATTAATGCTGTTTCTCACTCTTTTGGCCTCAGGCTCCCCCACTCTGCAAAATCAGGGAGGGAGTCTTGGCATCTTGGAAGGGGTCCCCACGCTCTCTCCCCCATCACCCCATGAGGAGGGTGTGTGGTGGGCAGTGATGGGCCTTGGGTGGCCCAGAGTCTCCTGATGAATGAGGCTGATCCCTGTGACTCCGCTGTTATTGATCTAAGCAGGTTGTCCGTGAAGGGGAAGTTGTAATTGCTGCTGTAGTTTCATTGTAACCACCAGCCCCGAAGGGAAATTAAACTTTGCAGCTAATGGGGCTATATGATCCTTCAACCTTTGATGTATTGAATCCAGAGTGGTCCCTGGAATACTGAGTGGCTGCTCAGAGCATCATTTTTAAGCAGAAGCTGCCTCAAAGCTGATGTTCTTTCTGGGCCTGGGGAGGGGGTAGAACGGGAATGTTCCCGCATTCTTACATTCCATCAGTTTCCTTAAGAGGCTTAAAACATCTCTTAGAATCAAATCATGAAGTGTTTGAACTTGAAGGAACCTCAGGGAGTAAATACCTACCTTTAGCCTTACCTGCTTTAATCCACCCTCTGCACAGTAGCCAAACTCCTACAGGCCTGATCTGACTATATCACATCCCTGCTTAAAAACCAGCAGTGTGGTCCCATTGCCTAGAACTTTATCACTCAAATTGGATCAGCAGCTTCAACTGCCCCGGGAGCTGGTTAGAAATGTAGCTTCTTGGGCTTCACCCCAGGACTTACTGATTCAGGAATCTGATTCCTGTGTGCAGTAGAGTCTGAGAAGGGGCTTCCCTGGTGGCGCAGTGGTTAAGAATCCGCCTGCCACTGCAGGGGACTTGGGTTCGAGCCCTGGTCTGGGAAGATCTCACATGCCACGGAGCAACTAAGCCTGTGCGCCACAGCTACTGAGCCTGCGCTCTAGAGCCTGTGAGCTACAACTACTGAAGTCCGCGCATCTAGAGCCCATGCTCCGCAACAAGAGAAGCCCGCACACTGCAACAAAGAGTAACCCCCACTTGCCACAACTAGAGAAAGCCCACATACCAACAAAGACCCAACATAGCCAAAAATAAATAAATAAATAAAGTAAAAAAAAAATCTGAGAAGCACTGAACTACAGGACAAATTCTAAGCTGATTTTCATGGCATGTAGGCAATTTTGATCTGAAGGTAATGCAGTATTAAGAATCCAGGGTCTGGACTTACGCAGACATTGGGTGAAATCATGACTTGGCCACTGACCAGCTGTGTGGCTTGGTGTGATTTCCTTCCCTGCTTTGATCCCCACAGGGTTGTTGTGAAAATCAAATAAACTTTTACACACAAAGTGCTTGGAAGAGTGCATGACACATGGTAAACCCTCAACAAATAGCAATTCCCTTCAGCCCCTACAAAAAGCCTGTGTATGGACTCTTCATATTCTAAAGTGTGAGTGACTGATATAGTCAACTGATAGTCAACATGTTAATGATTCTTACACAGGCTCATTGTGCATGAAAATTTTCCATTTTTGGAAAGGAGTGGAGAGGGGATTTAAGCACATTGCTGTCTGACTCCAGAGTCCAGATGCTTAAGCTCAACTGATGCTTGCTCTAGTTAATTTTTTAGCCAGTTGTCTAGCAGATAGATTTGCAGATGGTGAAACCGAGGCCCAGAGAGAGGAAGTGGCATCTAGGATTCCCAGCTCATGGGTTGTAGGGCTCTAGGTCTCTTAACTCTGAGTTTTACATTCAGTGAGGATTTATCAAGTGTATATGTTGCATCAGGCCTCATTCTAGGCAGCGGGGATGCTGCAGTGGCTAAGACAGGCCCGTTCTGTCTGCCAGAGCTGAGAGTGGAGACCAGGGCTTTCTTACACACTTCAAGGGTGTTGGATCTCACTTCCAAACGTCTTGGTGGCTTGGAGAACTTTTTCACCTTCCCACCTTCTCTGCTGCCTGCCCTGCCCCCACCAGCCCTCCCTCCTCTCCCCTTACTCATCCATATACCTCAGCCCGGTCCCCGCACACCACATCTCCTGGGCTTGCGTCCAAGCTGAGTAGGAGATGGGGCATATTTTATCCTGGCACTATTTCTCATCCTGTCATGGACTTACAGGAAATTAACATTTCTCCCCAGCCAGCCTTCTCCCCTTGTCATGTTACTTGGGAGAGGGGCTACAGGTGGGCCCTCCATGGAGACCTCAGTGATTGGACCGAGGATCTGATTTCTCCGGGGCTGGTAGCTGCTGATGTGTAAGGTCTTGGGAATGGGGGTGCAGGCAAGATTAAGACAGAGGTGAAGCTGGCCAGAAATTCACACAGCACTGGGCCAAGAGGGGAGACCACTGGGTTTGCATTCCTG
>NW_006788040.1:1622119-1683173 GCF_000442215.2 Lipotes vexillifer
GCTCTTCTGTGATCATCTTCATGAGCTTGAGCAAGTCACATAATCTCCTTGGGCTTCTGTGTCTTCACCTTTGAAGTGATGTTCACCTACTAAGTGCATTGCATGCAAGATGACTCCTAGATCCCCATTTACAACACTTTCCTGTGCTAAGATATGTAAGCATCTTTCATAGATATGTGCTTTACAGATAGTACATGCTACAGAAGCTCAGGTAAGAAAGCAAGCACGGTGGGCTGCAAGGACTGGGGACGTCTCCAAGAGGAGAGGGAACCTGAGCTGCTCCCCTCCACAAATGCCATTGGAGGGTCTGCAGTGTGCCTGGCACTGTGTGCTGGCCATTCTACCCTCCATCACATCTTCTCCAGAGAGGCATCTCAGTGTCCTGGGACCAGGGACACTCCCAAATAAAACCCTGGTCTGGTCATTTGTGAAGAGGTGACCTTCTGGTGGTCAGGGTCCCTACACCTGTCTGCATTCTCACACCAACTGTATCAGTTTCTTATTGCTGTTGTATCAAATTACTATAAACTTAGTTGTTTGAAACAACACACGTCTACTACCTTATAGCTTTGGAGATCAGAAATCTAAAATCGAGGTGTTGGCAGGGCTGTATTCCTTCTGGAGGCTGCAGAGGAGATCTATTCTCCTGGCCTTTTTTTTTTAACATCTTTATTGGAGTATAATTGCTTTACAATGGTGTGTTAGTTTCTGCTTTATAACAAAGTGAATCAGCTATACATATACATATATCCCCATATCTATTCCCTCTTGCGTCTCCCTCCCTCCCATCTTCCCTATCCCACCCCTCTAGGTGGTCACAAAGCACCGAGCTGATCTCCCTGTGCTATGCGGCTGCTTCCCACTAGCTATCTATTTTACATTTGGTAGTGTATATATGTCCATGCCAGTCTCTCACTTTGTCACAGTTTACCCTTCCCCCTCCCCATATCCTCAAGTCCATGCTCTAGTAGGTCTGCATCTTTATTCCCGTCTTGCCCCTAGGTTCTTCATGACCACTTTTTTTCCATATTCTATATATATGTGTTAGCATACAGTATTTGTTTTTCTCTTTCTGACTTACTTCACTCTGTATGACAGACTCTAGGTCCATCCACCTCACTACAAATAACTCAATTTCGTTTCTTTTTATGACTGAGTAATATTCCATTGTATAGCTGTGCCTCTCCTGGCCTTTTACAGCTTCTAGAGCCTACCTGTATTCCTTGGCTCACAGCTCCTTCCTTATATCCATCCCTCCAATCTTTGTTTCTATTGTTATATCTTCTACCACATACCTGGATTCTCTTGCCTCCCTCTTGTAAATTTTCTTGGCTCTTGTGAGTTCCTTGTGACTGCAGGATGATTTTTTCATCCCGAGATGCACAAGTTAATCACATCTGCAAAGTCCCTTTGCCATTCAAGGAAAAGTTCACAGGTTCTGGGGATTAGGACCTGGGCATCTTCAGGGAGCCATTATTCAACAACCGCACCAACCCTTGCTGGTGGGATTTCTTCTCATCATTTGGAAACAGAAACCAGAGAGAGGGAAGTGATTGCCAGAAGATCAATCATCATAAATGACACAACTGGGGTTTGCACTTGGGACTGCTCCTGCTTCCAGTACACCTAGATGCCTCTCTGGAGAGAGTTTGATGGCATAGTGGGATAGGCAACTGGAGAACACTGTGGATAAAGGCTAGATAAAGGACTCCAGTAGAGAAAAGTCCATTTTTTCCCCTTTATTATAAACACTTTCTCAGTGCTTAGTGCAGTGCCTGGTGCTTAGTAAACATTTAGTGCATGAATCAACATAAAGAAGAAAGATGGAGCATTTTGCCAGAGGAGAGCAGTGATAGATATAGATGAAACGGTGAATTTAATCAGGGGTCAGATAGTGTAGAACCTTAAATGCCAGGATAAAGAGGTTAGAAGTCACCATGAAGGCAGCTGTGAGCTTCTGGTGATGTCTAATGTGAATGTGGTATTCCAAGGAGATGAGTCTGGCATTATTTTGCAAGGAGGACTGGAGGGGAGACAGGTCAGTGTCTGGAGAAAGGATAAGGGGCTGCTGGAGCAATCCAGCATTCTTCCAAGCCTGCAAACTCTTGGAATAGCCAAGAAAATTAAAACCGGGGTGGGGGTGGTGGTGGTGCTAGTATGAGGCATGCAATTGTATCAGAAAAAAAAAAGATATAACTTGATCATGGATCAGAATATTCATAGTTACAAAAGACTGAATACCTACTGTGTATTATGAACTGGACTAGGTACCGTTCCATACATATTCTCATCAACACTCACAAAATCCTATTAAAAAATGCCCATTTTGTGGATGATGCAACAGAAGCTCTGAGAAGTGAGGTGAGTCACCAGTGTGGTGCAGCTAGGAAGTAGCAGAGGCAGTGTTTGAACTCTTGTCCCTGGCATTTGCCTCTCTGGCATTGTGTTTCTGGGATATATGGTGATATAGTGAGGGTGATATAGTGAGGATACGAAATTGGCAACATTATTCCACTATGGGCATATAAAAGGTATATGATTAGCGTGAAATGGTGACAGCTGGTGTGGGGCTTCTGTTTTGGGGTAGAGTTCAGTGGGGTGTTTGGTATGGTCGTACTGGGTTTGAGGAGCCCTGGAAAAGTCTAGCAGAGATGCCCATCCAAGTTGGTAATTCAGGTCTGGAACTTGGGAGAGGATCTGTGAATGGAGATGAAAATCTGGGAGTTACAGCAGACACTTTTGGTGTCCTACTCACATCCTTGGAGCCTTACCTTTGAAGAGCTGGCTGGGATGCGTTCCAGCAGCCTAAGGCTGTTGCTTTTGGCTGGAGCCTGCTCTGCTTTCACGCAAGCAAGCTAGAAGTGCCTGAGAATTAACACTGCAGGAGTAACTTTCAACCAGTGATTGGAGGGAGCTGATGAACAAATGGCCTCATCCCCCTGGCTCCTCAAGTGGGGTAACCCTGAGCAGCATTTCTGCACCGCTTCTCCAGTGGGCTTCAGCTCTGGCTGCCTGTAGTGGTACCTGGCTTCACTTTGTACCTTTGATCAGCTGTCTTCCCTTCCCTGTTTCGCTTCTGCATGCTCCTTCCCGCTGTTTCTCGCTTACACTGAAAACTTTGCTTTGGCTCAGAGTCTCTGCTTATCGGGGGACTCAAACTAAAATGAGAGTCCTCCGCACAGAACCGGATCGTGAAGATCGGGGCTGGAGGCAAGAGAGAAGCAAGTCAGGAAGTCAGAACCCAACCTTGGGTAAAAACACATGCAATTGGGAAGGGAGGTCAGAGGGAAGGAGAAAACAGGGAAGGACAGGACTGTGGGAGCCAGGATGGAGAGAGGTTTAGGTGTGTGCTCAGTAGCGGCAGGGCCTCCTAATAGCTGTCCATGGTGCTGAAACACTTGCCTTAGTGCTCACGCTGGGGAGGGGAGCCCATCTGTGGCTCTGGTCCATGGTCTCTACTTCTGAGAGAACTGGAATAGGCTCTTACATGTAGCAATTTTGTCACTCATTATTATTTGCAGAGCAACTGTGGTATGATGAGAGCAGAACTGTATTTCCAGAAGTAGAAGGAGGTGGAGCAAAATGTGACTATGATTCGTTTTAGACAAGTATTTATTAAGCACATCTTATGTGTGGTGCACTTTCACATTTATACCATTGGGTCTTCAGTGCGTTCCTAAAATTAAGTAATGATACCCATTTTATTGATGAGGAAAATGGAGCTCACAGTAGTTAGGGTGACAAGCTAGATCGTCATCAGTGGAAGAAAGGAAACACGTGATGGAAATTGAGGGAGAAGTGGGGTGTAGAGTTGCTGTTTATTGAACACCTACTCTTTACAAGCTCTGAAAATTACTAGTTGTATAATTTTGTGCTTGCCACTTGTGTGCCTCAGTTTTCTTATAGGAAAATATGGAGGTATTTCTAGTATAACCTCATGGAGTTTCTATGAAGACTTAATTAATTATTATTTATAAAACATTTAAAATAGTGCCTAGTAAATGGTGTGCATTTAATAAGTTATTATTTTTATTATTAATGTTAAAATTATTATTACTAGAGTTACTGTGACATATATGTACACCATTGCTAATTTCTATAGTAGATAAAGATAGGCATCATCTCCAGTTTACAAATGAGATAATTAAACCTCAGAAGCTTGCCCAAGGTAACAGAGCTATAAGGAATGAGCATGTTTTTCAGTCCTTCTCTGCCTGGTTCCAAAGTCCATTTTATTCCATTGCATCAGGCTTAGACAGAGTTTTTCCAAGTCAAAAGTGACTTATAGTTTGAAGGGAGAGGAGAAGGAAGAAATTGAGTACAGAAGATAAAAGGATAACAGGTGTGTCTACTGTTGTAGGTAAGAGAGTGTGATCAAGAGTCTGGGTTTACAGATATACCCTGGACCTTATCACACAGATAGAAAAGACAGTAAGAAGGGAAGGTGAATTTGGCATTGTGGCAGCAGTGCATTGTGGATGAAAATCTTCCTGTCTGGGGCTTTTTGCTGTCCTGAGAAAATTAGGTTTCATGTTTTTGAGCTATGAGCACAGCAGGAAGGAAGAGGGAATGGTTAAAGAGCAATGAAATTTGGCCTGGTCATTACAGCATCATGGATAATAATGAAGAGAGAAAAAAATCATGCAGTATCCCACAAGGACCAGAAGGGGTGTCTCAGCCTGCATTTGGAATAGGTTAGCTGTGTCCTGCTCCTAGGTCAAGAGTCACAAGTCTTACTGGCTCAAAGATCAAGGAAGCCCGCCAAAGACAATGTAGTATGGTAGAAACATCACTGACTTGAGTCAGACAATCTGGGTTTGAAGTCAGACTCTGTCAATTCCTGGTTATGTGACCTGTGCGCCATAACTTCCCTTCTCTGAGCCTTAGATTACTCATCTACAAAATGGGGTTAGTAGTATCTTAATCGCAGGGTGATTGAGCAAACTAAGTGAGATTATGTTTGTAAGTGTGCTTGATATGTAGAAAATGCCAGTAGTAGATATTAACAATGTCATAGTTATAATTTAAGATTTCCCCAATTCCTAATATAAGCTAAAATGATGTCTCCCGATGGACCTTGCTTTCTCTCATGGGGAGACTAACAGAGCTGGTACTGTTTTCTCCACACTTGCCTTTTATGGACTGGATCCCAAGAAGACAGATTGTCAATGGTCCACCTTTCTTCAAAGGGTGGTTTGGTGTTCCAGACTCTCTGGAGGATAGGGATGCTTCAGAAGAAGCCCAAGACAAGCACTTTGTGGGAAATTCCTACCTTAGATGGGGCTCCCTGGAAGAGCTGGGGCTGTGAGGTTGTTGGTGTGGCTTTGTGGGTGGTTGAGTCCTCTGTAAATGTCATTCCACCAAAGGGAGAAATTATGACGCTCCGGGGATAAAAGTCCACTATGATTTTACTTATTTCCTTTTTCTTTTAAAATTAATTGAACAACCTTTCACTGCACATTTACCACAAGCTAGTAAGCTATGCAAGGGTCCGCGTTAGTGAGCCTACCACTTGGGAGCTGTCCGTGGTGCCGAAACATTTGCCTTAGCACTCACATTGTGGAAGGGAGCCCAGTGTGGCTCTGGTCCATGGCCTCTACCTTTGAGAAATCTTCTTGATTTCCTCTCCATGATACAATCTGAAGGTTATGACACATGTCCTATATGTTCAGGAATAACCTTCAACCATATCACAGCCCTAAGCCTTGTCTGGAATCATCTACCAACAACTCTTGTCATTAGGTCTCACTGGAAGATGAATGGGTAGCTTGAATCCCTGACTTGGTTCCCGGGTTTATATTCCAAACCCCACGTGAGATCCAGCTATGTTGTACCAGCACATGTCTGGCAGATTTCTTCAAACCTTCTTTAAAGAAAGCTGTGTTCTGCACAAAAGAGAGGCATAGGGTAGCAGAAAGACCTGGATTGAATCATGGCTTCAATTTTGACCAGATATGTGTCTTGCACAAATTGTTTAATCTGTCTGAGCCTCAGTCTCCTCATCTGTACAATGGGGGACGGCAGTTGAAGAGATAAGCAAGATAGCTATGTATAGGCTATTTAAGAGAAATGGATCCTACCAGGGCTCCACAAGCAGCATGTTTATAAATGTTAATAAAAGGGATCTTTCAAGCCAAAAGTTTCCCTTTCACTCTTCTTCCTCAAAAATGCTCACCAGTGTTTCCTTCTTATTCACTTGTAGCTTTGGGTAAATCACTCATCCTCTCTGTGCCCCTATTCCCTGTTCTGAAAACTGGACGTGATGATAGTAGTTTTGGTGGTGAAAGTCGCTTCCCTTCATAATCTGTGGATTGTGTGGAGGAGAAAATTTGTTGAAAAGAATGGGAGTGATATGTAAACTTGAGTTTCACTTGAAGTTTGTCGTGGTTCATCCTTCATGGGATGGAGGTTTGTTTTCTTCATGAATATTGCCCATCACTTCTGGCAAGCCTTTAGTGCTATCTTCCACCCCCGATAAAACCTTTCTCTGTGCTTGCTATACATCTACTTTTACACTTACTTCTCTGTATAGTAATAATTTGTCTTGTCATTGACTATCCCCCTACAAACTGTATTGTGTAATTCTTGAGGATGGGATCCATATCGTAGCCATCTTTAGATTCACAAGGAATATGTTCACTCCATATTTATTTAGTCAAATAATATTTACATATATATTTAGTCAAATAAATATGGATTTGATTAAAATCAGATAAATAAAGTGGATTAAACACTGAATGAACAGTCAGGATGACATGGATCTACTCTGATTCTATTGGCATTTTGCCACATGGCTCTGGAAAATCCACTTCCGCTCTCTGATGGCTCAGCTTTGATATCTGAAAATAATGGGGTTGGATTAGATGAATTTTAAGGGGACTGCCAACTTTTCAAATTCAACACACTTTCAATGAGTATTTACTAAGCAACTATTGTATACTATTATAAGTAGTGGGAGGTCTGATGAAGAACTTAACATGTTCCTGACCTCAGAAGGGGGCAGAGAGGAAAATGATCAGACAAGTACAATATCATGAATGTGGTAAGTTCCCTGACTATAATTGGTGTCAGCATAAGTGGCTATGGCAGCCCAGAGGAGAGGTACTACCCAGCCTGGGGAGGTGAAGGATAGGAAGCCTTCTTGGAGGAGGTGCTAAGATGATGCCTAAGAAAGGAATGAGTGTTGACAACTACAGATATTTAGAGGGAAGTTTGAGGAGGAGTTGTGAGTGGAAAAGGAAGCACTTCGAAGCCTGAGTGTATAAAGTGCAGTGCATGTTTGTGAGGCCACAAGCTGAAGTATTGTGTGTGCGTGAGTGTGTGCGTGAGTGTGTGTATAAGTGGAGAATATAGATGACAAAAGGACAGTCTAAAAATGTAAGCAATGGCCAGATGTCAACATAAAAGTGTTAGGCCTTTATCTTGAGGGAAGCACAAAAGGGTTTTTTAATCAGGAGAAATGTCTTGGTCAGATTGCATAGTAGAAAGTGCCCCTTGTTGCAGTGTGGGTATTGGTTGGAAAGGAAGGAGGCTGAATTTGGGGACCAGTAGGATTAATGTTGTAAGAATCCAGGTGCCAGGTGTTGGTGGCTGGGCTGGGGTAGTGACAGTGGGAAGGAATGAAGCAAATAAAATTGAGAGACGTTTACATGGTCCTGTCTACTGACTGGGTGTAGACGCCAAGGGGAAAGGGAATTGAGTTCTCTAGACTAGGAAACTGGATGTCTGGAGGGCCATTTATTGAGCAGAGAGCACAGGCATGGAAACAAGTGGGGTTGGGGGTAAGTGTCATGCTTTCCATTTGGGGCATTTTGACTTTGTGGGGCCTTGGGGAATCCAAATGAAGATACAAAAGGCCAGAGCTCAGAAAACAGGTCTTAATGGAGGAAAGAGTTAAGATGCAAATGGTTATGGTGTCCTCTCTTTCCATTCTATTCCCCAAGGGATGTTTTCCTTCCCTGAACTCTTTGAGCTTGTTGGCGCCACACAATTAGGCACTTAATTGCCTTCTAATTGATATGTGCCTCAGCCTGTCTCACCAGACACATTTGCAAGCTCCTTGAGGGCAGAGGGCTCCATACAATGCCCTCCCAAGCCTCTCCCTGGGCACCACGTGAAATTTATGAGATATTTGAATGGCAGAGAGAAGAATGGTTAGCTTGTCAGTCATTGATGACCACACCTGACCTCAGTCTTTCCATCTATAGAATGGGAATCACCAGGCTTCCTCCAATCCTTCTATGATCATTTAAGGTTTCAAGTTTTATTCATCCCTCAAAGTGGTGGCGAGCGAGCCAGGGAGGGGAGAGGAAGCAGCTCATCAGACTTCTAAAATGCATTCCATTGACCTGGTCCAATATCAGGTTGTTTAGTCAGGAAATAGAAATAAAAAAAGAAAATAAGAGGAGAGAAGCAAATTGTTTCTTTCCAGTAGTAGCAGTCGCTCAGCAAAACAAACAAGTGTACTGGAATGCTTTGGCGATTATACAGACAAACAAATCACTTTCCCAAAGTGCTTCTTGGGGGAATTAGGGCTCCTGGAAATGAAACACAAACAGATTATTAAAAAAGAGCTCCCCGTTGGGAGAGAAACAGTATTTACAAGAGAAGATGTGCCTAGCCGGACCTCTAATTGCTGTTCATTATCTCATATTGATTTAATTAGCTGCTGCACTCAGGTCTGAATTGCCTGCTGCCCGCAGCAGGGGACTGGCGGAGAGAGAGGGTTCAGATTGACCGAGCAGCCTCCTGCCATCTCTCACCCTCCTCCTCCTTTTCCCCTGAAAGATGGGGGTCAACTCATGGGGTGTCATTGTGGTAGCAAAGTGGCGACCGGTGGCTGGAAGCAGCCAGCCACGTCCGAGGCCTTGCGGGCTGCTGTCTCTCGTGCACCTCAACTGGGGTGGCTGTGAGGGGCTAATTAGCTGCAGTAATTAGAGAGAGTGTCTTCCTAATATGGAATTAGAGTGGCTCTGTGAAAGCACAGGGAGATATATGGCCCAGGCTGGCAGTGGTATCGGGGGAGAAGCAAGCAGGGGGACGATGGGGTGGCCTCCCAGAATGTCCTCTGGCCCCTGTAGGGTGACTTTTCTACTCCCTTCTCCAGGGTGGCCTCTCCCATGTCAGGTTATTCAGCTGCTCCTGGCCTCTCCATCCTTCTGTGACCCAGAGACTCCAGCTGTGTAGAGCTTTCCAGATGAAGAAGGAAGGTTATTAGCAATTCTCTCTAGTGGGCATCTGGGACCAATTGTTTTGAAGATTTGGGGTTTATAATTGCAAGTGATTAATGGAGGAGTTGGCAATCAGGCTTAAAAGGTTGCTAATTGCTCTTTTAACATAACTGTGTCCAAGTGAGAGCAGTGTGTGTGCACCGGCTCCGCATGCAGAATGCATGATGTAGGGGCATTAAATGGTGTCACTGCCTTTCCTCCCTTCATCCATTCATTCAAGAACTATTGACTGAGAACCCATGAAGCTCCTGGATGAGGGCTGGGTGCTGGGGACACAGCTGTGCATGAGACAGAGCCCCTGCCCTCAAGGGGCTTACTGTCTCGTGGGCTTGGGGGCTCTGAGGTGTGGAGTTTCCATATCCAGTCTACTTCTGCCCAGGCAACAGAACCAACCCACACTTAATAGAAAACTTCTAAGAGCTTGCTAAGAGAAATCCTCAGGCCTTCCCACTTAGAGCCTAGTAACTTTTCTTCTTTTTATATCAATAGCCAGCATAATTTTTTATTAATAATTTAAAATGATTGTGTTTTTATAAAGACTAACTCGAAAAATATTAAATCTTGAATATGTTTTTATTTAAGCAAGTCGTTACTAGAAACCATAGAGACTTACATTATAAAATGTGTACCAAACAGTCTCTGAATCTTCTGTTGCGGATGGTCATATTATTTTATAGATTTTATAGATGAAACTTTCCAGGGATTTTTTGCAGAACTGATATATTTTTCTGATGGATTCTCTTGTTTTTTTGTTTTTTCTAGTGTATGCATTTCTTTTTTTTTTTTTAACATCTTTATTGGAGTATAATTATTTTACAAGATTTTTTGCAGAACTGATGTATTTTTTCTGATGGATTCTCTTTTTTTTTTTTAGTATATGCATTTCTTTTTTTTTAACATCTTTATTGGAGTATAATTGCTTTATATTTACATACAATTATAACAAGCATAGTAATCTAATTTTCCTTATTACCGCAGGTAAACAACAGTGCTATGTATATAGAGCACATCTTATAAGATATGCCCCATTTGACAGAAAAGGAAATCGAGGCTCATGGAAGATGAGGCTTACTCAAGTTTGCACAATCTGTAAATTATATTTCAATCTCCTAATCTCATATTCTCTGCATTAGGCTCATAGTAGATTCCCAAAGTTCAGATATGAAAATACTTTAGAGTTTATTGTATTAAAGAGTGGCAGATAGGTTTCACCTTGCTCACAAATTTTGCATATCTTAGTAGTGGCTGCTTGGAATGTTGCATTGGGAAAGTATTCTAAATGTGTATCTGGTCACAGTGGGAAAAAAAAAATCAGTGATCAGTTAATAACATCTGCTTTGCCTCAAGGAGGAGGTGCAGTGGTACAGATACCACAGATTTGTCATCCTTGTTAAAATTTGATATTATCTTTCAGGTATGGAACCAGAGTCTCAAAGAATGGAGTGACTTTCCCAAGGCCCATAGGGGTCAGTTGAGTAAGGATTTATTCACCCACATCCCTAGGTCCAGTACTGCAAGGAAAATAGGAACCATAGCTTGGGCTCTTGGTGAGCTTACACATTACTAAGACATAGATAGTGTGTGCAGAGAGAGTCCAGAGGAATGGTGAAGGGAGAGCATCACAGAGGAGGAGGGTCATGGAGTATGACTAATTCGGGCAGCTGCAAATATTGGTGGGGGGTAGGTCAGGTGGGGGTACAGCAAGGGCAAAGGCAAACCGTGGGGGGGAGATTCGTGCGTGAGACATGTACATGAGAGAGAGGAGGCTGGCGTGGCCAGAGTGGAGGTTGTGAGTTAGGAAGTGGCAGAAGATAAAACTAAGAATCCCTTGAAGAAAGAGGATCTTTCACCACTTCTGAGCCCATTGTAATGGTCATGGTGCCCTGTACACAATAGGTGCTTGATAGGTGTTAAGTCGATCTCCAGTCCCCCTTTTAATGTCATTAATTCACTCAACAAACATTCAGTGGGTGCTTTGCGTGTACCAGATCCAGGACTCAGTGCTGGGGATATGCTGACACATCAAAAAGACATGGTGACTGTTCCCATAGCACTTACTATTTGGCAGGAGAGGCTGCACAGCCAGATGAAAGAGCTCTGGGCTGGGCATCAGGAGACCTGGGCTCTGGGCTGGTACAGCCACGAATGTGCATTGTTGTTCTGAGAAAATCACTGGCCATGTCTGAGTCTGTTTCCTCCTTCATAAAGCGGTGAGTAAACTTGAAAAGCCACAAATTGAGTCATGTCACTAGCTAGCTTAGAGCCCTGCAAGTTCTTCCCATCACAGTTAGGAGTACAAAGACTCACCCTGGCATTCCTACAAAATAGTGCCCTGCCTGCAACTCCTTCCTAATCTCCCACCACTGCTTGCCCCAATCACTCCGCTCCAGGCTTCCTTCCGCTCGCACCCTAAAGCCTCCTCCACCTCCCACCTGACTGGCTTCTTCTCATCCTTTGGGCCTCACTGTGAGCACCACCCTCTTCTGAGAAGTCTTCCCTGATTACTCTGCCTCTGCAGGAGCCCTCTGTATTCTGTCACAGCCCTCTTTGCTCCATGCAGCATCTACCATACTTTGTAAGCATCTGTTTAATAATTGGCTACATTTTTTTCCGCCTCTGTCTTCCCCCTCTAGTTTGAGAGCAAGGATCCTGTCTGCCTTTTCCCCATTTTGTTCCCAAGGCTTGTTGTTTGCCAAGCCTTGTTTGTTGCCAAGCCTGGTACCTGCTGTAATTATAAATAGTGTAGAATGAAGAAATAAACAAAAGTATTGCCCTGGTGGGTTAAAGGTGCTAGAAGGCTGATTTGACTGGACTTTCTCAGAATTAGTGGTCAAGACCTCCTGGTTGGGATTTTGGGAGATGTGGATTCATAGTCTAATATTCACCAGCTATGTGACCTTGAGCAAATTCCTTTACCTCTCTGGTTCTCAGTGTCTTCATCTGTAAAATGGTGGTAATCATTGTATCCAGTGCAGAGTGTTGTCTTAGGGATGAAATGAGAAAAAGAAGCACTAGCCTCAAAGTCTGATGCTCAGGGCTACCCAGTGTAAGGCTATTTATGAATATTATCCTCCATGTTTCCAAATTGCAGAATGCCTTGGGTGCTACAGGGAGGGATGGGAAGGGGTGAGCTTGGTAAGAGGCAGAAGAGCTTCAACTACAGAACTGGGGGCAGGAGATTGGACCAGACCTTCAAGCACCATCCTGCCCTGAACATTAGTCTCTCACTGGTCCTGGGCTATAAAGAAATCAGTCCCGTGAAGCTCTGATTTAATTAGCTCGGTGATCTTGCCCTATCGATCATTCATTTCAAGTCTGCCAACTGGGGGAAGTGCGGTTTGCCCATCACCCTCTCACTTATTGAAAGGAAAAGCAGACATCGACTTGTTTATTCAAGCCCAGCTGGGGAGGCCCCTGAACCCCCTTCCCCATCCTCCTTGCACACAGATTTGAGTTTGGATAAATCTCTTCTTCACGCTCATCAGCAAGCCCTTTATCCCCCTTCCCTGGGCTTTCCAGGCCCTCTCTCCATTGCCTCTTTTCCAATTGAATTAGCTTTAAAAATTTTTTTGGTGGAAAAAGTGTTTGCTTTATCTCTGGTGCTAAATGTCCTAATTGTTTCCTTCATCTTGGGTAATACCTCATTAATTTAGTGGCTGCCTGCCTCTTCTAGAGCAGCCATAGCCGTTGGGGTCTTTTTCTGCAGCTGATTGATGCTGCTGGGCCTGGAGGAGACCCAGTCGACTTGAGGCTTTCTGGGGGGCTCTTCTCTCTCTCACCCTCCTGTTTATCTGTAAGTCTCCAGCTTTCCTTGGCCCTTCCCTTCCCCTCTGCTCCCCTCCCCTCTCCCTCCCTTTCTCTCTGCCTCTGTCTCTCTCTCCCTTCGTGCCTCCTTTTATCTCTGTCACTCAGCCTCTCCTCTTTCACTAGAAAGAGAGTTCAGACTAGCTTAAACATGAGATTCTGGCAGGAAAGGGGAATATGCCATTACAACTCAGAGGAGCCGCTGGGATCTATGTGCACTCTGACTGTTCCCACCATTGCCTGCCTGCAAGTCCTTATTTTCTTGCATTGGAACCGTAGCAGCCATTAACCCACCGTTGCCCCAGACGTGTGACAATGCAAACCCCAGGGATTCTTGGTCAGGGAATGGGAAGAGAGGGACCTGGGGTCTAATAAGTTGGGAAATGGTGCACATGATGTAGGGGGCTCTTGGAGAATCACAGAACACACTGGGAAAGTAAAGGCTCTGAGAAGGCCTGCAGTAATAAACCTGTTGAATTTTGTTTCATCCAAAGATTTCTGAAGATATCCACTTAGCCAAGTGCTGCAAGGAACTAATTCCTTTGGGAAGTATTAGCCTCATCTAACAGGGCTCTCTTCCCACTCCTTCTTCTTTGACAATCAAAACACTACTTGCTTTTTTTTTTCCTCTATTTTTAAAGATCCTTTCTATGTTCCATCTTCTCAGATGCACCAAGATCCCAAGGAGGAACTAATTACCCCTCATCTGTACCCAGAAGAGATAAATTTGAGACACTGTTGAGAATTATCACAGTCAACCCCTCACAGTCTGCTTCTGGTTTCATAGTCCTGAAGGGCAGGCACTAAGAGGAAGTAGGCTGCTTGGCAGTCAGACACAGAAGTTCGAATCCCAGCTCCGCCACTTGGTGGCTGAGCCTTCCTGGGTCCATTGCTAAAACTGTCGTGACTCAGTTTGCTTACCTGTGAAATAGAATCATGACACCTACCTTACAGGTCCCACCAGATCATACAAGAATTCACTGAGATAACAAGATAACATCAATGAAATGTGGGACTTCTGATGGGGGCTCAGTACATTCTGGTGTGTGTGTGTGTGTGTGTGTGTGTGTGTGTGTGTATTGAGGTAAATTTCACGCAACATAAAAATTAACCCTTTTTTTTTTTTTTTTTTTGCTGTATGCGGCCGTCTCACGGTTGTGGCCTCTCCCGTTGTGGAGCACAGGCTCTGGACGCGCAGGCTCTGCGGGCCATGGCTCACGGGCCCAGCCGCTCTGCAGCATGTGGGATCTTCCCGGACCGGGGCACGAGCCCATGTCCCCTGCATCGGCAGGTGGACTCTCAACCACTGCGCCACCAGGGGAGCCCAAACTAACCATTTTAAAGTGTACAGTTCAATGGCATTTAATACATTCACAATGTTGTGCAACCACATGCATCTGGCATTTTATCCAGTTCCAGAACATTTTCATCACCCCAAAGGGAAATCTCATACCCATTAAGCAGTCACTCCCATTCCCCTTCCCCCCAGCCCCTGGCAGCTACTACTCTGCTTTCTGTGTCTATGGATTAACCTACTTTGAATATTTCATATGAATGGAATCATACAACATGTGACCTTTTGTGTCTGGCTTCTCTCACTCAGCATCATGTTCATCATTTCGAGGTTCATGCATATGGTAGCATGTTCAGTGCTTTGCTCCTTTTTGTGTTTTTTTGTGGCTGAATCATATTCCATTGTATGGCTATGCCATATTTTGTTTATCCATTCATCACCCAGTACATTCTCTATTAGAATTATCGAAGCCACTCCCTTTTCTCCTTTGAGAAAGTGGTGAAGCTTAATTCCAATTTATTTGTAGGAAGCACACTGGAGTTAGAATGAAAAGTTACTGTGAGATGATGGTGTTTGCTGGGTAGAACTCTGGACTGAAGTCAGGAGTCCTGGACTCTGTGTGACCTTGGGATTCTCCCTTCCCCTCTCTGGGCCTCAATCTTCTCATCTGTAAAATGGGGTTTGATCAAGATGATTTCCTGGTTACTTCCTGCCCCAACATTGCACAGTTCTAGATGTCTCTGTATTTTTCCATGAGGTCACCATATCCAAAGGAAAGTCTTCTTAGGAATATCAGAAGCCTTTTTTGTTAAATTTTCATTCATGTGTCAGGCCTAGGGGTGATAGAGGCAGAAGGGCTTCAGTGTTTGTCTCTGTAAAACCAGGAGGGACGTGTTGAATTAGGCTTAGTTTTATGCTCCTATGAGTTATACACTAAATGTAATGGAGCCAGCATTTCTGCAGCTCTTCCTGGCCAGTGTGCTGGGGGCTGGGATTAGTCACATTTGATTTAAAAAACCAATGCTCATCAGGGAGATCAGCTTGGTGCTTTGTGACCACCTAGAGGGGTGGGATAGGGAGGGTGGGAGGGAGGCGCAAGAGGGAGGGGATATGGGGATATATGTATACATAGAGCTGATTCACTTTGTTATACAGCAGAAACTAACACAACATTGTAAAGCAATTATACTCCAATAAAGATGTTAAAAAAAAAAACCCCAAAAACCAATGCTCATGAACTGGACCCATCTGTCAGCAGTCTGGGCTCTCCAGGTAAACGGTTATATTGGATCCCATCGTGGTTTCCATGAGCACCTAGGATTTGGAGTTTCTCTTTGGTAGCTCCTCATCAAGACATATTTTGACAAAGACTGTCCACATTTGCTTCTGTTAAAATAGAGCAGTTGGGGGCTTCCCTGGTGGCGCAGTGCTTGAGAGTCCGCCTGCCGATGCAGGAGACGCGGGTTCGTGCCCCGTTTCGGGAGGATCCCACATGCCGCGGAGCGGCTGGGCCCGTGAGCCATGGCCGCTGAGCCTGCGCGTCCGGAGCCTGTGCTCCGCAGATGGGAGAGGCCACAGCAGTGAGAGGCCCGCATAACGCAAGAAAAAAAAAAAAAAAAAAAAAAATAGAGCAGTTGGTGAACAGGGTCTAATTAGACATTAATGAACGTTCCAGCATGGGAGCCCCGCTACTGACATGAGGACTGATCATGAGCTGTGCGGTGCATAGCGGTGGTGAGAAGGGGAATCTACTAGGCATTCAGGGGAATCCACTGTTCTCACTCTCTGAGTTTAGGGATCTGGCCTAGGGATGGAGACCCACAGCTGGGCCTTGGAGGAAGAGTCTACTGACCCATTGTTATCTGTGGACAAAGAGGAAACCCACACCTCCTGGGTGCTATGCAGTCAAGAGCTGTCACCTTGGGCAAGTTATAAAAGGTAGCATTAAGCATTAGACTATATGCTCCAGGTGGGGGAGAGCCATTTTTTCACACTTTTTTGCTCACTATTATCTCTTCAGTGCTGGCACAGGTCTTCACCCATTGTGGGTGCTCAATAAGTATTTGTAAACTGCCCTAAAGCCAGGAAGCTGGAATGTATTAAATGTGGGATTTGAACCCAGGCACCTTAGAGCAGAACATCTGGGCTTCCCATCTGATACAATCTTCCTTGTCGCGTGTGTATCACAGCGTGCTGTCATTGTCCATCTCCTCTACTGCACCATATGCTGCTTAAGGAGTTGTTTCTTCATCTTCGTATCTCCAATCTCCAGCACGGGGCAGGATCTACAGTAGGGGCTCAGTAAATGCTCATTGGGTAAGATCTCAGTGAGCCAAGGCCATATTTCTGCAGCAGGAGGGACTCGGGTTTTAGACTGAGAACTGGGACTATTGTGTATCCCAGGCCCCAGCCTGGAGCATGACATAGAGTTGGAACTTGATATTTGTGGGCTAAATGGAAATGTCCATATCAACCTCATTCAACGCAAGAGAATGAACCACATTGCGGGAGGGACACTTAAAAATGTTGTCATTCAAGATACATCACCTGAGCACCAATCATGGTTAGGCCACGCACCCATCACCCCCTTTTTTATATGAGTGAAATGAAGGTCAGGGGGTTATCTTGGATTGGGCTCCCAGGAAACAGATTCTGAGATGGAACGTTGCATGTGGAAGGGTTATTGAAGAATGCTCTCAGGAGATATACCTGGAAGGGAGGAAAGAAGGAATGAAGGTATGAATGAAGGAAGGAAGGAAGGAAAGACTGGTGGAGATGAGACATTGATCCACTGTACAATTGCTACTGAAGCCTCAGCTGATCATGCAAGGCCCTCTGGTCCACCATGCTCACTGTCACCCAGTATGGAGGGCCAAGGGCTTCCCTTTCTTCCAGCAGGAGGTGGCTGGTGATGGCCCCAGATGGTGTGTGTGTGTGGCGGGGGAGGGGGTGGTGATAACATCCGATCAACAGACCCACAGCCCTCAGTGCCCCAGGAACACTGGTATGTGCTTTCTCCATGCCCATTCTGGTCAGACAGTAATTTAGGATGTGTCTTTAGAGAGGACTGACTTGACTTCCACTGGCTCCAGGATTTCTCTGGGGAACCATCCACTCCAGATCTGCAAGCCACTCTCTAGCTCAGGAGAAGGGAACACTTGAGTATTTCATGCACCTTTCCCTTACTAATCCATCCAGGACCTAAATACCCAAGACCTCCAGGAAAGGGAGGCTGAATTGCTTGGTGGTTACAATCTGGGACCCCTGAGTTAACAGACATGGGTGTGCTCCCTCCTCTGGCTATCCTGGGTATGTGAGCCTGGTGTGGTGTCTTCCCGACTTGGCACTTCAGTTCTCTTCTATGTTAAATGGGGTTAATACTTTTTAATGAACATTAAATGAGGCAGCACAAACAGTACCAAGGATACACTTAATTCTGTCCCTTCTTTCTTTCCCCTGCAGCGCTGGAGTGAGGCAAATGGGGTTCCTTTAACTTGTGTCTTGTAAGTGTGGGATATTTGGCTCCAAAGCTAGAGACACATTCTCTAGCTTTTAATACAGCCCTTTTCCTTACCCCCAAGAGAGGTCATTTGACTACATGCCAATGTTTTGTTGATTTAAGAACTTGGTGTACCTGTCACCTCCAAGGTACTACACATTCTGAAAAGTTCCTCCCAGTCCAGCCATTAATCACCCTCTGTAATTAAATAACACAGCAACCTGTAATTAGGGTATTGATTTGTTGGTTTAATTGTTTACTCATGGGTTCTCTTTCCAGCCTGTGAGCTTCATGAGGGCAAGGACTGTCCATTTTTATTCACTGCTGGGTCTCTGTTGCCTGCCCCAGAAGTTGACACATAGATGATTTTCAATAAACATTGGTTGAATAAAGGAATGAGTGGATACAGGGGTTCATGGCCAAGTTTTTCTCAGGTATTAAACTAAGTGTGAGAGAGGGGTTGGCAGTTAGCAAGGAAACTCAGTCATAATGATTCTTTGCATCTGGACTGTGCTTCACAACTTAGGTAGTACTTAATACTGGTGAGTGCTCATGGTGAAAAGGATGATGATGATGAGATGATGGTGATGATGATGAAGAGGATGATGATGATGATGATGAATATGATGATTGTGATGGAGATAATGGTGATGGTTGATGACAGCGATGATGATGATAATGATACCATTTCTTGAACTTTTATTACATTCCAAGTATAGATTACATGCATTATTTCACATGATTCTTGCAACAACTCTACATTTATTATATCCATATATATATAAACTCTACATTATTATTTCCATTTTACATATGAAGGAATGAGATTTAAAGTATTGCCTAAGTCATCCAGCAGGTAAGGGGCAGAGTTGTGACTTGAACACAAGTCTGTATAACTTTGCTCTCATCCATGAAATTCTAATGCTTTTTTCTGGCCATGGTCTCAACTAAACTCTTTGATGTAAACTCTTTGATTTGCTGTCCAGCAAATATTCCATTTTCAGTCCCTTCTCAGGGATGTACTGGATGTTTCCTCTGCCTTGAACTTGCTTTCTCCTCCACTCAGTGGAGTGTCAGCTCAGATATCACCTTCACAGATAAGTCTTCCTGCCCACCCCGTCTAAAATGTGCCACCCACCCCATCCCCCATAACCACTCTACATTGTTCTGCTGTTTATCCAGCATTCACCAAAACAGCTGGAATTACCCAGTTAGTTTATTCTATTCTCTGTCTCCAGCATGAAAGCATATGCCCCATTGAAAGCTGGGCTGTGTCTGTCTTGGTCATTGGGGTATCCCCAATGCCTGAATAAGTGACTGGCAAAAAATAGGCGTTTAATAAATATCAGTGGAATGAAGCACTGAATAAATGAATTCTATCCCATGTTACTTGGGGGTCCTCGTGTTATGGATGGACCCTGACTGAATCTCAGAGAGGAGATGCCACATCCCATTTCCAGTCCCCCGAGTCACCGAGCGTCATGGCTGATACATGGCCATCTTTGTGGGAAGGCATGAGACCTTATTTCTTGGCTGGAGCTGACACCAGGGCCTCCTGCCAAACACGGGCGAGGCAGCTGAGTCTGCACTCTGAAGGACCAGGAGAAGATGGGCATCCCGGTCTGTGCTGTTTCTGGAAAAACAGTCCAGTTTTCTTGTTTCTCTCCACTTGTGAAATCTACTGTTATCCTTTTGTAAAGATGTCTGAAAAAGTGTAAAAGCACATTTCCCAGATCTGGGGATGCAATAGTTTGTGCAATTATAACCCAACAAATCACAGAAGTCAGACTGGCGCTTGCTGCCTGCATAATTCATCACTCAGTTTCCTGTCAGGGTCTAAGACCTTTCATATCTGGTAGACACAAAAAATTAAGTTTACGTTGCTTGATTAAAAATTCAGAAGTTTAGGGCTTCCCTGGTGGCGCAGTGGTTGAGAGTCCGCCTGCCGATGCAGGGGACACGGGTTCATGCCCCGGTCCGGGAAGATCCCACATGCCACGGAGCAGCTGGGCCCGTGAGCCATGGCCGCTGAGCCTGCGAGTCCGGAGCCTGTGCTCTGCAATGGGAGAGGCCACAACAGTGAGAGACCCGCGTACCGCAAAAAAAAAAAAAAAAAAAAAAAAAAAATTTCAGAAGTTTAAAGGGAAAAAAAGGAGGATGTGAGTTGTATCATCATTAAATAGAGATAAATAAAGCATTGGAAGAGGAAACATGAAAAAAAAGTGGAGACAATGAGAAAAAACCTTGCTGGTAACTTGTTATTTCTCAGACTTAAGAATGTCAATGGAAACTTCACTAATTTCTTCTCTCTAATGGTCAAGATTCAGGGACTATGGCAGATGGGAAGAGAAAGGCTTTGGGACTCAGAGGGTATCCTAATTCCTTCCTTACTCCCTCCCTCTCTCTCTCCCTCTCTCCTTTCCTTCCTTTTTTCCCTCCCTCCTTCCCTCCCTCCATCCCTCCTTTCTCCCTCTCTCCTTCCTCCATCTCTCCCTCCCATTCTTCTCTTTTTCTCTTCCAAAATTTTATTTAAGTCCCTACTCTTCACAAGTCACATTGTAAAGTCCTAGGCATATGAAGCCAGATAAATAAACCAGAGTCCTATATTGATGAAGGACCTGCAGGCTATTTGGAGAAAAGGGAATTACAACCCAGAGTGATCAATGATGTGATGGTGGAAGCAGAGGGAGCTGGGGGGACGAAGAGGTGGCAATGGATCCAGCCAGGGAATGATCAGGGAAACTTCTAAGAGAAAGTGAAGCTTGAGTTGGTTCTTAAAGAAGGCATAGGTATTAATCAAGTGATAGACAAGAAGTGGAGTGGGGAATGACATTCCATGTAGGAATGAGCAACATTTGCAAAGGCTCTGAGGCACCATGGGGTACAGTGTATTTTTGCAAGGGGTATAGACTGGGTGGGTGGAGGTGTGGTGAGAGTGAGGCAGGGATCAGGCCATTAGGCAGGGCTCAGGTACTTAGCTCCCACTAGACTGAAAGTTCCTTGAGGGCAGGGACTATGCCTTTTTTATTCTCTCACCAGTGAGGCCTCATTTCCTAGCACTTTGTTCGTCACAAAACAGGACCCAGCAGATACTTGTTGACTGGTTTTTTGATTCCAGAGGTCACGGGAGAGACATGGAAGAATCTTGAGTGCAGGAGCAATGAGATCATATTTGCTCTCTAGGAAGGTCCTTCTGGATGGATGATGGGTGAGCAGTGGCGTGGAGGAAGAGAGGAGCTAGCTGGAACTGTAGGCTTGGAGACTAGTCAAGGCTGTTAATGGTCCCCCACTCTCCAATTTCCCCTTCTTCCTTTTGGTAATGGAATCCTTTGAAGCTGAATGGGGCACAGGGCTGCTTAGCTAGAGACTACATTTCCCAGCCTCCCTTGCAACTAGGTGTGGCCATGTGAGTAGGTTCTAACCAGTGAGAGATGAGTGGATGCCATGGGTGAAACTTTCTACCTCCTTAAAAGGAAGCTGTTTACCTCATTTTCCTCTCTTTTATCTGTCTTGAATGTAGTCATGATGATGGGGAGATAACTTCAACCATAGTGATGAAGGTAGAGATTGGCAAACTCTGCCTGTGAACCAATACTGGCTGGCCATTTGTTTTTGTAAATAAAGTTTGATTGGGACACAACCACACATATTCATTTACCTATTGTCTGTGGCTGTTTTCTTGCTACAACGACAGAGTAGAGTGGTTGTGACTGAGATTGGTATGGCTTTCAAGCCAAAAATATTTACTTTCTGACCGCTTCCAGAAATTTGCGCAACCCTGCTCTAGAGGATGGCAGAGAAACAATATGGAAGGAACCTGGGTTCCTGGGTGGTTTCATGGAGCAGAGACACCTACCCGCCTTGGCAGCCCATTTATACCAAGAGTGAGAGATGAGAGAAAAATTAATTTCTCTCTGGTTTTAGACACTGACTTCAGGTTCTTTTTGTTATGGCGGCAGCTCAGCTTGTACCCTATCTAATAGAAAGACTAAGTAATAGTTAATTGCATTGAGGCATCTGGAAGATGGTGGTGGTCTGAACTAGGTAGGAGTGGTGAGGAGGAGAGAAGTGAATAGAACCCAGAGACATTGGGGAACTCAAGTAGGCAAATCTGGTCTGACTGGATGAAGATATGAGGGAAGAATCAGAAATGACTCCCAAGCTAGCAATGGTAAATGCAGGGGGCAGCGGGGCAGGTTGGGAGAAGATGCTGGGTTTGGTTTTGCTGTATGATGTTTGAGGTTTCTGTAGGTTCTAATGAGTCTGGGAAACAGCCCCCAGGGGAGGGTTTGGGGCAGTGACACACTGTGTATGAATAGGATACATTGTATATGAATAGGATAGCCCCCATCTCTTGGTAATTTGATGCTAGCACCAAAATTTGAGCTAGAAAAGACTTTGGGCATCACCCTGCCCATCTCCCCATTTTAGGATTACAGAGACTGAGGCTTAGAAGGGGCAACAGGTCCTTTCAAGGTCACACAGGGGGCTGTTGGAGAAGCCCAGGATCCCTGGCTCCTCTTCCAGTGCTTGGTCCATTCCTTCTTCCTGACCATCCACATGCCAGGCCCTCTACTAGGCACAGGGCATAAGATGGAAAGCAAAACACACATGGCCACTGCTGAGTAAACGATGGCACATCAATTGTCAGAGGCACCCGATTTCAGAGATGTTAAAACATGCCAGACTAGCAGCTTAGAAGGATGAGCTATGGTGAGAGGAGCAGCTACCATTTCTTGAGTGCCTGTGCTGTGCTGGGGGCTGTGGGAAGTGCTTTTCATGGGTTATTACAGCCAGTCCTCACAACAAGGAGGTAGGTGCTGCTAACAGCCCACTTTGCAGATGAGGAAAAGTAAGGTTCAGAGATGCCCATCTCTAGCCTAAAGTCACACAGCAAGAAAATGGCCAGAGTTGTGAATTCATGAATTCTCTCATTTGTTCAACATTCAGCCCCAAACCTACTAAGTGCCTGGTGCCATTCCAGCATGTGGATTATAGCAGAGAAAAAAATTAATTACGTTTTTGCTCTCCTGGTGTTTGGTTCCTAGTAGTTAGAGAGGAAAGAGAAATAAATAAACAGATAAATACATAATGAATCAGATGGCATCAAGTTCTAAAAAGAACAACAACAGCAATTAAAAACAGAGGGAGGGGTTGGAGAATGAAGGGGATAGTGTTATTTTACAGAGGATGGTCCAGGTGAGGATTCTTTGATTAAATGACTTTGAACAGAGACCTGGATGAAGTGAGGCAGGAACAAGCCACCTGGACATCAGGGAAGATACTTCAGGCAATGGAAATAGCAGGTGCACAGGCCCTGAGGTGGGATAAAACTCAGGTCTGCCTGTCTTTAACACTCTCTTTTCCAACTATGCTATCCAACTCAGGACATGCTTTCCAGAGTACCTAACATGTGGTGGCATGGGTCAGAGGGCAGGTGAGATCACGGAGTCTACCAGACCCAACTTCTGCCCTCAGGGGATTCACAGATTGGCAGGGGAGACAGACTCATGGTGGACACAACCTGATGGCCCCAGGCAGATATAGAAAGGGTGACATAAATAGGAAGGGGAAGGGCTTGTCTAGTCAGGGAAGGACTTGCCCTGGACATCAAGGGCAAGTGGAATTTCTTTAAACTCCTTGTTTTAATAGTATAAATACATCAGACAGTGCACAGCTTGATAAATTTTCGCAAGATGAATGCCCTGCTGTAACCAGCAGCTTAATCAAGAAACAGAATGACCAGCTCCCCAGAAGTCCCTTAAGACCCTTCCAGTCACTCCCATGTAACCCGTAGCCTGACTTCTAGCAGCATAGGTTAATGTTGCCTGTTTTTACATACAGTGAGTCCTCTTTTGTGCCTGGCTTCTCTTGCTTGGCTATGTTTGTGAGATTCATCCATGTTGTGTGTAATTGTAGCTCATTTATTCTCATTACTATGCAGAATCCCAATGTGTGGATACGCCATGAGGGGTTTTTTTTGTTTTTTGTTTTTGCTCACTCTGCTATTGCTGGAGATTTGAGTTGTTTCCATTTTTGGCCATCCTGGGTGTTGCTGCTATGACATTCTTGTACGTGTCTTTTGGTGAACATATGTACGCATTTCTGTTGGGTATGATCTAGGAGTAAACTTGCTGGGTCAAGGGGTGTGTATAGGCTGAGCTTTGCTAATGCTGCCAAGCTGGTTTCCAAAATGGTTGTACCAATTAACACTCCCACCAGAAGCATGTGAGCGTCTGAGTAATTTGTCTTCGCTCACACTCAGTATTATCTGTCGTTTTCATTTTACTTCATTTCTTTTTATTTTCATTCTTAGTGGGGGTGAGAAGGTATTACATTTTGGTTTTAATTTTCATCATCTTGATGACTAATGTTGTTGGGCATGTTTTTATATGTTTGTTGGTCATTTGCTCATCCTCTTTCAGTGAAGTGCTTGTTCAAGACTTTTGCCTATTGTTTTCCTATTCAGTTATCTACCTTTTTCTTATTGGTTAGAAGGTGTTCTTTACATATTCTGGATATGAGTCCTTGATAGAATATACTATGGAGATGATCTCTCCCACTCCGTGGGGTGGGTTGCCTTCTCACTCTCTTAATTGTGACATTTGATGGGCAGGTGTTTTTACTTTTAATGTAGTGCATTTTATTGATATTTATTTATTTTTCGTACAGTAGGATAGCATTTTCTCAAGTGTATTTAAATGCAGAAAGCAGCCTTTTCCAGTGCGGGGAGGGGTTCGAGCAGAGGTGGGGAGGTGGGAAGGTCAGAGCGTTGGAGGAAACAAGAACATTGGCTGTGACCTGACATTCAGGGGGTGTAGGAGTCTGGGCATGGGGTGAGGCTGGAGGAGGTGTTGGGGGCTGATCACGGGGGCTTTGTAACTCCAGGATGTGGAGTTTGGACTTCCTTCCTGAAGTCCGCAGAGGGCTGAAGTTTTGAGCAAGGGCTGCCAAAACCAGAGCAGGTGTTAAGAATATCAGTCCAACACTGAGTATTAGGATGCAGGTGAAGGGGTGAGGTGAAGCTGGGGGAGGCAGGGCTGTTGGGGGAAGAAGGGCCCAGGCTGGACAGGCCTGGGGCAGCTGCATAGTTAGGACTTGGCATTGCTTCTCCACAGATGGGTGTAGACTGTAGCTGGGGCATGGGGATACATTCATGGATGACATCCTTAAGGATAACATCACAGCCCTCTCAGGCCCTGACAGTCTGGCACTGTTCTACTCTTCAGTAAAAGCTTAGAAAACAAGGAGATGACTCAGAGGGTCACAGACCAACTCTTAATCTGTCAACTGTCTGAGAGCCTCAGAAGTGAAGGGGCAAGGCTGTCTGTTCCGTGTCTAGGAAGAACCCTGTTTCTCTGAGGTGAAAGACATGGCAGAGGCCTGAGAAGAATTGGGGGGTTCGAGCAGGAGACCTGGATTACAGGCCTGGCTCTACCTCAGCTCACTGCTATGTGTCCTTGAGGTCCCTTCCCCTCTCTGGACCTCATTTTCCTTATCCACAGAGAGGGTTGCAAGACTCAGGTGAGCTCACAGGCATGAAATGCTTTGTGACTAACACTTCACAGATGTAAAGGGCTACTGAGTCCCCCGTTCCCAGGAGCTAGGGACTCGGAGAACTTTGCATTTAGCTTGCTAACAATTATGCCAGAGGCGGTCTAAGGAGCCCATATTGCTGGGTCTTACCCAGAATCAAAGAAACTTTGTTACCTGCACTTCCTTGCTTCCTAAGTTACTAGGACTTGGCTACCAATGCCGACCTCCCCTTTCCTAAATCCAAACATCTTAAATCCCAGATATGGACATTGAAATTATCTATTTTCATTGGTAATGCATTCTTTAGCCCCTCTAAGGTGGCTGACAAAATAATAACAACAACATCTTTTTAGTACATCCTTGGGGCAGAACACCATACTGGCCACTATGTAGGAGATGCACTTGAAGATGTGGGCAGAGGGGGGTGACATGAGCAGAGGCATAGGGTGGGAAATAGTATGTAGGACTCAAAGAGCCTGTGATGGCAAGTTGTATGTGTCAACTTGGTTTGTCTCTGGCATCCAGTGATTCAATCAAACCCCATTCTGTTTCTGTGAAGGTATTTTGCAGATGTGGATAACATCTACTATCAGCTGATTTTATTTTATTTATTTATTTTTTAACATCTTTATTGGAGTCTAATTGCTTTACAATGTTGTGTTAGTTTCTGCTGTATAAAAAAGTGAATCAACTGTACATATACATATATCCCCATATCCCCTCTCTCTTGCATCTCCCACCCTCCCTATCCCACCCTCCCTATCCCACCCCTCTAGGTGGTCACAAAGTGCCAAGCAGATCTCCCTGTGCTATGCGGCTGCTTCCCACTGGCTATGTATTGTACGTTTGGTAGTGTATATATGTCCATGCCACTCTCTCCCTTCGTCCCAGCTTACCCTTCCCTCTCCCTGTGTTCTCAAGTCCTTTCTCTACATCTATCAGTTGATTTTAGATAAAGGAAGTTATCTTTGAGAGTGAGGGTGGGTCCCATCCAATCCGTTGAAAGGCCTTAAGAGCCAGACTGGCGATTCTGCCCCAATACTGCAGCATCAGCTCCTGCTTGCACACTTTCACGATGTGGAATTGCCCTACAGATTATAGACTTGCCAGCCCCGACAACTGCATGAGCCAAGGCCTTGGAATAAATCTCTTAGTAGATCTAAGTCTAGGTCATTATCTATGTATCCTACTTGTCCTGTTTCTCTGGGGACCCCTGATGGATACAGAGTCCCAAGTGAGCACTTAGGGCCAGGGTCAGTGGGAGCAACTGGAGATGCTCTTTCATTCTTCACTTTGCTGCTCCGACCACAAAGACCTTTCTAGTCCTCAAATGTACCAGGCATGATCTAGCTGCCAGACCTTGGCATTTGCTGTTTCCTCCCACTGTAAAGCTCCTCCCATAGGTACATCAATGCCCTGTACTGCCATTTGGTCTGGATCTCTGCTTAAATGCCACATCTTGGGTGGGGGGGGGGGCTTGCCTGACTATTCCAATTTAAAACATCCACCACCATCATCCTTCTTTACTCAGATTAATTTTTCTTCCCGACAGTTTCCACTACTTGATACTTTATATATTTCTTTTGTCTGTCTCACCCACTGGAATATGAGCTCCTGAGACTAGAGACATTACTTTCCCACGTCCGTGTCTTAGTTACTAGCACGGTGTTTGGCACAGTGAGGGCACTCAGTGGGGTCCAAACTGTGGTGGGTTTTGAGTACCGTGCCAAGTAATTATAAGGAGTTTAAACCAGCTTCACCAACCAATCTCCTGTTGACAGCTGTGGACCCCCGGAGAGTCGCTGTGTGGGGGACTTGCAAGGAGATGCCTGGGAGAAACAGCTTGGAGGCACTTGACAATTTTCCGTTATTTCTGATGATCCATGTTGACTGGCCAAGTTGTTCATGAAGGAGGCCTTATGATGCATCTCAAAAAAGCAACCGTGGCCTCTCAATTACTCAGCACTTTTTGGAAGGAAAAATAGATATCAAAAACGAAACTGCACAAGCAGTAATATATGATATCAGATCCATCATTCTTTACAGCAACATGGACAGTGGTGTTTGGGAAGCAGCAGTTGCACCCAAAAGATAGACAGGCAGTTTTGACATGTCTTGCCAGAGAAGAATCACCCACCCCCACCCCTGTCCCCCCACCATCCTGGCCCAATTACAAGGAATGACAGAATTACAAACAAATCAATCAGGCAGAGAACAGAAGCAGCAGAGACTCAGGGCTTGGGTGGTAGTGAGAAGATGGAGTGCCAGTGTATCTCAGTCAGGGGCAAATGGGTGGTTGCCCACAAGACAGGTCACTTGCCTCCAACACCTCACACAGAGCGGTGATCTGTCCACGGTGCTGAATTGTACTATTCAGTGTTCATTTGTGTTGGAGAGAAGTCACAGGAGACGGTTATCAATCATTCACTCCTGTGTTAGAGTGAGTTTATTGTGGATTGATGAAGCTGGAGTTGGGGGACAGATATTCAGAAATCATAAACACATAAGCCTACAAGGGCCAGTTGATAACATAAACAAGGGAGAGAAGTTGTAATACAATAGGGAGTGGTGGGGATTGTGGTTAACCAGATGGCACATGTCCCATCTAAACAGGACAGCCATCTCTCATTTCAAACTGAGTTTGAGACCATGTGGGAATGTGAGAAGAATTTTCCAATCAGATTTTTTTAGAGGAGCTATAAACCTTTTGGATGGACTCTCTTGTGTTTTAAATGCTGGCAGCTAATTCAAAGATATTCTTGACTAGCTCCTTATTTTAAGATGGAGATATTGAGTCCCAGAGAAGGGAAGGGACTTGCTCAAAGCAGGTCAGCAAGTTGATGACAGGGTAGGTGCTGGAACCTCAGTGCCTGACTCTCAGTTCAGTGACTTTCCTTCCACTCCATCTTGCTTTCCTGTTTGACAGGAGAGGCTTCTTCTCTCTAAGCTCTGGACCTATGAAAGGCAGGTAAAGGGATGGAATATGAGGGTGGATGTTTGAGCAAATCCATCCTAAATTTTGCAATAGCACAATATAGCTGCAATTATTTCAACACATCCCAGCTCAGTTGGAGTGCCAGGCCTAGGGGAGAGAGACCGAGGAAAGGAGACAGCAGGATTGGAGAGTCATAGTGCCTTTGAAAATATGGGTGTCTCCTCTGGACCACTTGCAGGATGCTGGGACATCCCTTGGCGAGCACATTTGGCATCAGAGCCGATGCTCCCCCTCTTCCTTTCATCCTAATCAGGCTTCATGAGAACAGATCCTGTGGCCCCTGATCTGAATCCCAGTAGTGGTAAACTCTCCCTGTAAGAGTTCTCTGCACCAGAAAAATCAGGCAGATCATGGAGAAAAGCCAGCCAGGGTGTATCTGGTCTAGCCAGGAGCCCCCTCCCCCTCCTAAGTTCCAGCCTCATCCTTCTCCTACTCCCTGTCTGGGAAGGGAGATCTTGTCCCCAAAAGCTGGATGAATCTTTTTCCCTCAGCAATGCTGGGGACATAGTCTACATTAGGCGAATCAGCAAGGCCATCTCAGAAGAGACCAAATAGGAAATAAGAGTCCCCATTGCCTAATGGGACTTATCAATTATGATCTAGGGCCATATTTCTTTGAGGGGTGATTGTTTCACGGAGTCTGACATCTCATATAGCTTTAAATTACTCACAACCGAGACAGCTTACAAGATAGCAGTAAAATCAGGAGAAGATTGGGCAATGTAATTATAGTATGGAAATGATGTTGATCACTCAAGCAGGGAGAGACCTTGAATCGAAAACCCTGCTCTCTCTCCCCACCCCCTTCCTTCTAGTTCTCCTGTTCTGGACTGTAGAATACACAAAGCTTGGGAAACATGGGGGTAACCTCGCTCCTTCTCAGAAGCTGGAAGTTGGCCAGGTCACTGTGTAGGGTGTTACGAGTAGTCGGGCTGGAGTGGACCAAAGGATCAGGACCAAGGACAGATCCCATCGGTCTTGATGGTCACTATCTAAAGGCCAGAAGACAGGAAGGAGTCTGCAGGAGTTGCTGATTGGTCAAGCTTATGGAGGTAACAATTTCCTAAGTTCTCAATATATGCTAATAATTATATTAGGATCTGGAATTACAGAGATTCTTCCTTCCTTCCCTCCATTTCCTGAGTATCATCTTCATGTCAGACACCATGTAAAGCTTTGAGGATACAAAGATGAATTATTTCAACTGTTTAATGAGCACATGCTGTGTGCAAACATTGTGATGGAATCCAGATAGAGAAAAACTTATTATTCATTCAAATACTTATTGATGATTGACTAGTTCGTAGGATTGCTAAACTTCTCATCAAACCCATTTCATCTTCTTCCTGAACACACAGTTAGGTTACATTTCCCAGGCTTCCTTGAAGTTAGGTGTGGACATATGACTGAATTCTAGGCAATAGAATGTGAACAGAAGTGATGCAGTTCACTCCCTGGCCTGGCCCATAAAATCCTCCTACCTGTGATCTTCCACGCTCTTTCTGCAACCTGCCTGCTGGGTATCAACACCCACTTGTTGAAACTGGCAGAGCCATAAGTATATTGGGTCCCTGAATGAACACGTGGCACGTAGCCCCTCCCCCATCCCAAGCCTCTACTGACCTGAACCTGTATTGTATTATCAGGTGAGCAAAATATACCTGTGCTTCTTGAGCTGCAGAAATATGGGGTTCGTTGGTTACTGTGGTTATCTAGACACTATAACAGGTATTGGGGGCATAAACATTCATGAGAGCCTTTCCTTGCCATTTACGGTGGTCCAGGCAGCATACTGAGTGCCAGGAATGTGAAACACAGTTCATTTATTCAAGTGCTCAGCTCTGGGGTTATAGGGCTACATGATAAATGAATAATAATCAATTGATTTTTTCCACAAACATTCATTAGGTAACTAGTATGCTCCAGTCTTTGTGTTAAGCTTTGGGGATATAAAGAATAATTCATTCAGACATGGATTAGCTTTCTACCATGTATTAGGTACTCGATTAGGCATTTGGGGATTAAAGATGAACAGAGCTCTTATCCTCAGGGGGTTCACCGTTTGGTGGAAGAGCCAGGTTACGGTGGTGCAGTGCAAAAAGTGCTAAAATAGAACATTTAATGAGATACTGCAGGAAACCAGGAAATGATCTCTGCTTGGGTCTGAAGGGGAAGGGGAGGGATCAGAGAAAATTACAAACAAGTGGGGGCTTTAGATCTGGACTTTGAAGGATGAATATAAGTTTTCTAGGCAGAGAATAGGTGGAAGGGAAATCCAGGCAGATGGAACAACATGTGCAAAGGCGATGTGTCCTGGGATCGGTGAAAAGTTTGGCATGAATGGAGCTCAGGGTTATGTGGCAAGGACAGGATCAGGTGAGCAGGGCTGAAGCCTGAATCTAGGGCAAATCCTTGTCTCTCTGCCTGGGGGGTGTATGTTATTAGAGCCAGGAGGGTTCAGAGCCTGCAGATTAATTCCATCTTGGACTGAGGTAGGAGTAGACACTCTCTCTTAATTTGCTCCCACCTCCATGGGCAGAGATTGTTTAGTTCTTCCTTTTCAAATTATACATTTAATTCATGTGCAACTTTATGAAATAATCCCACTAATATTATCCCCATTTTATAAATGAACAAACTGACCATTGGAGAGGTAAATTATCCACTCAAATCACACAGCTCTGCGACCCCATGGTTGGCATTTAAACCTCCAAGTAAGACCATATTCCCAATGTGTTTGTGGCCCTCAGCAAGGCAGGAAAGAGGTTTTCTGTCCCAATGATGCAGATATTCTGAAACCCTCTGGGGTTAATTGGCTGTATTGGGCAAAGGCCAAGGAGCTTCCCCTCCAAAAAGCTAATCAGAACTAACTCAACCCTGAGCTCATGTGCATGAGGAGTGGGGAGAGTCCTAGCTGAGCCCAGACCAGTGTCAGCTGTGCTGGAAAGGAATAAATCTCTTCATGAGCCAACATTAATACAAGCTTGGCAGGTTCTGGGCAGGCCCCCGGTTGATTATGCCAGTGGACGCCAGGGAGGGGAAGATTGAGCTGCTGGGGGTGCTGTGAATATACATCACATAAGGTAATGTCTTGAAAATATATAGCATCCAATCAGGCAGGCATCTGAAGGTGGGGCAAAGGGGGATGGTGGGGGAGGGGTAGCATCTCTTTTCAATTATGATGACCAGAACCCACTGAACGAAGTTCCCAGACTGACGCCTAGGGCACTTACCCACTTGCAGTGGTACCAATCATTCACTCCTCATGTGTTTATTGAGAACCTATTCAGTGCCAGGCATTGGGGGTATAGGCTGACCATCCGGGCACATTGCTGCCCTCATGTAGCTCCTAGTCTGGTGGGGCAGACAGAACTAAGTAGACCATCATGCCTATTGCATAAAAAGTGCATCAAGGAGAAAAACAGAGGGGTAAAGGCTTAGAAGACTTAAGTAGAGGTCATGGAGGACTGCCTGGAAGAGGTGACATTTGAAATGAGAGCTGAAAGATGAATTAGGGTTAACTTGGTGGAGTGTGCATTTATATAGCAGAGAGTAGGAGACAGAGAAGAATCATATGGAGGCCCTGAGGCAGTAGGGTTTTTGGAACTTGTGAGCAACAAAAAGTAGGCCAGGTTGGCTGGTGCATGGAGAGACAGGGCTCAGACATATCTGAGATTTAGACAGAAGCCAGGCCAGCTGTGGCCTTGTAGGAGTTGAAAGGATTGGACTTCATCACAGAGCAATGGGGAGCCACTGAAGATTCTAAAGCAGGAGAGTTACTGATCAGATTCTCCTTCCTCAAGGTATCTCATCAAACCCTCACTGCAACCTGGTGAGGTAAATATAACAATTCCGTATTATTTGAGTGAGGAAACTGCAGCTCAGACAGGTGAAGCAATTTGCCCAAAGTCACACAGCAAAGGAGTGGCACACTGGTCCTGTTGTATCCCAAAGACAATAAGCAATTGAGTGCAGATTCTC
The DNA here is from genome assembly GCF_000442215.2 of Lipotes vexillifer. Lineage (NCBI taxonomy): Eukaryota > Metazoa > Chordata > Mammalia > Artiodactyla > Lipotidae > Lipotes > Lipotes vexillifer. The sequence continues at coordinate 1,654,459 of NW_006788040.1, forward strand.
TAGCCCAACATTATGGACTTGTAGCTAAAAAAGAAGGTTTGGATTCCAGAATATGAAAGGAAAACTCAAATCCCTAGATGTATCTTTGGTGGGAATCTGACAAATGTTGGGAGGCTCAGATCAGAATTTGGGAGCCATAGATAGCCTGGAGAAAGAACCCAGTGTCACCATGACCTGCATAGGAGTTTGGCTTGGGGGTGGCTAAAGGGGACCATCTGCGAGTGCCAAGGGTCTGCAGAGAGCCAGTTACCTCAACCAGACAGGGCAGAGAAGGGGCCACCATGGGCTGCTCACTCCAGGGCTTGGGAGGCTGAGAAGCTGCCTCTAGCCTCCATCCACTGGAAACTAACAAAACCTAAAATAAAATGGGAGATCCTCTCCCCTGGAAGCATATTGTCAGCTCAGGTTTGGAAAGAGTAACCTAATTCATCTGCCATATCTTTGCAGGCTCAGATTTGGCAAAGGTTATAGTGATAATGGAGACCAGCAGTAGCAGTGCAGTCATTTGGCAAATAAATGAGCACTACTGTGAGCCTCACCCTGAACTAGGCACTGGGGTTAGAACAGAGAAGAAGGTGGAGATGGAGGCAGCCCTGCTGGAGCTTACAGTTTGGTCCAGGGTGGTATTAGCTATGCTTTGTTGAGAACCTACTATTGCATGATTGAAACAAGATGAGCCATGTACACATCCCCTTCTCTAAACCTCACAGCCATTCTGTGGGGTTGGTACTTGTAGTAGACATTGCTGGTCCCATTTACCTGACCAGTGTGCCAAGCCTCCAGCGTCTGTGAGTATCGGCTGCTGATAGCTCACAACTTCCCCACTTCTGGAGATGCGCTCTAGAGCCACCTTGCTCAGAAATGCCTGGGGAGTTATGCAAACCCAGGGGCGGTCTTTAGATGATGACTGACTCTTACAGGAGCTCCGCTGGCTTTCTGTGGGCAAACATTTTGGTGCCATTCACACTCAAGAGCTCCCCGTGGGATCAGGCAGAGATTGGACCTCAGCTGAAGCCACATCTTTGCTTTGCTTCCTCTTCTCTTTGCTGGCCAGCTCCTCCTACCCTTACAGATTTTTCTCTAGAGCTCTCATGCAGTTAATCTCTTGCAGAAGAGTCCTTATCCGGGCCTCAGGAATGGGACTAGGGTGAGGCAAGCATGGCACTCAGGGCACAAAATTCAAGGAGGCACTCATTCTCAGAGTCTGACCTTGCACTTGTATGAGAAAGAGGGTTTCCTTACATTTTCCACCCTGGGTACATGGATTGCCTCATTCTCATCCTGGCCCCAGTCCCAGTCTTAGTTTCTCCTTCCAGGGAACATATTTCAAGACAGTATCTTTATTGTACCTAATCCCTAGTAATAGATATCAAGTTGGACAGACTAAGAAATGTATCCAAGATCCCAGATTTTGTTAAGTGATAGAGCTCAGACTGTTTGAAGTAAGTTTATGTAGTCTTTTCCTATGATCTTATTGCCTTTGGGACAATATGCCCAGTTATCTGGGGAGCAGAGACTCAAAGGTGAGATAAATTGAGAAAAGAAATCCCAGATCCTGGGCTTCCCTGGTGGCACAGTGGTTGGGAGTCCGCCTGCCGATGCAGGGGACACGGGATCGTGCCCCGGTCCGGGAAGATCCCACATGCCGCGGAGCGACTGGGCCCGTGAGCCATGGCCGCTGAGCCTGCGCGTCCGGAGCCTGTGCTCCTCAACGGGAGAGGCCACGGCAGTGAGAGGCCCGCGTACAGCAAAATAAAAAAGCAATCCCAGATCCTGGGAGAGACCTCCGGTTCCATCTGGTGCAGCCCCTGCCTCCCAGCATCTAAAAATAGTTGCTATGACCGTTTTAAGGATGAGACAAATGGGACCCAGGATATCAAACATCCAGATCTAAGCCATCTTGAAGACTTAACTCGCTCTTCCGAAGCCCCCTCACTAGTGAGGGAATAGAACCAGGACTTGAACGCTGAAAGCATCTCTGGCTTTGACACGCTGAGATAGTCTCAAAGGCTGAGTGGGACCTAGGAGGTTGACAGGTGGTGAATGATGGGCTGGCATTACCCAAGAAGGTCAAACCTGGATCTGACCCCGGCTCCAGAGGAATGGGGACCACCCTCCATATCCGTAAGCCCGAGTGCATGAGGCTGTGTGTTGGGTTGGGGTTTATTCTCTGTCTGGCACCCACGCATGACCTCACAGCTGCCTCTCTGTTGAGTTCTGACACATTTGGTGCTCCAGGAAAACCAGCTCTACTTTACCTTGCTCTCAGTCTTATTGTTGCCTGTTCCCCCAAACAGAGCAGTTAATTGTGCTATTGTTATGGTTGCTGAAGACATCCCCTCCTTTTCTAGTTTAGCTTCTGAGCTGAAGCACTGGTTGTGCCCACCATCTTGAAATTCCTAAAATTAAAATGCAAGAAGGAAGGGATTGAAGTGTGGCTTGGAGGGGCTGGGTGTGTGTGAACTTAGGCCAGTCATGTCCCAGCCCGGACTACAGTTTCCTCCTCTGTCACTTGGTGAGAGGAGGGCTCTGTCCAATCCTGTCCCCTCTGTCCAACCTCCTAGGTGGCCCTACCTCCCACAGCTGTGCTCTTCCATGTGTGCAAGTGATATGCACCAATGATGTATACAAGCCTAGGAGGGACTGATTCTAGGATATGAGCTTCTGGGACCTCAGAAATGAAGCAGATATTTATCATGCACCCCCCCACCGTTTGGGGATACTTCAGTGTTGCTGAATGAACCTCTCTGTACCCAGTCCGACTACCACCACCCCGCAAAGCTCCAGTCCCCTGCACTCTGGGAACTGCTCCATTGGAAGCTTACTGTCTAGGTCTAAATGGCTCTTGTAAGGCACCATCCTTGTTCTTGTGTGAAACTCATGCAAGAGAAGAGCTTTATTACCCTATTCTTTAGAATTTTGGGTCCGAATCACTTACCCCAACCTACTCCTTATACTGCCCTGGACCGTCGTCTTCCTCCAGGATTTCTGCTTCATTCTGGTGGATGGTTCCTGCAACCCAGTTTTCCATAGATTCTTGATAAAGAGGACATGTTGCGCTTTATGAAGATCTTTGTGTCCCTAGTGTTGTCAGCTAGTCTAAAGAACAGGAGCTGTCTCCCTATACTCTGCTCCTTCCCTGCCTCCCCAGCATCTATATAATAAAGACCTGAGTCTTGCAGCCACACTACAGCAAGTCTCACTGAACTTTTCCCACCTCAGTGTCACTATCCAGACAGTTCTGCCTAATCCTGCATTGGAAGGATGAGTCCTAATCAAAGTCCTAATCAAAGGTCAACAGCTAGTAAGAACTCCATCTGAGTTTTGATGTCAGGGATGCAATTAGAAGTTTAGAGAGCTTGGGGTTCCAGAAGGGGGAAGGCAGGATACGATTGTCACTCTCCACTTTTATTTTCCTATAATGCACATGGAGAATAGAAGGCTTGCTGGGTGATGTTCAGGAAGCCGGTTCTCCTCTCTTAGCCTCAACATTCCCCATCTGTTCAAATGGGTGTGCTGGATGGGCTCAGAGCCAATGATTCTCTGAGATGAAGCATTATATGCTTCCTGCTGTGTCTCGCTCGGGTCTCACAGGACAGAAGGGTTTTGAAAGCATTCATCAGTTAATGCATCACTTGTTCATTAAAGATTCTTTCTGGACATCCTTGTAGCTCCTACTTTTCCAGGCATTTGACCCCCAGCCCCACCGGTGCTGACAAATTGCTGCTTGAAGTTCATGGTCCCAGAGGCCTTCTTAAAATGTCCAGGAATGCAGGCATGGGGGGTGAGGAGGGAGATTGGGGAGGTGTTGGCTGGAAGCCACAAGCCACAGCAGTGGGAGGAGGGTGCAGGGGGTGGGGTGCAGGCACCCCAAGATTGCTCAGGCGGAGAGGCGGTCAGCAGCGTCCTGACTTTGAAAGCAATCCAAAACAAGGTCTGCGTTCTAGTCTCCAGTGATGTCACAGCTAATCATTAGCCTGGTAATTACATTGAAAGCCTTCTGCGATCTTATCCTCAGCGGGGTCATTAATGCAAGGCAACCACACCAGTAAATGTCTCATTAGTCTTATTTTAGACTTATGTATTTTTCAGGACTACAGAATTTTAATAGTCTGCCCTCCCCCCAGCTCCCCATTCTGCGACATTAATATCTATTCCACATGCCAGATTCTTCCAACTCTTCCCCCTCCCTGTTTTCTCTGCTCAAAGCCCCCAGAGGAGGTCCAGCAAGGAAGGAAGCCTGGAGTGGGGGTCGAGAGGAGCTAGGTCTTTGCCTCCCTCACCGGCCCCGGGTCTGTTTCTGGCCCCAGTCTCTTTTCTGTAATGACAACCCTTTCCTGGATTTTCTATGTCTTCCTCAGTAAGCTTCACTCTTTTTATTTTAACCCTCTTTAAACCTTTTTCTCATTATTGAAGAAATGCATGCTCATTACAAAGACAGGAAGAAAAAAATTACCATTCATCTCAGACCCCAGGCAAAATCATCCTCTCCCCACTTCTTGCTCACCCCCTGTCCTGCAATTCTGGCTTTTCTTTTGTCACTGGAATGGGCTGAGCTTCCCCCGTCTTGGGGCCTTTGAACATTGCTGTTCCTTCTGCCCACAGCATTTACCTAATCTTCTCTGCCCTTGGGTGACTCCTCCTCTCTTTCCAGGGTACTGCCTAAACACCACTTCCTCCGGGAAGCCCTCTCTTTCTTCCTCCACTTAGGGTTGTAACTCTGCCTTTTGATGCTGTTGCCCATGTCTTACACACACATGTCATAATCACCATTAGCCATCTACATGTAACACTAATTGTTTGATTGCAGTCTCCCTGACTAGGCAGATTGTTCCAGGTGCACAGGGAACAACCCTATGTGGTTCATTAACCTTTGGTCCCAGTGGTCACCTCAGGGGCAGTTGATACAAAGAGGCGTCAATAAGTACTTGTTGAATGAATGGATGGATTAATGGATGGGTGGATGGATGGATGGATGGGTAGCTGAACTTATTTTGGAATATTCTCCAGTCTTGCCTTTGCATTTTTAGATACTGTTGAAATGATACAACATGTAATTTTACATCGTTTTTATTCTGCATTTTTCTGCATATTAACAACTGTACGCATTTCTGATGGCTGTGCAGTACTCCACTGGGTAGATGTTCCTTAATTTACTCACTAATTTCCTACTGGCATGCATTTGGGAAACTGATATTTCCTGTAAGTTAAGGCTTTGGGTTCCATCCCCAAGCAGCAGGGTTCAGATACTGCTGTGCCACCACCTCAGCAGTGTGACCATACAGTTATGGACAAGTGATGTAATTTCTCTGTGCCTCCGTTTCCTCATTTGTAAACAAGGGTAATAACTTATGGGGTTATTATGAGGGTAAAATCAGTATAAGTACATAGAACAGTGCCTGGCACCCAGTAAATGTTAATTATTGCTTCATGGTTGTCAACTGTACATGATTTGGTGAGGGATGTATGAATGGGTGGAGCTTGATCTGTATCTCTGACTATTCTATTAGGATAGCCAGGGCCTTGCTGAAATCCTAAACCTTTGAATACCCAGGATAAAAGCTGAAACATCTTCTTTTCCCATCATGAGCTCACAATTTGGGGAGGCCTTTCTCCAAAGCATATCTGCCAGCAACCTGCACTATCATTTCCCCTTCACTATTCTGGTCTCACCCCAGATCTTTCCTCTGAACAGTGTGGTGGAAAGAACCAGGGCTTTGGAGTCAGGGAGGCCTGGGCTGAGACTGCCACTCTGTTCCTTGTGAACCAAGAGACCTTGGGAAAGAAGCTTCCTGTTTCTGAGTCTGAGGGTCATCTGTAGATGGGGCCAGGTGCACCCAGCTTACTGCAGGTTGGGAGGATCAAATGAGCAAGTGGGTGTCTGGCATTTGACCCATGCTGGCACCCCAGCCTCTGTGGTCACAACCCCTCAGCAGGTGCGTGGATGCCCTCTCTGGGGTAACTTGTCAGGTGTCTCCCATGTGCTGGGCGGGAGTGCCATACCTCACTAACTGAGTGAAGAAAGGAAGAAAGAAAGAGAGCAGAGAAGCAGGTAGGTTTCAACTATGGGAACCCAAAGATGCAAAACAGACTCTTTCCTCTTCTTTATAAGCAGTAGCCCTGAAATGTTCCTGCTCTCACTGTGAGGTTTGGGGCAAATAACTTCACCTCTCTGAACCCTCAAATTTTTTTTAGCATGAAGCAGGGTGAGAGGGATCCCTGCAGGGTGGTGGTGATAATTCCATAAGATGACATCTAGTGAATGCTTAACCTGAGTTAGTTAATATTTTTTTCTGGACAGTGGTAAGGAAAGTGCCAAAAAGAACTTGAAAGTCACCGAATCAGAGTGATAGGGCTGCTGAAGGCCTCAGAAATCAGGTCTCTTTACTCCTGGTGCCATGTTGCCTGCCCTGAGCCATGCTGACTTGGAACTCCAGGATTTATGCTTATTGAATTCATAAAACAAGAGGCAGCTCTCACCCCAAATGTTCTCTTCTTGCCTACTGAGCCTGGAGGTTCTCCTACCCTCCAGTTAATAGACATGTGTTCATAGACATGTGTCTTGAAGTTTGGGGACCTTCCCACTGATGTGTATGCACATCAGGGGCATAATTGGAGTTGGTCTTTTTTGCTGCTGGATATCCAGAAACTAGCACAGTGCCTGGCCCACACACAAGTGGGGGCTTAATAAATACCTGTCATATGAGTGAATGAACACGCTTTTACCTTGAGAAGAAGCTGCTGCTGCAGAGAGGCCAGCTGCCCAGCCTCCCTCCCTGGCTTCTTCCCTGGAGCCTGTGATATTTAATTAACATGAGCCAAGCAGAGCCCACTTTATGGTGCTGGCCCAGGGGCCACCCGTAATTGAGAAATGATAGGAGGCACCTGCTACTTGACCTTGGCTAATGATGGATAGATCCACACAGAGATCAGGAGCCAAAGACCCAGGGACTGGAGCATCTGTCTAGAGAGCCCAGGTGGAAGGAAGGGAAAAGAGATGTTTGCTGCCCTGGCCTGCAGTCTCAGAGGGTGGGTCAGCTCCCGGGAAATTCTGATGGTGCCGTTTCCCCGGGGGGAAACCCATGGAGGTGGCACGGGCTCACCACCTGCCAGGTTCCGGCAAGCACTTTACAGAGAGCTTCAGTATGGCAGCAGGTGCTGCTCTTTCCCAGCATCCTGACATGCTGGGAACTCGTTACTTATCTGTCGGATGGTGAGTGAGTAAGTAAAAGACTCCAGGGACACGTTGGAGGGAAGCAGAATGGAAAGAAGATCCCCCAAGCTGCAGCGTGGACAGCGGTGCAAGGGGCTGGGACGTGGATGGGCACAGAATCCCCCTCCCCTGCTCCTGCCTTTGGTTCCGGTGAAGTTTTGGGACCGACATAAAGGGAGGACCTTTATGTCACTAACTCCAGTCTGAGGTCATCTCCTTCACTCCCCTGGCTCCAGTGTCTTACCCACCAAAGATGCAGCCCCTCATTTCCCTCCTAAGAGGAGAGGACACTACTTGAGGGAGATGCTGTTCTAACATTCAGCTCTGGGGTGGGGGTGGGAGGGCGGCTGCAGGACCCTGGGCGTCTTCACATCTGTGCTGAGCAATGTCTGGGTGCAGAGAGGAACTCGCAGGGCTCTGTCTTGCCCTCACACCACAGTTGCCAAGAGCATGAAGGACAGAAATGGAATTCCAACGACAAGACTCCTGGAGGGTCATGGGGGACTTTGGCAGGGAGTCAGGGCATTTGGTTCCAGCCACAAGGTCAAGGAAATGTGGACCTCTGATGACCAGGAGGTGCACGGAAAATGGCAATACTGCAGAGCACAGCACTTTAGAGTTTATAGAGCATTTTCAGATCCAGCACTGAGAGGAGGAAGAGACAACTGATGTTCCCATTTGTCGGAGGTGCTAACTGCTGTTTGGAGAGCAGATGCACCATCTCAGGGCCCAGAGCTGGGAAGCATCAACCCTGAGACTCCAGCCAAGGGATTCCTGGCCAATTCCTCGCCCGTGGCCCCCGGCACTGCCTCACCCCTTCTGAATCTGCAGGCTTTGCAGGGAGTGTCCCATCTCTCTCTTTTTTTTCGTTGTGGCAAAATACACTTATAACATTTACCATCTTAACCATTTTTAAGTGTTCAGTTCAGTGGCATTAAGTACATTCACACTGCTGTGCAGCCGTCACCACCATCCACCATCATCCATCTCCTGAATTTTTTGTGTTCCCAAACTGAAACTCTGTCTCCATTGAACATTAACTCCTGATTTTGCCCTCCCCTCAACACCTGGTGATCACCATTCTACTTTCTGGCTCTATAAATTTGACTACTCACAATAGCCAGGACATGGAAGCAGCCTAAGTGTCCATCGACAGATGAATGGATAAAGAAGATGTGGCACATATATCCAATGGAATATTACTCAGCCATAAAAAGAAATGAAATTGAGTTATTTGTAGTGAGGTGGATGGACCTAGAGTCTGTCATACAGAGTGAAGTAAGTCAGAAAGAGAAAAACAAATACCGTATGCTAACACATATATATGGCATCTAAAAAAAAAAAAAAAGGCTCTGAAGAACCTAGGGGCAGGACAGGAATAAAGACGCAGACATAGAGAATGGACTTGAGGACACGGGGAGGGGGAAGGGGAAGCTGGGACGAAGTGAGAGAGTGGCATGGACATATATACACTACCAAAAGTAAAATAGCTAGCTAGTGGGAAGCAGCCACATAGCACAGGGAGATCAGCTCGGTGCTTTGTGACCACCTAGAGGGGTGGGATAGAGAGGGTGGGAGGGAGATACAAGAGGGAGGGGATATGGGGATATATGTATATGTATAGCTGATTCACTTCGTTATACAGCAGAAACTAACACAACATTGTAAAGCAATTATACTCCAGTAAAGACGTTAAAAAAATTTTTGACTACTTTAGGGCCCTCATATTAGTGGAATCATACAGTATTTGTACTTTTGTGGCTGGCTTATTTCACTTAGCATAATGTCCTCAAAGTTTATCCATGTTGTAGCATGTGTCAGAATTTCCTCCCTTTTTAAGAATGAATAATATTCCATTGTGTGTTTATACCATATTTTGTTTATCCGTTCATTGGTCAGTGGACATTTCGATTGTTTCCATGTTTCAGCTATTGATGCTATGAACATGGATATATAACTGTCCCTTCAAGACCCTGTTTTCCATTCTTTTGGGTATATACCCAGAAGTAGAATTCCCAAATCATATGGTAATTCTATTTTTAATACTTTAGAGAACCACCATAATATTTTCCTTGGTGGTTGCACCATTTTATTCCCCACCAGCAATGCATAAGGGTTCCAATTCCTTCACCTCCTCATCAACATTTATAATTTTCTGGAGGTTTTTGTTTTTGTTTTTGATAATAGCCATCCTTTCCCCCCCGCCCAACCAGAACCTGTCTTTTTTAAAAAATTGAGTTATGATTAACATACAATATTAGATAGCCATCCTAATGTGTATGAATAAATAGTTTTGATTTGCATTTCCTTAATGATTAGTGATGTTGAGCATCTTTCCATGTGCTCATTGGCCATTTGTATATCTCTTTTACATGTGATGCAGAAAGAAGGGCCTAGGATCTTTGGAGTCCAATAGGTCTTGGCCTAATCGTGCCTGAACCTCTCAACTTTCTCACTGTGTGATTTTGAGCAAGTGGCTTCCCCTCTCTGGGCCTCAGTTTCCTTGTCAAAGTCACAAGTTCAATCTACGGATGGACCAGTTCATGTTTCAGAGGAAGGAAAAATCAGCCTCTCAGAGGTGGGATCCTGGTTGCACAACTCAGGGATTTTTCAGAGCTGGTGCTTGGGATGTTGGCCACACACAAAGCTGTATTAGTTTCCTAGGGTTGCCATAATGAAGTGCCACAAACTGGGTGGCTTAAAGAACTAAAATTTATTCTCTCAATTCTGGAAGTTAGGAGTCTGAGATCAAGGTGTTGGCAGGGTGGGTTCCTTCTGAGGCTGTGAGGGAGGCTCTGTTCCCTGCCTCTCCCCCAGCTTCTGATGGGATGCTGGCACTCTTTGGCCTTTGTTGGAATGTGGAAGCATCACCCCTATCTCTGCATCACCTCCATCTTGACCCACGTGGTGTTCTTCCTGAGTGTGGTCATTGTGAGAAAGCTGAGTGGGAGGGGGCTATCAATCTCGCAGTGGCCACACAGACTGGCAGCTGAGGCCCATCCCTCTCTGATGTCTGCCTTGGTCTTGCTTCTGACTGGTCCAGGCTTCCACCAGTAGCAGCGTCTGCTCTGTCACACTATCTCTGAAACCCCTTGGCCAGGCAAAGGTCTGTAGCCCAGTGCCTTAGCTGCGAACTTGAGCATGAGTGCTCTCGTTTCCTCCCTTATAAACAGGGAAGATTAAAATCCCTACCTCATCGCGTTGCTGTGAGGTTGGAAAAAGACTATGTATGTCATGATGACAATGATGAAATTTCCTGGGGGACCCAGCTGGTCCCTAGAAGATTGGCATCTGCAAGGTGTGGTCTTGGTGAGTCACCACAAAACATCAAGTTCCCTGATCGTGTCAGGGGTAGCCTTGGGAGAGCAGCATCAGCCAAGCACAGCCCATGAGCCAAACCCAGCCCACTGTCTACTTCTGTAAATAAAGTTTTATTGAATCACATTCATTTGTTCACACATTAGCTAGGGCTGCTTTTGCAATATAATAGCAGAGTTGAGTCATTGCTACAGTGACCATATGCTCTACAAAACCTAAAATATTTATTATCTGTCCCTCTAGAGAAAGAGTTTGCAGATCTCCGGCATAGAACAACATGGGCATTGGTACTTATGAGACCAGTGTTTAAAACTCAACCTTTGCCCTTCCTTGCTGCGTGACTGGTGTGTGTTATGTGAAATCACTGTTCCTGATTTGCCACATTGAAGTGATAAACTTATGCCATAGGATGATTGGGACAATGAGATGCTCGCGTGAAATGCTCTCCTGTGTCTGCTTGCAGGAAGAGCTCAATGAAGCTTTAGGCCATAGGTGTTAATGTGTCATGGTCTCTGGTATGCGGTGGTAGGTGCTCAATATATTCCCGTGGCCAAATGCAGGAATTTCCCATTTTTTAGGCTTAGGCAGAGTTCGGGAGCCTCATCTCTTTGCCCACAGAGTCTGGAGGAGTTGCTGGTCCCCTGGGCACTCAGTGACGGCAGTTAATGAGGCCGCTCCAGACCTTCGTGGCTCAAAGTGCAGTCCGCAATTCAAAAGCTGCCCTCTGCCATTCTTTACCCCGGGAGCCCTTTTCTGTCCTGGTACCCTGTACCTCACACTCAGCCCCCATCACTCATGTAAGTGATGGAAAGAAGTCAGTCAGAAGAAAAAGATAGATTGAGTGCCTCTGTGGCCCTGGCATTTCCCTCCAGGTCTCTGGATTTCCATATATTTGAAAACCTAATATAAACAACAGAGAAGAAATTTGCATTTGGGGCAGCAAGGAATGAAAAATTGAGGTGGCGTAAATGTATTGCCACACGCGGAAGAGGGATGACCGTGGTGAGGCCAGCGTCTTACGATAGACCCAATAGGCCGGTGGCAAACTCATTTCCTGGCAGAATACAGGGCTCATCTGCTGGAACATTTAACAGGCATCAAAGAAAGATCACTTCCACATCTCCCCGCTGCCTGAGATGCTGCACTCCTGCCTTTCTTTTTGGCATTTTATTAAACTTCTTTATGTGGTTTTAATACAATATGTATGATCCACATGGAGACAAATAAATTCTTATGTACTTTTCAGGATTCGGAGTGTTCTAATGGTTATGTATGCTTTATTTATATTTTCTGAGAGACATTAAAAGGAGGATATATAAAAATACGCAACCCAAACCGATTGTGATTTATGGTTACTCACGGAGTGATGGCAGATGGGAAGTTAATTTCCAGATGTGTGGAGATGGAGATGGTGCGGGAGGACTGTGGTCTGCTGTAGTGGCAAGGGGTGTATTAATTCTGGCAAAGGCTGGATTTGGTGGTAAGCATGTCATAGTGATGCTCGTGAGTCTGGAACATTTTAAGGAAGTGGTGTAGAGCCAGGGGGGATGTTGCTGTTGCAGACAGGAAAGGGGATGCCCAGAGAGTTTAAGTCAGTTTTCTAAAGTCACACAGCAAGCAAGTGGCAGAGTTGGGATTAAAAGCCCTCTGTGGCTCCTCCTTGGGTTGTCACAAAGCTGCTTAAGAATCTGTCACAGGTTTTGTGACCTCCCCTGTGGCCTCCAGTTTGCAGGAAGACATGGGGCAACTCCAAAGGGGGCAAACAAAGCAAGCCAGTAACTTGTGAAGCTTACCTCCGTGGCCCTCTGCTAGCACGCTGTGCAGAACTGAGGTGTGCAGGAGCTGAAATTTACACTGGTGGCTCTGGAAATCCACTTGGGGGCAGGGGACCAGGAGCTGCAAGCTGGCAGTGCCACCCACTTTATGGTCTAGATAAGCATTAATTTATATATTGCACTGGGCTTGGGATGTTGGCTTGTTAAGCTCCTGCAGGGTGGAGGGATTCAGAGCAATCACACAGAAAGAAGCTCTGTCTCCTAGAACGCTTTCACCCATGCCCTGCTAAACTGCCCAAACTCTGCCCTCCAAGTCTCATGTCCATTTAAGCTCTTAATTTCTGAGTCAGTGATTCCAGGGAACAACTGTAGCCTAATGGTTAGAGCACAAGCTCCAGAGCCAGACTTCCTCGGTTCCAATCCCAGCCTCACCACTTGTGAGTTCTGTGAACTTGCGCTAACTGCTTAACTTCTCTGGGGGCCGCATTTCCCCATATGTGTAGAGGGGATGATGACACTTAGCCTGGAGAAGTGCTGTGAGCAGAGGATGGTCCAGTGTGTGGCAGGTGTTTATCACAGCATCCCCAGTCTTAATAAACGTTGGTTTTCATCACTACCGTTATTCTACCTGTCTCACCTTGGGTAAGTTCTTACCCCTCTCTGGGCCTCAGTTTTCCCATCTGTACAATAAGGGATTGGATTGTGTCTTGGGTTTTAAGGGGAGGATTCCTAAATGTGGCAACTCCAACATTCACTAATGCTAGTGGAATATTTACAAGGGGTCCCATCTTCTCTTGGGCTCTATGTATCAAAAGCCATAAAAGTGTTCATTTCCTTTGGCTCAGCAACTTTTACTTCTGGAGCTTTTACCTTAGCGGATTAATCATGTGTGTATGCAAAACAATAACAACAAGCATTTCTGTTGTGGTGCTTAAGATAGAGGGAAAACTGGGAGTGACCCAAATGGAAACAGTAGGGGATTGGTTAAATAAACGGTGATGCGGCTGTAGAATACCTGTGGCTGATTGAGCCCTTATTGTATGCCCAGCCTAGGAGGAGCACTTGACACCGTGCATTACTTTCAGTCCCCCAATCCCCCAGTCCCCCTGCTAGGTTGCAATTAGTTCTTGTAGTTTGGCCCCAGGGGAACCGAGCTTAGAGAAAAAGCAAATCGCCCAACCTGCACAGCTGGCAGATGGCAGAGCGGGGGATCACCTGACCATCTGACACCAAACCACACTGGCCTCTTTTTTTTTTTTTAACCACATCACACTCCTCAGGTTGATGTCAGGAAGGTGGCTCCGAGGAAGAAAGGAATATTGATGACAGCTGTGCATGGATAGTCATCTGTGACATACAAGCCTTCGATTGTGAGAACACACAGTTGCTTTCACACTGCTGTGAAGCCACCATCCATGACTTAACGTGAACCTTTATCATCGTGTGTTTGTGAATTTGCCTTGATCACCTTGCTCTGGTTTTTCTCTTGTGGGAAGAATTCACCTCCTGTTTATTCCAATGCCAATTTCTAAGCTCCAGGATTCTGGTGACCCAGTGTCAGGTTTATGCTTCTACTCTACACTTCATCCATCCATCTGAATGTACCACAGGTATTCATCCAACCACCCAGTCATCCCTGGACTCATATATCCATTATCCATCCATCAATCCACCCATCCATCCAGATATTCACCCCCCCATCCAACCATCCATCCATCCATCCATCCATCCATCCATCCTTTTCATTTATTCATTTATCTATTTCATTCATTCATTCATCAAATATTTTTTGAATACCTCCAACAGTACCAGGCACTGTTCTAGGCACCAGGGTCACAGAAATGAACAAATCAGGCACAGTCCCTGCCTTGAAGGAGATCACAGAAAAGTAGATTCATTGGATGAATAAGCAAATCATTTTGATCACTTCCTGGTCAATAAAGATTTATGTTATCTTGCTTTATTTTCTCTTCATAGCATTTATCATGACCTGCCAGTACACTGTAATGTTTACTGTTTATAGTCTGTCTCTTCACATGTTAGCTCCTTTTGTTCTGTACCACTGCATCTCTCATTCTAGAAGAGTGTCTGCTCAGTACACGATTCCTGAATCAATGGATAAATGAATATGTGGGGTGGATTGAGGCTGATGTGATCTTGGCCTCACAAGCTTATGGTGTCATGGGGAGTTAGACAATGACTGAGTGATTAGAAATATGATGTCAGTTGAGAGGGGGACACACAGTGTGCCACAAGAGAGAATTTAACTCAGCCTGAAAATTTCAGGAAGGCTTCCTGGAGGAAGAGGTACTTCATTGGAGTCCTGAAGGAGGGGTCAGAGTTTGCTAGGTGAAGGGGTTGGGGTGGGGCATGGCCCAGGGAACAACAGGTGCAAGAGCTTTGAGTTGCAAAAGAGCCTTTAAAATAATCAAATTCTACCCATGGACAGAGCACTCTCCAGTTGGTAAAACGCTTTTCTCCTTTGAGCTATTCTTTCATATTCACAGCATATTTATGTAGCAAGGCAACCTTTTTCCCCTCATATTTCCAGATATAGAAACTGAGGTCCCAGGAAAGTCACATGGCCAAGAAGTCATATCTTGACTGCAGAGCTGGTTGGCTACATGGCCCTGCCATGCACCATCGTGGTCATTGGAATGGCGCTCTATATAACCCACAGAAAGTACTGCTTGCACTTCTCAAATTAGTTGAGATAACCGTTGAATACTTTGTGGATTGGTAAGTGAGTTCTGCTTTCAGGTGAGGTGGTGGCAGTGTGAACACAGACTCTGGGACCAAGTGAATGGGGTTCAAATCCCAGCTCCACCTCTTCTTCTGTTTATGCTTAGCTTCGCTTAGCTGGAAAGTGGGATGGGGACCCAGCACCCGTGAGTAAATCCTCAGTAAATCTAGTGTTTCCTTCAACAAATACTGGTGGAATCTTCTCCATGCAGTCTCTATATTATGATCTGGGGATGCAATGATGACTAAGACAAGATACTATTTTTGTTTATACACTGATAAGCTCACTAGAACACCTGTCTTCTTGACGGTTTCCAAGGCAGATGTCCCCTTGTCTTTTCCATGTCAGAGCCTATGATTATTTTGTAACTTTGGGCAAATCATTGGGCCACTTTGGACCTCAGTTTCCTCGTATTCTCAATGATCTCTCAAGTCAGACCCTCAAGATTGCCTGAGTGGCATGGCATGGGATCCTGCGGCTTATGTGCCCACTAATTTCCAGAGCTCTGCCAGAGAGGCAAGTCTACTTAACCATCACGAAATTGATCTGGGGGGCTTCCCACAGGAACCTTTCATCCTGTAGGAGCTGACCTTCCGAGAAGCTAGCTCACAAGGAGGAATTTATTTGTGATTGTCCCAAAAGGAAAGGTAAAGCCATTTTGTAGGCACCATGCCCAGACTTCTGAAAGCTCCTTTGCAAGAGAGGCTTCCAAATAATCCATCCCTGAGACGGATCCTGCCAGAGTCTCCAGGCAATTTGTGCCTGCCCTTCTGACCAAGAGGGAGCCCTTCTCTGTCAGAGTTTGAGGGTCCACATAGCACTTGGCCATGACCTAACAGAGACCTCCCTGTGATTGCTGTGTATCACTTACAAAACTCTTTTACACATGAGTGAGGTGTCTTGGAGCAAGAACTTTCTTATGGAAGTTCCAGTAGCTGGGAAAAATAAAGTTTTCTAAGAAACCCAGGAGTATAAAGAGAGGGCTTTCATCTGAGTTATTCCCTCTCCTTCAGACATCTAATAAATCCATCAGTAGGTCCCATCAGTTCTGGCTCCAGATACATCCATGCATCTCCCTCGAGTCTGACCATGTCTGGCTACCTTTGGCACTCCACCCAGCCCCACGTCACCATCATTTCACCCCTGGACAGCAGTCAGGTCCCATCTGGTCCCCATGCTTATTCCACCCCTGCTTCCCTGTCCCTCGCAATTTTTTCTCCACCAGCACGGTGGAACACTCTTCCAAAAAAAACGAAGTCAAATCCTGCCTTCCCCTGTTGAAATGCTTCAGCGGCTTCCCATGGATGGAGTTCCAGCTCCTGCCCTTGACCTGAAGGGCAGGTCTGTCTGTCACTGATCTCCCAAACATCATCTTCATCTTCCCTTTACTCACTATGCTCTACTACATAAGCCTTCTTTTATTTCCTTGAATAGATCAAGCCCTTTCCCACCCCAGGAACTTCTCAAATGCTATTTGCTTTGGGAAGGGGTGTCCCCCTACTCCAACCTCATCTTTCAAGTCTCAACTTAATCATCACTCCCTGGAGAAGCTTCCTGAAAATACCCCCTCAAGTATATTCCCTATAGCAGCATCCAGTTCATGAATCTTTTATAGAATTTATCATATTTTAGAACTGTTTTTTTGCTTATTCTTTGTCTTAGAGTCCTCTAGACTATAAGCTCCATGAAGGCAGGGACCAGGTCAATTCTGCCCAGTGCTATCTCCCCAACTCCAGTCTCCAAGCCTTCATTTTTCATTGGTGGCATTGGAACAATGATCATTTTCATCTTTATGAAGCGAGATAATGTCCCCAGGGTCCAAATGGAGTCATAGATGTGGAAATGTCTTCATAAATTGGAGTGGTGCATGAGAAGAGGGGGAGGTCCAGGTAGACTTTCTGAGAGCATAGTGACCCTGTGACCTCTGTTTACCTGGGAAGCTCTGAGCTCAAGAAAATGACCTTAGTGTGGGTAAGGGAGGAGAAGAGAGCCAAGGCTTTGGAGTTAGATAAACCTGTGTCAAGGTTGTTTTTTGCTTGCTTATGACACGTAAGGAAAGGGTCTTCACAGCACTGAGCCCGCACTTTCTCATGTGCTAAATGGGGATTGTGTCACCTACCTCTCAGATCAGTTGATGGAGCTTCAGAATGGGCCATGGAAGAGTCTCAGTAGGCATCAGTGTTCATGTCCTAGTCTCTCTCAATTTCCCTTTCTCTCTCCCTCTCCCTCTTTCTCTTTCTCTATCTTTCTCTCTTTCTCTGTCTCCAAAGGTATCACCCACCTCTCCCTCTTTATTGGAAATACCTATCTTTCAAATGTTTAACAGATTTGTGAAAATAATTCCCCCAAGAGGAATTCATCCTATAGGAGTAGGCAGAGGACAGTACACAAGCAGGGAGCAACACCCTAAACTGAGCCTTGCCAGCCCACGATGCGCCAGCCCACGATGTGCCAGCCCAGGGCAGGCCCAACGTCATAACTTTCTCTTTGGCCCCTCCCCAACCACCAGTGCCCTGGCCCCTGCCCAGTGCCATTCCATTTCCAGGAAGGCTCCCTTGACCCGTGGGTCCTTCAGCCACAACAGAGGTGGCGCCGGCTGGAATCCAGGCGTGAAATTATGAAAGAATGGGGCTGTCGCTGCCTCCAGTTGTGCACCGGCCTCAGATGTGAAATTGCCGTTTTTTCCTCCCCGCTCGCACCGGCCTGTCGCATGCGGGGCGGAAAAGATTGTATTTATCACCTGTCAGGATCTGCCAGAACTGAGTTACGTGAGGCAGGACAGCATAAAATTATCATACACAAGCATGAAATTACAAAATCGCTTGGAACTGAACAACAAAATTATTTCATTTCGGAGGGAGGCCATTCCATTTTTTAGCTCTGACACCTTGACTGCCAAACTTTGAATTGAAATTGAGTGTGAGGGCCATGGAATAGAGACAGCAATAACAAGAAGTAGCATGTAAACTAGCCATGCAGACACACTACATTAATGGCCCCCAAAACCTCCCACCAGAGATATGTAACTGAATAAATGTCACATGTCCCTGTTACTCAACTTGCCTTGCAGCAACTAGAAATGACTTAAGCCAATGTTAGAACCCAGGTCTAATAGCCGAGGGTTCTTGGGAGGGATTGGGTCAAGGTTGGTTCTTCAAATCCATAGAGTGATCCCCCAATGAGACAGAAAGCATGCAGGCTTTGGAGTCAGGTGTGTGTAAGTTTGAATGCTGGCTCCAACATTAGTGAGTTGTGTGACACCAAATGAATTTGTTAACCTCTCTGAATCTCCGTTTTATCATCTGTGAAATGAAGACAATCATAGGTTATTGTGAGGACAAGAATATCTCATGCATAGTGTCTGGCACATAGTAGGTTTTCAATATAGGAATTATGAGAGTTGGGACAAGTGGGTTTACCCACCATTTTCTTTCTTCTTTCAAAGTTTTGTGCCATTTTTACACTCTGTAGTGAAAGCATTTATCCAACAAGCTTTTTATTAAGCATGGAAAAGAAAACTGTGATAGTAGTTTGTGTTTAGATGTAAAACACAGATTGGATATGTTGCTTCCAACTTTCATATACCCATACTTTTTGACATGTGACTTTGCAATCCTTCCCCTTGGAGGTGGGGCTTATTTCATCATCCAGTTGTTAGTGCATCTGGCCATGTGACTTAATCAATGGCCTGTGAGCAAGTGATGCAAGGAGAGTCTTGGCCTCTTGCACTCCTGCTCTTTGCTTAAGAATGGCATGCCCTATGTAGACTCTGGTCTATGGAGGTAGAGAGACATGTGGAGCAGCCTAGAGTCAGGTTGAGCCAACCCACGGATCTGTGAGTAAGGGAAACAAATGATTGTTGTTAGCCACGGAGATTTTGGGGATTGTTTGTTACACAGCAAAAACTGACTCATTCAGTAGCTAGACTCAGATGATTATAAACAGAGGTTTGCTTTCATGAATACTCTGCAGAAAATATAAAATTCGTGTGGGACTCAGGGCAATTCTTTACAGAGTTGTTTTTTGAGGACTTGTTTTGTGAATTATAGTATATCTAGAGACTTTGTCTTCTGTACCTTAAGTGCCAATGTTTCCCCATCAGTATGGGAACTAGTCTAGGACTGTGGGTCTCTACTCCAGCAGACCCAACACTCTCTTTTCATTATGTCTATTTTATAACACCCACTTTGCTATCCTGAAATGAAATTCATGCATTTCATCTTCATATACACGTAATTTTTTTTTTTTTTTTTTGCTGTATGCGGGCCTCTTACTGCTGTGGCCTCTCCCGCTGCGGAGCACAGGCTCTGGACGTGCAGGCTCAGCGGCCATGGCTCACGGGCCCAGCCGCTCCTCGGCATGTGGGATCCTCCCGGACCGGGGCATGAACCCGTGTCCCCTGCATCGGCAGGCGGACTCTCAACCACTGCGCCACCAGGGAAGCCCTACATGTAATTTTTAAAAAAAAATCAATATAATGCCCTAACTATAATATAAAGAAGGAATAAAATGAAAGCAATTTATAATAAAATAATATCTATTTCAATATGTAAATTATCGGGAAACCACTATCTGCCAAGAGACATAATGAAGCAGCCTGATGCTTGTACCTACTTATAATGAATAAGTTGAGATTTCAGACAAATATTCAGTTGAATATTGTCGACATTTTTCTCTGTATTTGACATTTTGAAATAAGAGCTAAATTAGTATATTCATATGTATGGGTGGCATCACCGTGACTGGGGCTGCTGCAGATGTCGACTGATGCAGGTGTGTTGTAGCAACACACATTCCATGAGCAGCTTTGAGGCCAATGCCTGGATTTTCCAAAATGGAAAACAACTTGATAGAATTTTGGAGAAAACCAAGCACCGCCTTCCCCCAATTTATATTGCAGCTTCATCCCGGGAAAATCCCATGCAAAGTAAAACTGTGCAAAGAAGATTTTGCTGTATTTAAGATGGTTTTAGATTCCAGACTCAGGTAATTATTAAGTAAAAAATTTACCTACATGAATGTCCAGAAGGGCATTTGAAATTCCCCAAAGACTTGGGACCATTCTTCTTTTTTTTTTTTTAATTGTACTTTTATTTATTTATTTATTTATTTTTTGCTGTGTTGGGTCTTCGTTTCTATGTGAGGGCTTTCTCTAGTTGCGGTGAGTGGGGGCCACTCTCATCGCGGTGTGTGGGCCTCTCACTGTCGCGGCCTCTCTTGTTGCGGAGCACAAGCTCCAGACGCGCGGGCTCAGTAGTGTGGCTCATAGGCCTAGTTGCTCCGCGGCATGTGGGACCTTCCCAGACCAGGGCTCGAACCCGTGTCCCCTGCATTGGCAGGCAGATTCTCAACCACTGCGCCACCAGGGAAGCCCGGGACCATTCTTGATGTGGGGCTGCCCTGGGCGTTGCACGTCCAGTGTGGCTGATTTAATCCTTCCAGTCTCTAGACAAAGTTTCTCAACCTAGGAACAATTGACATTTGGGGTTGGATAGGTATTTGTGTTGGGGGTGCTATCCTGTGCATTGTAGGCTGATGAGCAACATCTCTGGCCTCCGTCCACTGGCTGCCAGTAGTACCCTCCTCCCCTCCAAGTGGTGACATCCAAAAATACCTCCAGATACTGCCAAGTTTCCCCTGGGGTGCAAAATAACACCCCGTGGAGAAACAGTGGACCAGGATAATACCCCATCGCCCTGCATTCCCCAAATCCTCCTTGGAGATGGCACTGCCTCTGTTAAGAAACACTTGTCCAGGAAGCCCTGGATTTCGTTGTTATTTTATTCCAAGAACAGACATTGAGCACCTTGTATGTGCCAGGTGTCATGGATACAGTGATGAATGTGACAGTCCTCTAACTCAAGGAGTTCAAGTTGTTCAGGCCCCATCCTGGAAGTCACCTCTGTATCTCTTCTTACCTCATGTCCTCATTCTACACTCCCCGCCCATTCCTCATGCCATCCATTGTAACAGCAGATTTCATCTTGAATTTGTCCACTTCTCTCCATCCCCATCTGCTCTTTCCAGTCTTACTTCTCTTCAATCTGTTCTCGAACCTGTGGATAGAGTAATCATGTTAAATTACAAATTCAGAAATTTCATTCTTGCACTCTCCTACTTAGAACACTTCAGTTGATTTTCATTGCACTTAGGGAAAAATGAAAACCAAAACAAGGTTTCCACCATGCTCTACAGGGCCATCCGTCCTGTCCTGACACCTTATTTTTGCCCAGGGGGTTGCAAGCTGGGGCTGGATTTTGGAAAGTCTTGAATGTCAAGCTGAGTGGTCAAACCTCAACCGAGTGACTGTTAAAGAGCCTCTAGTCCTCCAATGGATGTGTCTAGCAAGGCCGGATATTCTTCTGAGGGGATGTTTTTCCCTGCAGATCCCTTAAAAAGGGGAGAAAACGGTGGAACTTAGATTATTTCAAGATCAAATCAGAGAGTAGAGGGGCAGAGCTTAACTGAGATTCGAGGTAGCTTCTCCTGATTTCCTTTCCTCTGCTGGGATATGAGCTTTAACATCTTATAACATCTTCTTAGTAGTCTTGCCTGGTGAGTAGTGTTATCCCCATTTTATAGATGATGACGCTGAGCCTCAGGGAAAGAAAAATGATCGCCCAAGACCACTGAGCTTGTGTCAAAGCTGGAATTTGAAGCACATCCTCCAAGGAGTTTTCCAAAGCAGCACTGCCCCTCATGTGATAACCACAGGAGTCTCCTTATTGGTTTCCTTGAGTCCATTGTGGTCACCCCACCTACTGGGGGCTAAAGTAGTGGAAATGACCTGCAACACCTCATGAGATTTCCCCTTGCCTACTTCTCCGAACCTATCTCTTTATCCTTTCCTCCATCAGTCTCTGTGCTTCAGGTGTACAGTTCGTCTCTTGGCAACTTGATCCTGCCACAGGGCCTTTGCATATGCTGTTCACTTTGCCTACTTCAGGTGCTTTTCACCTTCTGCCCTCTCAAATCTCAGATCAAGCATCCCTTCTTTAGGCAAGTCTCTCCCATCTCCCTCCACACCTCCCCTAGTCTGGGTCAGGTCGATTCATTATACACTCATGCAACAATGTTCTTCTTTTATTTGCATGGTTAGATTTTCATCTAGTCTCCTCACTGGAGTGTAAGCCTTCTGAGGGCAACAACTCAGGTTGCTTTGCTCATATTAGATCCCATCCCTTAGCTTGGTGTATAACACATAGTAGGTACTCAATAAATTTTTGATCAGGGAAGAGAGGGAGGGAGGGAGGGAGGGAGGGAGGAAGGAAGGAAGGAAGGAAGGAAGGAAGGAAGGTAGGTGCTCTTTTTTCTGTATTCACCACCTCCACATTTGGTTGTATTGCCCTGAGGGGACTTACCAACTCCTCCTACCACTTGGCTGGGTGCGTGACAGCCCTTCAGGGGACCATAGTGTCTGGAGCCCCAGAGTGAGTTGACCTCCAGCTGCGCCGGGCTGCCAGCGCCCACAAGGAGAGCTGCCGGCTTCAGCGGGCAGCGATGCTGTCATTTTGTGGAGTGCTAACAGCTACAGGTACTGGTCACAGGCCATTGCCCCCAGCCTTCGCCATGTAAATCCTGTAACGATTTGTATAAACTTCTGTTAATGTGTTATTTATCACTGCAAATAACTTCGCAGTGGGTTGGACCATGCTCTTTCCCCCCCCCACATGCATGCCTCAGGGAAAGGCATGGGCTGAGTGGGTGAAAGGGTTCCTGCAGTCGGACGGCCTGAGTGGGATTCCTGGCTCCCCTCCCACTTACCAGCTGTGTGGCCTTGGGCAAGCTTCTATCCCTCTCTGTGCCTCAATTTCCTCATCTGTTCATTAGGGATAATAATAGTGCCCACCTCAAAGCGGGGCTGGAAGGATTATGTGAGTGCAGGTCCTAGGAACTGGAGACAATCAGTGACCATAACCCTGCCCGCAGGAGCTCTCATTCCAGGGAAGGGCAAGAAACATGAAACATAACAAACCAATAATATAGAAGGTCAGCAGGTAAAGGTACCTATTTTATTTTATTATTTTCTATTTTAAAATTTTTTTTATTATTTTTTTTTGCGGTACGCGGGCCTCTCACCGCTGTGGCCTCTCCCGTTGCAGAGCTCAGGCTCTGGACACACAGGCCCAGCGGCCATGGCTCACGGGCCCAGCCGCTCCGCGGCACGTGGGATCCTCCCGGACCGGGGCAAGAACCCGCGTCCCCTGCATTGGCAGGCGGACTCCCAACCACTGTGCTACCAGGGAAGCCCAAGGTACCTATTTTAAAAAGAGCAAGGTAAGGGGATTGGAAGTGATAGAGCAGAGGGTTACACTCTCCGGTAGGGTGGTCAGGTGAGCACTCAGTGAGGAAGATGCCATTTGGACAAAGACTTGAAGAAGGCGAGGGTGTGATATTTCCCAATTTCAGGAAGAGGGAACAGCATATGCAAAAGCTCTGAGGTAGGCATGTGCTTGTTCAGGCAACAGCAAGAAAGTCAGTGCTTCTGGGGCAGAGTGAATGGGAGGGGAAGATGAGGTCAGTGAGCTAACATGGGTCCAGATCACACAGAACCTGGGGGTCATAATAAGCACACTGGCTTTTACTCTAAGTGTGATGGGAGCCACTGTGGGCTCTTGAGTAGAGGAGTGAAAAGGTTGGACTTAACATTTTTAAAATGTCACTCTGGCTGCTGCATGGAGGATGCATCAGAGGAGATCAAGGGCAGAAGAAGAGAGATTCGTTAGGAGGTCACTGCAGTGACCCTGGTGAGGGGCCATGAGGCTGGGTGACACTTGGCACATCTACCCCAGGTCACCCCTCTTAGGGGAGAGGAATCAGAAGTCTTTTTTTGGTCAAGGCACTCAGCAGGCAACACTCAGGTTGGCTGTGGAGCCATGCCCAGTTTAAGGATGGGCGACATGGTTTCCTGAAGCTCCTTAGCCCTGTAGGACACAGACAGCTTTCTCCTACCGGGCTCCAGGTCTGTCCATCCCACCCTGGCTGTCCTCCCTGCCCTCCAGCTGCCCTGCCAATCCCAGCCAGGCTCAGCAGACTGTGGGTACCTGGGCTTTCCCCCACCAGCACCTGGCCCACAGCTGCCCTCAGGGGCCAGCAGGTGGCCCGGAGGAGAGTATGTCTGAGGTCTGATCCCCCTGGATCATTGGTCTGGGATTTGGACCACTTCTGTTGACAGGGCCATGCTCCGTCCAATTGCTCTAAGGAAGAATCGTTTAATGCCTCTTCCCAGCTTCTGGTGGTCGACGGCAATCCTTGGTATTCCTTGGCTTGTAGCTGCGTCCCTCCAGTCTGCCTCTGTCTTCACATCGCTGTCTTCCTTCTGTATGTGTGTGTGTTTGACTTTGTATGTCTCCATATCTGGTTCTCCTTATAAGGTCACCAGTCACTGAATTAGGGCCCACCTTAATATAGTATGATTTCTTAACTTGAGGACATCTGCAAAGACCCTGTCTCCAAATAAGGTCACATTTACAGGGACCACGGATTAAGACTTCAACATCTCTTTTAGGGGGAATAATTCAAATCAGACCACCATTATCTCCCAGCCTCCTCCTTGGTCTTTCTGCATCAGCCTCTGCCTGTCTCCTCCAGTTTTCTCCCTGTAGTCATAGATCTTTCTAAACCATCTGGAAGAGCCACTTTCTTGCTTTTCACCCATCCATGGCTCCCCAGTGCCCTCCCAATGAGGTCTATAATCCTTAGCATGTAATTTAAGGGCCCTGCTGGTCTGGTCCTTGCAAATGTCTCTCTTCTCCCTGTGTTTGAATTCTTTGTTTTAGCTCAGTGGTCTCACCCCTGGCTGCCCATTAGAATCAACTGGAGACTTTCAACAGACACCGGTGCCTGGGCCCCAGGACTCATTAATCAGGTGCTCTGTGGGTAGAGGCTGGCCGCCATGTGCTGTGAAAAGCTCCCGGGTGATTGCAATACAAAGTCAGGGCTGAGAACCAATGCTGTACAAGTGGTTCTCACACTGGGGGACTCAGAACCCTGGGGGGCTTTTTAATATCCCACTTCACAGTTTCTGATTCAGCAGGGCTGGGCGGGGCCAGAGAAGTTTGCTTTTCTAATAAGCTCCCAGGTCATGCTGCTGCTGCTGCTGGTGTTGCACCAGTTTCTCAACCTCAGCACTCTTGATATTTGGACTCATCATAGTGGGGGCTGTCTTGTGCATTGTAGGATGTTTGGTGGCATCCTTGGCCTCTACCGTTAGATGCCAGTAGCATCTCCCCACACACTTGTGATAAGCAGAAGTATCCCGAGCCATTACTAAATGTCTCCTGGGGGCCCAAACTGACCCCAGTTGAGAATCGGTGGGCTCTGCCAAACTATTGGTAATTCTCATAAGTGCCTCAGGGCCTTTGCACATGCTACTTTCTTCCTAAGTCTCTCTCTGATTACCTCTTGCTGGCTTGTCAGCTCTCCCAGCTTGGCCCCTGAGAGGCCTCCTCTGACCATCACATGCCCGCCACCCCACATATCATCCCACTCTCCCCTGTCTCCATCCTGTTGCTCCGAGTATCCCTCCTACTTCTTCTGTCCAGGCCTCCATAATAGCACTCCATTTAGACCAGTTACCTACCCATTTGAAAAGCACTTACTTAACAGTGAGGCACTTATTAACTCTTTCTCTTTATAAGAATAAGTCATTGTACATTATAGAAAATAAATGTACAGCAAAATTCCTCTCCATCCATTCAGCAAATATTTATTGTGCCCCTACTATGTGTCAGTATTATGCCAGGTGCTGAACATATGCCAGGTGCTGAACATAAACCATCATGTCATCCTTGGTACAGTGACTTACATATCATGGAACTGGGGGAAGAAAAAATTATTCTTCTTTTTCTGTTTCCCAGAGAAAGCGACCATTAACATTTTGCTGTATGTGCCTCCAGGATCGTTTCCCCATAAAATTTATACTTATACATATAAATATACATTTAAATAGTATGTATCTTTAAAATACAGTGCCAGACCCATATGTATTACCCTGTAACTTGCTTTCTTCACTTAATAATTTTTTTTCACTTGAGAATTGATTGTGAGCATCGTGTCACATCCATACATCTTCTATAAAATCACTCACAAAATACCAAGAAGAGGTGGGAGGAATTTTTCCAGGGCTCAGCTGTTCCAGGGCCAGTTATTTCTGTTCTTGAAAAGAAAGATGAGGACAGGTGTGGTTGTGGGTGGGAACAGAGGGGGTGCATCCTCACTCAGTGTTGGCTGCCCCCTAAGATACAGCCCCTCCTGTTCAGGATCTGCTCCCCTCCACATACACCCGAGGGCTCCAGCCACTCCTTCAAGGTGGGGGCTGTTATCCTCTGATGCGGGCATTATTGTTTTAATAGGGGACATTGAAGCAGGGAACACGAATGCCCCTGGGATGGGTAACACACCCTAAGTAGGCAGTTGTCTCGGTTACCAAGTTGGTTCTCAAGAGTCTAGCACTTGAATCAGAGATCCGAGAAGTAAAGGCAAAAAGTGTCAAGACTGGGCTTCCAGCAGAAACTGGACTACAACACTGTAAAGCAATTATACTCCAATAAAGATGTTTAAAAAAAAAACAACAACTGGGCTTCCAGAGCTCCTGAGCCCAGCCTCACCTGCTGTTAACTCCTCCCACCTCCAACTCCAGATCACTGCTCCAACACTGATGCTCCCTCTGTCATTTTATACTTCTGGGTCTCGCATGTATCTTCCCCTCTGCCCTGACACATTTTAGCCCAGAACTGGCTGATGAACTTCTAAGCCTTTTCCCACCACTGCTTTCAAATGTGGAGATCTGTGTCTCGTTATAAATCTGTACTGTGGAGGGGAGGGGGAGAGGGAGAGGGGGAGAGAGAGAGAGAGGAGAGAGAGGTAAAAAGGATTGTTTGCCAAAAATATTTTTGAGTGATTATCCTTGGGGAGAGGGACTTTGGGATTTTACTTTCAATTTTGAATCTTAAAATTATTATTGTTTTAGTCCATTAATAAATGTAATTTTTCCAAAGAGCATATGACTATCACAAAGCAACATTGAGCGGTGACTCCCTTTCAGGACCCCTTTCCTCAGAATGTGCACACCTTCCCCTGAGGTGGAGGGGCGAGGCCAGCCACGGGGAGTTGTCAGAGGACAGGGCCCATGTCCCATCTGTCTCGGTCTCCAGTGACCTGCACAGAGCCCGCCAGGACAGAATGAGCCTTGTAAATGTCTGTTTAATGAACAGAGGAAGGAAACTCATTATAACACCATGTATCGTCCAGGTTAAATAAGTGAAAGGATTATTATAGCAATGATGCTGCAATGTACCCTCAATTAGGCACAGCCATGAGGGGTGTCTGCCACCAACTAAGGGATCATCGAGACACAATTGGACCTTCTCGGGAGCGCCATTCTCTTTGTTTGTATTTTAGTTGTTTGAGGTTTCCTGCTCACGCCTGCCCTTTTTAAAAATTGTTTTTAGGTAAGGGGCACTGACTAACCTCTCGATTGTATTTGGTTGAAGTTCATAATTAAACCAGTTGATATCATTTTTAAATTAATTTTTACTGGAGTATAGTTGCTTTACAATGTTGTATTAGTTTCTGCTATATAGCAAAGTGAAACAGCTATATGTATACATATATCCCCTCTTTTTTGGATTTCCTTCCCATTTAGGTCACCACGGAGCATTGATTAGAGTTCCTTGTGCTATGCAGCAGGTTCTCATTAGTTATCTATTTAATTTTATATAGTAGTGTATATATGTCAATCCCAATCTCCCAATTAATCCCACCCCCCTCCCCCCTGGTATCCATATGTCCATTCTCTACATCTGTGTCTCTATTTCTGCTTTGCAGATAAGTTCATCTGTATCATTTTTCTAGATTCCACGTATGAGCAATATTATATGATATTTGTTTTTCTCTTTCTGACTTCACTCTGTGTAACAGTCTCTAGGTCCATCCACATCTCTGCACATTGCACAATTTTGTTCCTTTTTATGGCTGAGTAATATATTTTGTGTGTGTGTGTGTGTGTGTGTGTATCACACC
This sequence comes from Lipotes vexillifer, assembly GCF_000442215.2. Classification (NCBI taxonomy): domain Eukaryota; kingdom Metazoa; phylum Chordata; class Mammalia; order Artiodactyla; family Lipotidae; genus Lipotes; species Lipotes vexillifer. The sequence continues at coordinate 1,682,531 of NW_006788040.1, forward strand.
TTCTTTATCCATTCTTCTGTTGATGGACATTTGTTTCCATGTCCTGCCTATTGTAAATAGTGCTGCAGTGAACACTGGGGTGCATGTATCTTTTTGAATTATGGTTTTCTCTGGGGCCAGTTGATTTCCTAACAGAAGGGATGACCCTGCCATGAGCAGCAGTTCTCAAGGAGTGTTCCCTCGATTTGCAGCATCAGCACTGCTGCCTGGGAGCTTGTTAGAAATGCAAATTCTTGGGCTGCCCCTCAAGCCTCTGAATCAGCAACTGGGGTGGGACCCAGAAATCTATGTTTCAACAAGTCGTCTGGGTGATTCTGTTGTATGCTCAAGTGTGAGAACCACTGACTCAGAGGTTAATCCTGTGGATTCTGGTGCTTTGCCTCAAATTATGGGTGATGCCACTTTACTGGCTGTGTGTCCTCGGGCAAGTCCTCTCTATGCCTCCGTGACCTCATCTGTAATATGAGGTATCAACAATGCCCATCTCATAGGTGGTGAGGGTGGGCTGAAATAATGTATGCAAAGCACTAGCACAGCGCCCACACTTCATCCAAGCAAATGCTGCCTGTTGGCGTATTTCATGGAGTAGAAGCTGCCTTTGATTGTCAGATTCATTCAGATTTCAGATTGTGAATGTAGGGAA
>NW_006788040.1:1683579-1706782 GCF_000442215.2 Lipotes vexillifer
AGGCCTCTCACTGTTGTGGCCTCTCCCGTTGCGGAACACAGGCTCCGGACGCGCAGGCTCAGCGGCCGTGGCTCACGAGCCCAGCCGCTCTGCGGCACGTGGGATCCTCCCGGACCGGGGCACGACCCCGTGTCCCCTGCATCGGCAGGCGGACTCTCAACCACTGCACCACCAGGGAAGCCCTGGAATGCAAATTTTGACTGAGGAGGGCTGGGGCCAGAGATTCTGCTTTTCTAGCAAGCTCTCAGGTGAAAGGATGCAGCTGGTCCGTGGACCACACGGATTGCATCTAGTATCTGGGGCTCATACTGGGCTCGCATGATGAGCTGGCAACGGTCGTGGGCTGGTCCTGGTGAGGCTGGCAGAGCAGGATGTAGGGCATTTTGACTATCCACCTCTGGTCAGAATTACAGTGATCTTTGGAGTGAGAACTGGAGATGCGAGTTTGAGCCCCTTCTGTGGCCACTTAACACTCTAGACCACATCCCTCCCATCTCCCACCCTCAACATCTTATCTGCTATGTAGACCACTCAATGCCCTTTCCTAGGGCAGGTGAGGAGAATCAAATACTCATTTTCTCAGAGAGTGATTTGATGACAAACTTTTCCTTGGAATCATGGATTTGCCAGAGTTTAAAAATAATGAAAAGAGATGGGAATTTAAAGGAGTCAGGGCAAGTTGATGCTGATGGAAGATGGCGGGTTATTACTGTTATTGTTATCATCATCAGTGTTAGTGGTGCGGGTGATAAGCCCTGGGCTGGGGCTCTCCCTCTACCACCCCAGGGATGTTCTGCTCTTCAGAGTCGCACTGGAATTCTGTCGGCTCCAGGGGACCCCGTTGGGCCAGCCTTCTGCGTGGGCTCAGTCCGCTGAGGGCTATACAGAGGGAGCCCCGAAGCCTCAAATCCTTATTACTCCTATTATCCTTTTCACAGCTACTCCCAGATTTGGAGACACCACTCATTTCCAAGGGGACGGGACAGGGCTGGAGAGAAAAGGGGTCATGCAAGCTCATTTCCAGAGTAAACAAAGAACACTATGGGGGAGAGGAAAAATGCCTCTTGCTCCCCCTCTCCTGACACATGTGCGCGCGCGCACGCACACACACACACACACACACACACACACACACAAACTGCCCCAGCCTGCATGTCACCATCAATCAACTCCCTCCCACTTGCTGTTTGCGGGCAGAGTTCCTTACAGATGTGCTGAAGGGGGTGGAGGCTGGAAGAAGGAGAAGAAGGTGGAGCTGGAGGCTGGGGAGGGAGGGGAGGCAGAGGCATCCTCAAAGAGTTAAAACCTTGCCTTGCCAGACTGTGAGTTCACTCGACTCTCCCCCACCCCCCTCAATCCAGCCAAACAGCAGCTTGACATTTTCCATCCTTCATGAGAAAGACAAAGACAGGAAGATATTCCCATGATCCCTTTCTGCATGTCTAACCGTGAGCTCAGGTGCCGTGGTGTTGCCCTGCGCCGGCCCCATCAACGTGAAGGGCGAACTCATCCCTTCTGCATCTTTTTCTCGCCACTGCTTGATTAATTGGCTGACTACTACGCCGGCAGAATACCTAATGCCTCTCCTTCCCCTATTCTTCCTTCACAGGTTTTTTTTTCCCTCCTTTGCTCCATTTACATATACTTTATATTCCATAATTTTCACCCAAAAAGAAAAAAAAAAAAGGGGGGAGCGGGCCCATCTCAGTAATTTGATGTAATGACGGCATGTCACCAAAAAGAGGAATTAGAAAAATCTGTAGGTATTTAATTTATTCTTGTTTTTTTCAAGTAGATCTCTCTGAGAGGAACATTAATATTCATGGGCCAGGAGAAAAAAGTATCCTCAATAGGAAAATTCCAGATTTTTTTAGGGGGGAGGGAGGCAGCTAAATTCAATGCATTTTTAAGCACCATTATTTAACTAATAGCGCTCGAGTCCCTCTGGTCTCCGTTCCTCCCCTTCAATGAAAATAAGCGGGTTTTAGTTTGCCTCCAAGGGCTGTGTGTGTTGGGCTGACACCCACGCAGCTGAAACAGAAAAACTGGGTTCTGTGTTTGCCTCCCCTCCTGGGAAGACTCGAATAAAGAAGAAAAACATAAATAAAGGCCTTTTCAGAGTCCCCAGGCTGGAGTTTTGAGCTCCTCTGGTCTCCCCCATTGGCTGTAATCGCGTTCTGATGGCTCCATGGGCAGAAAGATTTCCCGGAGGTTTCCAGCAAGGCCACCCTCTTCTTGTTAACTTGGGTTCAGGTTTTGGGCTGTTAATTAACTACTTGTTTATCAGAAAAGTGTTGAGTTAAAACGTAATCATAATCGTTACAGGTGAAGCAGGGGGGAAAAACCCCCAAAGCATCATAAAGATGCTTGGAGTGTGAGAACTGAGTGGAAACAGCTTTTCTCTCTGGGGCAGGTCTTTGCAAAGTGTCTTGGGGTGGTTGGCCCTCCCAGGGATGGTGATGTTTGTGGGGGCCCAGGACCTGAGCTGGTCTAGTAGGAAGGTGGACTCTCAGCCATGAGGACCATGTCTGGGACACAGATGCCTGTTCCCATTTTAATCGATGGGATTGGAAACATATCTGAGTTTCTGGGCCTGGGTACAAGCCATTTGCCTATTGTGGCAATAATAATAATTACCAATACCACGTATCATTATTTTGTCTTTATATACATTAAACTTTTTAAGTACAATTTTAAAGGTTACTTTCCATTTACAGTTATTACAAAATATTGGCTTTATTCCCTGTGTTGTACAATACATCCTTGAGCCTGTCTTATACCCAGTAGTTTATACCTCCCACTTCCCCATCTCTCTGTGGCCCCTCCCCACCCCACTGGTAACCATTAGTTTGTTCGCTCTATCTGTGAGTCTCCTTCTGTTTTGTTATATTCACTAGTTTGGTGTATTTTTTTTTAAATCCCACATATAAGTGATACCATACAGTATATGTCATACAGTATTTGTCTTTCTCTGTCTGACTTATTTCATTTAGCATAACGCCCTCCGAGTCCATCCATGTTGCTGCAAATGGCAAACTTTCATTCTTTTTTATGTCTGAGTAGTATTCCATTGTGTATAGATAGCATATTCTTTGTATTTTTCCATAGAGGTAAAACTCACAGACAGTAAGCTGCATGAACACTAAGTGTATTAAGTGTAATATGGATGAATATTTTACCCAGGTTCATACTCTACCCAAATCAAGATGCAGAACATTCCCAAAGCCCCCAGAAAGCTCTCATGTGTTCCCTTCCAGTCATACAGCCTGCTTCAAGGACAGCCACTTTTCTGACCTCTTGGGCTGCCAATGAGTTTTGCTCGTTCTTGAACTTCGTCTAAGTGGAACCATACAGCACGCACTCTTCTGTGTGCAGACTTCTTTCTCAAAACCCAGAGTTTTGGAGATTGGGCCACATTATGATATGTAACGGTAGTTCATTCTTTTTATTGCTGTGCCGTGTTCCAGCATATAAATAAACCAGAATCCAATCAGCCACTCTCCTGTCCATGGCCATATGGATGGTTTCCGGTTTGGGCTATTCTGAGTAACGCTGGCATGCACATTCGTCTACATGCCTTGTGGGGGACATAAGCCCTCCTTTCTCCTCGGCATATACCCAGGCATGGAATATCTGGTCATAGGGTAAATGTACTTTCAGCTTTAGTAGAAACTGCCAAACTGTTTTCAAAGCGCCTGCATCCATTTTTACACGCCCACCAGCAGTGCCTGAGATTTTGGTCACTCCATATTTTCACCAAATCTTGGTAGCGTTGTCATTCCTTTTAATTTTAGCCGTTTTCATGGGTGTGGGACAGGAGGAGACCTTGGCAGATACTCAGCGGGGAGAAAACAGGAGATGCTAACTCAGAGTGATACTGAGAAAGGGAATTGGGAAGGCAGTGAGACAGAGAAAGAGGAAGAGAGACAGGAAGAAGCAGAGAAACGCCGGTGGAAACCCAGACGGAGAGACAGGTGAATGAAGGGAGAGAAAAGACCCAGGAACAGAGAGGAGAGAAGGAAAGAGAGAAAGAGGAAAGAAGAGAAAAAGGAAAAGGAAAAGGAAAACAGAGGGGAACGGCAGAAGCTGAGAAGGAAAGGGGTGATGTGAAGGGAGGAGAGAAAAGCAGGGGAGAGGAGGGAGCTGAGAGCAACCCTGGGCGGCGGCCCTGGGAGGGGGGCGAGTGCAGAGATGGGTCTCTTATGAAACATGTCCTTTTTTCTTTCTTTTTTTAAAAGTGCTTCTTGGTATTTTTATGTTTATATATTTTAACTTGGGCCTGGCTTCATGGAAAATGCATGAGGAGTAAGTGGTTTCTGGGAATGTTTTATACATGACTGGAGAATTGGGAGGATGCAGGGGGTGGGCAGGAGGGATGGAGGGCGTGGACCACTCCTTCCTTGGGTCTCCCCGGCAGGGCTCCTATGGTGGGCGCAGCGGGCAGGTGGTCAGAGCTGCTGGCTCTTCCCTCGAGGTTACAGGGTGGTGGACAAGTTGGTGTGGCCAGGATCCACCAGCCCTCTGACCAGGCAATCCATGTCCCCTCCTCCAAGCCTCAGTTTTCTCCTCTGCAACTTGGCACGCTAGTACTGCCTGCTTGGAGGTGTGGTGGGCTGATCTGACCTTGTCCAGGGGAAGGCGGCAAGGTAAACTTTCTGAGTGACAGGGGTTCTCCAGGCCAGTGCTTGTCGCACTCGGCCGTGTACCTGGGGATCTTGTTAACAGGCAGATTCAGATTCAGCAATTTTGGGGTGGGGTCTGAGATTCTGGATTTCCAACCAGCTTCCAGAGAATGTGGCTGGTCTCTGGACACAGGGCACTAGGAATGCTTGGGCCATCAGTGGCTTAAAGGAGAGCATGAGAAGCAAAAGGACATCTCTGGAGTTAACAAGACTCAAGAGAAGTGCAGCCCTGGGCTTCAGGAATTCTTCCCTTACCCAGACCGAAGAGAGCTAGGGGTAAGTGATGTGAGCTCCGTCTGTTCTTTTACTTTGCCCCCACCTGCCACGCTCCACTCTTAAGAACTCGATCTTCTGCAACCAGAAATGCTTCCTCGTCCAATAACACAATGGTTCTTAAACTCTTTGAGGGGGAGAGAGACTTAAAATGCCTTTGGACAACCAGGTGAAAAATTGCATACTCTCCCAAGGAACAATGCACGTTCCCACTGTTCTGCGTACAATCTCGGTGTCCAGGCCTCAGTTCAAGAACATGGGCCTACAGTCCCTGCCTTCATGGAAGGTTTGCCCTAAACGGCATCCGCCCCTCCCCTGAGACTGGCCTCCCTGGGACTCAGGCCTTTGTTCCATCACGTAGACATGTCATCTGTTTGTGTGTCTTTCTCCCCCACTGGTGTCTGGATACAGGAAGGAAGAATTGTGCTTGTTTCTGTCCCCTGGAGCCCAATGCAGGAGCTGGCCCAGGAGGCCCCTTGGGAAATGTTAAATGCACTAGCAGGCATGTCTCCTTCTGTAAAGTCCACTGGTGGAGGGTCACGGTGGAGTGGGAACCTTCTAGAGCTTTTCTCCTAGACGCTAGACCTTGTCTCTTTGCAAGGATGAAGGCAGCCTCCAGCAGAAGTGTGGCTTTGGGGTAAGGAAGGCAAAGGCTCCAGACAGAAAACCCACTCTTTGCCAAGGAGCATAAAGTTTTATAGTATTCTGAGCATCCTTCCTGCTCTAGTTGGCAGGGGAAGCTGCACCTAGTAGAAAGAACTGAACTGAGAGAAATGAGGAGTGGGTTCCTGTTATGGGCTGAGTTATGTGCCCTCAAAATTCCTGTGTTGAACCTGCAACCCCTAATGTGACTGTATTTGGAGATGGGGCCTTTAGGGAGGTCATTATGGTTAAATGCTAAATGAGGTCATAAGAGTGAGGCCCTGATCCAATAAGACTGGTGCCTTATAAGAGGAAGAGTCATCAGAGAGCTGACTCTCTCCCCATGCGCACACAGAAGAAAGGCCACGTGAGGACACAGCGAGAATGTCGCCATCTGCAAGCCAGGAAGAGAGCTCTCACCAGAACTCAACCCTGCCAACACCTTGATCTTGGACTTCCAGCCTCCAAAACAGTGGGGAAATAAATTTCTGTTGTTGAAGCTGCCCAGTCTGCAGTATTTTGTTTTGGCAGCTAGATCAGACTAAGACAGTTCCCATCTGTGCTCTGTCACTTGCCACCGGTGTGACCTAGGACAGGTTGCTTCCCGTCTCTGGGCCTCAGTTTCCTTATTCATAAGTTGGTATTGGGACGATGAAGCATAGGATGGGGAAATCTTCAAGGTTTCTTCCAATTCTGAGAGTTTACAAGCTCTGAAGATGCTCTTCAAGAAAGCTATGATTTATGTCACAGATGTGCAGGAGAAAAACAGTTGCATGGGAATCAATTTTCTCTTGTAAATAGGATCTTTTTTAAAAGCACTGCAGGGAGAAAAGTAGAAACAAACATTTCTAGAAGGCCTACTATGAGGCAGAAAGCACTCTGTGCAAACCTGGTTTCATTTATCTCCTCACACTAAACTTTACTTACCTTGAAAATATATTACAACCCTAAAATTTTTTTAAAAATATGATGTTTTGTTTCACAAAGAAAGGAACTGAATGCTCCAGAGAAATATGTGGAAAATACAAAACATAGGATGTAAAAGGGAAAATAAACCATTCCTCCAATAGGTCCTTGTTGAACACCCACTATGTGCCAATCACTATACAAAAACTGGGTTTCTAACCAGCTTTTAAATATATAAAATCTCTGTAAGCATAGATTCTATAACATTTAGATTGTGCAGTTTTATTTAAATTTCTATTATATTCATTGTGATGTTGTGATGCAGCTAGTTCTTAATAAGCCCACCACTTTCAAGTCAGCTCTCTTTTTCCTGAATTTAAAAGTAGCACATATGTTTATTGAAGAAGATGTGGACATTATGGGCACATAAAAAGAAAGAAATAAAGATTGCTTGTAAGCCACCACCCAGGCTGTTTTCTATTTATGCATCCAGACTCTCAACACATACGAGTATAACCTGCTCCTACCTTCCTTCATGGGACCTCCGACTTCCTATTCATTCCCCACTCCCCCCCCCCCACCACAATACCAGACTTACACACACTATGACGTAGAAAGCTACCTGAGGTCAATAATTTCTGTCTATTTATATCACTGCTTTATATGTAGCACCTAGAACAGTGCCTGGCACACAGTGAATGCTCCATAAGTAACAAATATTGTATATAATGTAAAGAATGAAGGAAAATTGGGTCATCGAGAACATGCAGTTGTATAATCTGCTTTTCAGAAAGCATCAATGTGTCGTAAGTGTTTTCTTGTATTATGAAACATTTTACTGTAATATAACTGTAATATAACTGCTTTGCGGCATGTGGAATCTTCCTGGACCAGGGCTCGAACCCATGTCCCCTTCATAGTATCCCATCATATAGATGAATCATAAATAACTTCTTTAATCTCATCTTGCAGCTGTCCAAATAACATCTCCAGAAGATCGTGGCAGCTGTTCTTTGCACACTTTGTGATAATTTTCTTGGGATAAATTTCCAGAAGTGAAATTGATGGGTCAAAAAGCAGCATATATAATGGAATATTATTCAGCCATAAAAAGGAATGAAGTATTGATGTATAGTATAACATGGATGAACCTAGAAAACAATGCTAAGTGAAAGAAGCCAGTTACAAAAGATCACATGTTGCACGTTTCCATTTATATGAAAATCCAGAATAGGTAAATCCATAGAGAGGGAAAGCAGATTAGTGGTTGCCAGGGGCTGGGAGGTGGGGGTTAGGGGAGTGATTGATTAATGAGTATGGGATTTTCTTTTCGGGGTATTGAAAATGCTTTGGAACTAGATAAAGGTCATGGTCGCATAGCATTGGGAATGTACCAAATGCCACTGAATTGTCTGCTCTGAAAAGCTTTATTTTATGTTATGTGAATTTTGCCTCAATTAAAAAACTAAAGCAGACACGGTTTTAAGACCAACTTGCTATACTGATTCATGCATTCAGCAACAATGCATTTGAATGATCATTTCCTCAAAAATTCAGTAGCACTGGTGAGTTTCTATAAACCTGGACAGGTTTACAGACAAAATGTATTGATTATCAGTGATATCAGTTTTCCTTTTCTCACTGGACTGAATGGATATTTATATCCTACTTATATATTTTTATTTGCAAGTCATCTCAGAGTGTTGGTCTTACTGATTTGCAAGTATGCATTTTCCACTGATGATATTAGCCCTTGTCATGTATGTCTCAGACTTTATATCCTTTTATTATTTTGCCTTTTAATTTTAACATAATTCTAACTTTTAAATTGCTGCTAGTCTACCAGATAGTGACTACCACACTGTCCCATGGCTAATCATCTCCCTGGTGATTGCCTACCAGATATTCAGTCCCACTCCCACCTTTTCCTTCCTGATACAGTCCAAATTCACCATCCTTGTCCTGCAGGTAACCTACCTCCAGCTTCACAGGTGGGCCCTGACTGACCATGCCAATGACAGTCACCCCATTTGTCTTTTCAGGGTTGGTTAAGACTTGAGTGCACAGCACAATCACAGGTGATGAGATATAGGAGCCTCTGGGAAAGGTTGATTGACTGTTGTTGTTTATTTTTTAAAATAAATTTATTTATTTACTTTTGGCTGCATTGGGTCTTTGTTGCTGTGCACGGGCCTTCTCTAGTTGCGGTGAGTGGGGGCTACTCTTCGTTGCAGTGTGCGGGCTTCTCATGGCTTCTCTTGTTGCGGAACACGGGCTCTAGGCACACGGGCTTCAGTAGTTGCAGCATGTGGGCTTCAGTAGTTGCAGCATGTGGGCTCAGTGGTGGCAGCACCAGGCCCTAGAGCATTCGGGCTTCAGTAGCTGTGGCACGTGAGCTCAGTAGTTGTGGCTCACAGGCTCTAGAGCTCAGGCTCAGTAGTTGTGGCGCACGCGCTTAGTTGCTCTGCGGCATGTGGAATCTTCCCGGACCAGGGCTCGAACCCATGTCCCCTGCACTGGCAGGCGGATTCTTAGCCACTGCACCACCAGGGAAGTCCTTGATTGACTTTTATAAAGATGCATTCATGAGACATTGCTCCTGTTCTTTCTCTGCAGGTGGCTTGATCAGAGAGTGATGCTAGGACTTCTGCAGCCATCTTGTGTCCCTGAGGAGAGCCAGACCAGGGACAAAGTGGACATGCAGGGAAGGACACAGAGGAGTAGATCCAGACCCCTGGAGGCATCCCATCAGTGTACCCTCCCCCTGGGCTTCCCACGAGGTGAGATAATAGATGTCCTGAGCCTTGCAGGCATCCAAGTTGGTTGCCTATTACCTGCAGCTGAGAGTATCCTAAACCACCAAACTCCATTTAGAGACAGCTATTTCCTTGTTTGCTTTTTTAGAAAATATATAAACCAACCACTCCCATAAATGCCTTTTTAAATAAAACTTTTTCTATAATTTGACACGTATCCTCAGATTAATTCCCAGAAGTGGAATTATAGGATGAGAGAGTATTAATTTTTAAAGTTGCTTCATTCACATTTTCATTTGCCTTCCAGTTGGCGGCTCTACAGGCTTAATCAGTCTCCCAGCCAGAAATTAGGGAACAGGGGTTTGAACCAAGGCCTCCTGATACCACATGCAAAGTTAGATATTAAAGGAGAGCTGGCTTTTAGTCCTGATTAAGTTCCTCCAAATCTGAAATCATGGGTAATGAATTCCCTTTGCCTGAATAAAGCATCCCCTGGGGAGCCAAACCTGGCTGTCATGCTTTTCTGTTCCTTCCACTTCATTATGGAGAATTCTAGAATGTCAGGATTGGGGAGGACTTTAATGGTCCGAGTTGGGGTGGGGTGGGTCAAGACCCCCATTGCTAACCTCATGAAATGTATGGACCATCTCTTAGAAAAGTTTATGCCCATAGGTATTAGTGCCCCGGGGCTGCTGTAACAAAGTACCGCAAACAGGGTGGATTAGAACAACAGAAATGTATTGTCTCACAGTTCTGGCGGTGGGAAGTCTGAAATCAATGTGTCAGCCGGTTGGTGCCTTCAGGGGTGGGGAGGGAGAATCTGTTCCATTGCTCTCCCAGATTCTGGTGGCCTCAGGCATTCCTTGGCTCATAGGTGGCCTTCTCCCTGTATCTTTGCGTCATCTTACCTCCATCTGTCTCTGTATCCAAATTCCCCCTTTTATAAGGACACAGTCATCTTGGATGAGGGCCCATCCTCATGACCTCATCTTAACTCAGTCATCTGCAAAGACCCAATTTCCAAATAAGATCACATTCACAGGTCCTGGGGGCTAAGACTACAGCGTCTTTCAGGGGGACAAAATTCAACCCATAACACCACCCAAACACATGAGATTGTGCATAAAATATCAGGGGTAATGAACCCACTAAGGTTTATCTAGGGACCCCAAGATGAGACTCTATTCTATTATGACCTCTTCGCTTTAGAGTGAAAGATGGGAAAAAGTGACGGGAAAACCGAGGCCTAGGGAGGGAAAGGCGCGGCTCCAGGTTCTCACCGCAGTAGTGGGGATGTGCCAGGACTGGAGCCCACATCTCCTTGGCTTTCACATGGCATCTCACCAGGATCCCAGCCCTCGGTAGGCCCAGTCTTCTGGCAGCCACAGAACCTGAGCCAAGCTGTAAAGGGACAGGTGGCCAGACTTGGAGGGAGGTAGAGAGGAGCTGGCGGGGAGGGGGAGTGCCTGCCAGGGTCCACCCCTTCCCTAGCAAACAAAGGAGGCTAGAACATTGGGAGTCAGAGCGCAGGAATGGGGCACATCCCAGGGAGGCCAGAGCTTGTGAAAATTGATGCAGGTCATGGAAAGCGTGGGAGAGGAAGCTTGCTCCCATTGCAGACTCTTCAGGGTGACGATAGGGTGGATTCTGGCTTCAGTTCACATTGGCAAGGCCCCTGGACATTTAAGGGGGCAGCCAGGAGGAGGCCGAGGAGCCCTCCTCTCTGCTGCCTGTGCCAGCTGCCCATCCATAGGAAGCCAGAGTGTCAGCCCTCCTGCCCCCCGATGCCAGCCCAGAGGTGCCAAGGCACCAGGCACAGCAAAGCCAGCTGGCAGTTTATCGCAGAGCCAGTGGCCCGACCGGCCGGTCCGTCTGCTTCTCACTGCCAGCTGCATGCCTGTGTGAGGGGGGCCGGCAGCCCATCCAAGTGGCCGAGGTGCCAGCCACTGGGTGCTTGGGGCCAGCTGGGAAGCTGGCAGGACTGGCCAGCGTACCCATCTGCCAGCCGGTGCCAGATGAACGTGCAGGGGAACTGGGCCCGGGGACCTTGGGGTGCCAGCCCACCTGGAGTTCCAAGGCAGCGGAGGCCCTGGCTCTCCTCTTCCCTCTCTCCCACACCACCTCATGAAGTCTGAGATGTTGCTAACAAAGACCCTAAGTAAAGGCATGGGGAAGCATGGAGGGGCATGGATGGTCAGGAACACAGGACCCCAGAACCATAACATCACAGGATGTTAGAAGCCCAGCAGATCGGTGGTTAAGAACATGGACTCTGGGATTGGACAGCCTGGATCTAAATCCCAGCTCTGACACTAATTAGCTGTGTGATCTTGGGTAGGCCACTTAATTGCTTGTAGGCTCAGTTTTCTCATCTATAAAATGGGAAAGTAGCACCTGCTTCATTGGGTTAAAGTGAGGATTAAATAAGATGGTTATATGACCCTTAGAATATGGTAAACACTCAGTACAAGGTGATTATTATGATAGATTCTATTATTAGAATCAGAAGATTAGAGTGTTTGAACTCAGATGGGCTTCAGATATCATCTGGCCCAATTCCATCATTTTTAAGCTGGGGAACCAAGGCCCAGATTGGGGAATTGTTGGATTATTCAGGGCAAAATCAAACAGTCTAATTAAAAAATGGTCAGAGAGAGTGGGGAGGGAGGGAATTGGAGGAAGGTGGTCAAGATGTACAAACTTCCAGGTACAAGATAAATAAGTCATAGGGACATAGTGTGCAGCATGGTGACGATAGTTAACAATGCTGTCTTGCATATCTGAAAGTTGCTAAGAGGGTAGATCTTAAAAGTTCACATCACAAGAAAAAAAATTAAAAACTATGTGTGGTGATGGATGTTAACTAGACTTAACTGTGGTGATCATTTTGCTACATAAACATATATCAAATTACTATGTTGTACACCTAAAACTAATACAGTGTTATATGTCAGTTATAGACCAATTTAAAAAATGTAAAAAAAGTTCACAATCGCACAGAGATCATTTGGGGTACAGGGACTAGATTCCAGGTCTCCTGACTCTCTCCCTGGTCCTTTGCCACTAAAAACTCACCTGAATTAGGGGAGGTGGTGGCAAGGTAGGGAGGGGCCTCCCTGTCCTGCCTCAACCCACCTAGATGCCCCGAATGCCTGGCTACCACCCTCCACACTTAGCCCTCCTATTGCACTGCCTGATGTGTGAGTGTGTGTGTGTTTGCCAACACATACATGTGTGTACGTGTATGTGTCTCTCAGTGTTGGCATATGCCCTTGTGTGTCTACTGTGTCCCGTCTCCTCCAAAAGACCAAAATCTTAAGGGCAGGTCCCATATCTTATTCAGGAACACCTCAGCTATCCACAGCTCACCTCTCTGGAAGCCTCAGATATCCAGAAAGCCTCTGGGCATCCCTGAGCCCCTGTGCTGAGAACAATACCTGTCACGTAGCTGGAGCTCTATAAACTTGTGATGAATGAATGAATGAATGAATGAATGAAGCAGATGGAGCCTTTGTTTGGCCTGGCACAGCTCTTTGAGTTTGGTGAACCAGGACTCTTACTGTCCACCCGCCAACCAATAACAGCAAGGATATTAATGCTGTAAAATCTTCATCTTAACCAGCAACTCTTGACTCTCCCTCAGAGCCTAGTTACCCTGATTTTGCACACAGTATTAACAAAGGTAGTTAGCTGGCCTGGTCTGCAGGTTGGATGCAACAAATAGCAGGGAGAGGGAAGCAAACAGCTGCAGGTAAAAGCAGATAAAGGTGACTGTGGATGCCTCCGTGGGCTAGGGAGAGAAAGGACTGTTTGGAAGAAGCCTCACTAATGTCAAAACCAGAGCACTCTGGGGCCACTCTGTGTGTGGGAAACACCCCTTCTTGTGCAGACCCTTTCATCTCTCTGGAAACTTAGTGATGCTCATAATGATAGATATGAGATTCAGTTCAAGGGCCTCCATCCAAAGTATCAAAGAACAGAGTGAGTTTTGGAGAGATTTCCATCCAAAATGTAATTTTCAAAACGGTAATTAAAGAGAACTGATCTTCCATCAACCAGAAAGCTTGGCTTTCTCAAGCGACTTGGTCAGGGAAGGTTACATGCTGCTGGGATCCACTGCTCTTTGTGTGGACAGAGCTGACAATTAGAGAACTTAAGGGAAGCAAAGGGAGAGGGGAAGGTGTGGGGGAGATCAGTCAAAACGGCTTTTCATCCTGAATGTGAATGTTAACACTCCCTCACTACGCATGTGAAGGAATGGGCAGTGTTCAAAAGTATTTCGCATCCATTATCCTTCACCTCATTTATTGGGCTTCTCGTCTACCAAAGAGGAGACACGTGCACATACAGAAACACACACACACACACACGGATGTGCACCCATACGTAAGGCACACACTCATTCACATCCTTATGTACACACAGACATGCACACACACACATTCAGATGCACATGTGCCACATACACGTGTAGACTTGTATATACACAAACACACATGCACTTACATACATTTACACACACAGATACACATGCGCCACATACACGTGTAGACTTGTATATACACAAACACACATGCACTTACATACATTTACACACACAGAGACACATGCATACACAAAAGCACAGACACATGCGGGCATGCACACACGTGCTGGCTGGTGTGCACCCATACACGAGGTACACATACGTGTAGACATGCATATACACAAAAACACATGCACTTACATCTCTTATCCACTTTTGACAAATGAATGGTGCGACATAGAGGTCAAGGGACTTTCCAAGGCCAGGCAACTGGGTTCAAGTCCACCTCTGTCCAACTGCACAGCTTGCACTGTTTTCACAATACTTTTCTTCTGCTAATAGCAGAGGAACCAAGGAATTGAGGAAGGATTGTTTTTAAAGAGTTTGCCCAAAGCGCATCTTCTGAGAACCATCTGCCTCTCCAAGCACCTCCGTTTCCCTGTTCCATGCTTCTAGGAGGGCAGAGGTAGCTGCACCAGGTCAGAGAGGAGAGAATTCTGAGCTGCATGAAATATGAGACCACCGTGAAGAGAGGATGCCTCCAGTTGCTGGCCGCTGGAAGATGCCTCAAATGCCCCCACGACTGAGCTACATAGTTTCCTGGGCTGTTTGGTGGGCACTTCACATAGCCTTACAAGTCTCTGCAAATTCCAAAAGCACCATGGGGTGGAGGAAAGTGCCTTAACTGGGGACCAGGAGACCTGGGTTCTAGTCCTGTCTCTGCCCCTCACTTGCTGCCTGTTCTTCCCTGCTCTGTTCTTAAGCTCCGCCTCTGCTCACTGAGGAGGGTTGGACTTGGAGAGACAGTGGAGAACACAAGATGAAGGTTTAAGACTCAGCTCCATGGCTTACAAGATTTGCAACTTGAAGCAACTCATTTAATATCCTGAGCTTCACTTTCCTCATTTATGAAATAGAAATGACACTACTAATTGGGCAGCTGCCATTTACGTGTTCCTGGCATGTTCCAGGCAAAGGAAACTGCAAGTGCAAAGGCCCTGTGGCACCTGCTTGGTGCTCATGTTCACCACCTCACTGATGAAGGGCCTGACTGTGGGCCACCTCCCGTTGCTGATGATGAGGAAGGAGAAGACCAGAGTGGTCACGTGGCTTGCTTGAGGTTGCAGAGCTACCTGATGGCAAAGCAAAGACTGGAACCAGCCAGGACTAGAATGAGGAAAGCATTGGGCACAAAATTGAAAGGAGGGTATCAAAAATCCCAGTAGTCGAGGTAAAAAACAAACAAACAAAAAAACCGCTTCGGTGAAGTATGTTTTTAAAAAGCGAAAGTTAAGGCAAACCAATCTCTGATGAACAAAATATCCAAATTTTAAACAAAGACAGAATTAGAATTACTGATTTTCCCTTTTGCCTCGGGCACCAATGTGACTCACATGGCACTTTATTTTAAATGCTTAGACTTTGTTCATCGTGGATTTTTGTTTGCATTAAATCTGAATTTTTAAAATATTGCACTAAAATGTTTATCTTGACTATTGAATTTTTTGGTGCCCCTTAAATTCTGTGCCAGAGGTGAGTGCCTCACTTGTGTCACCCTAGTCCCAGCCCTACAGGACTTGCTCTGCCAACCCGGATGCCTTGCTCCTTCCCTATGGCTATTTACTCACTCATTCATCTACTCATTTGTTCAGTCATTCAGCATATATTTTGGATGCCCATGATTCCAGGAGCCAGAAAAATAGCAGTGTACAAGATAATCATGGTTTCTGCCTTCCTGGCATGGACCGTTTAATTTTAGCAACAGATGTGGATGAAATAATCTCTTAAACAAATGTACGAGTAGATATGTGGCAGTTGCAGCAAAGGGAACTAATGGAGGTGTTGACCAAGAGTGGCAATCAGGGCAGGCTTCCTTGAGGAAGTGGTGTTTGGATGAGATGGAGTTAACCAGGTGAGAATGGATTGAAGGTGTGTGGCTAAGAGTGTTCCAAGCAGAGGAAAGGCAGATGCAAAGGCCCTTTGTGGCAAAGGCAAGAGTGTGGAGGGTTCTAGAAACACAAGAGACCAGTGCAGCATCATGCTGAGAGCCAGGAATAGTGTGGGACAAAACAAAGGTGGAGAGGTAGGCAGGGTCTGAAGATGCAGTGGGGAAGGATCTGATCTCCAGCCCAAGGGCAGTAGGGAGCCTGGAGGATTTGGATCTGGGGAGTGACATGATTAGGTTTGTTCTTTTGGGTGATCCCCCTGGTTGGTTGCTGGATGGAATGTATTTTGGTGTTATATATGGAACCCAGACTCCCTAGTTTTCTAGTCTGGCTTCCCCATTCTTGCTGTGTGACCTTGGGTAAGTCATATAGCACTTGCCTTATCTGTGTTTCAGTTACTCATCTGTAAAATGGGATACCAGTCTCTCAGTGTTGTTAGGGTTAAATGAGATTATAAGTGTTGGTCTCTACAATAGGCCTGACGCACAGCAAGCACTCTATAAATGTTGGCCATAATTATTATTACCGAGGATGGATTTTAGGGGGCAAAATAGAAGATAATAGGAAAGCAGACACTTCCCTCAGCCCGGGGGCGGTGCAGCCTGGGCTCCTCTGCCTGAAGCTCGCTGCTCCCTCAGTAGAAAGCGGCTTTTCTTTCTGCCGCACGCTCTCCAGAGGAGAGGGCATGGTGGAGGCTGCAGGAACGCTGTGAAGGTCTTAAAAGGAATTATACCCTGCATAAAAATATTCACTCCAGTGGAGGGCCTTAAACCATTCCCCTGGGCATTGAACAGTGACTGAGCGTGTATTACTGTGCATTTAAGGTGATGGCAGCCACCCAAGGTCAGAGAGAACCGGCAGGGAAGTGTTTAAGCATAGAAGTTCCCCTAAATAGTAGCATCCTTCCTCTAGCCGTTCCTCTCCCCCACCCGCCAAGTGCCTGATCCATTGTCCTCCATATCCACAACCCCAGGAATAAGAACAGTCCTTGAAATTCCTCAGGGAGCTGAGGGAAGGGAAGAGGAAAGAGAACAGGTCTGGGTTGGGAGCAGGAGCGGGTCCAGATCTTACTCTGTTGTGGTCTGGAAGGACTCACTTAAAACCTCTGACCTCAGCATCATCATCTGTAAAGTGGGAGCCAGGCACCTGCTTAGTTCTGATTTCTGAGAAAACTAAATGAGGAACTCCAGCCTGGAAGGCCATATACAAAGTACTCAAAAATGATGATTTGTCCCTTCTTGGAGCTTCCGTCCTTCCCATTTTTTTTTTCTTTCCTAAATTCTAAATGACTTTACTTCTTGGTAAGGTAAACAACCTCCCCAAGCCTTGAGTTTCCTCATCTGTAAAGTGGGTACAATAACAGGAAGAACTTACAAGTTGATTGGGGGGATTAGTGAAATGTTTGGAGCTATTGCACGCTGAGATGGGAGACTGAGTATCACCTGTCTTGATGGGTTTTGTCTTTTCACAGCCAAGGGTGGCAGTGGGGACCGGTAGACTCTTCCCCTACTTGCATCTGGGCACTGTTCTGCCTCTGGTAGCAGCACTGTGGAAGCATAGTAGCCTTAATTCTGGACCTTATTGGGTCCATGAATCCTCTGCATTTGAACACCCAGAATCATCATATTTTTAAAGTGGGTCCCGGCACCCTAAGGACTAAGGAGTGTCTTGTCCTAGGTAAAAGTGCTCTGGACCAGGACTCAGAATCCACACATGGGCTGTCACTGGCTCAGGGAAATGGGGCTCTTTAGCAAGCCTTGCTGGCCTCAGTTTTCTTATCTGTGAAGGGGGAAACAATGGGATGTACTCCATAGGATTATTGGGGGGGGGTTAGTGGGGCAATGCTTCTGAAGTGCTTAGCACATAGTAGGAACACAGTACCTATTAACTCCTTTTCCTCTTTCCTTGTTGCAGAGCTCAGTGGGGTCACCATCACCATCCAAAATTCTCAAAAGGAGCCATTTTATGAAATACATATCACACTAAGATCTCAGATCAGTATAAAAATAGGGAAAAATTTCTTTTAAATCTCTAAAAACAAAGAGAACTTAGGCTCATTGTCTCACAGGAAGCCTCGTCACTACCAACGAATGTTTCTGGCAGATGCAGGGACAAAAAGAGGGATTCTGTGGTTAATCAGGTTTGGTAAGCATTGTACTGAAAGAATTAAGTGGCTGTCTTACCTACAGGGCAGGTCGGAGTCCTTAGCATGTGATGTATACTTTGAAGCAGCAAGATGGGCTCTGATTACTCAGTGCTTCCCTAATTTACCTGGCCAGAGAATGCCTTGCTGGGCTCAACTCCTATAACACACATTTTTCTGGGGTTTGGGGGGACAGGAATAAAGACTGGAATAGCCAATCTTGGGGGCTCTTCTTACTCTTGAAACTTGATGTCTCTATTTTAGCTGTTTCATTTATATCTTTCTTTATTTTAAATAACTCCTTGGTGTAATTTTCTTCTCTTTTTGTCTGTTCTTGGCTCGATGCATTTTGCAATCAGTGCTTTCCTGACTTGGTTTCCCTATTACAAAATCACTGAATGTTGGTAATTTGCCTAATGATTATCTCTCAAGAATCTGCTCCGATCCCCTCTGGGGCAGGTACTTTACCATACACCAGGGGGCAGGCCAAAGTGAAGCAGGGCCCTGGCTCAGGAGCCTGAAGCCAAGGGAGGCTCCCAGCTCTCCCACTGCCTACCTCCCCGTAATGATTAGTTGGAATCCAAGACAGCAATACAAGAAGTGTCGTTGGTGGGCGTGATGGAGTGCCTGCTGAGTGGGCCGCAGATAAGCACCGTGATTTCGGAGGACGCTTCATCATTTCGCCATAAGAACATGTTAACGGGTGATTGTTCGAACGTCTCCAGCTAATAGGATATTATTCATAACACTCTGGCTAGTTGGAATCGAAGATGATAAGAAATTAAATCCTTAATGACTTTCTTTAAAGGAGGACTTTTCCCAGGGGGACCCGGAACCTTGGGAATTCTCTCCCTCTGCCCTGGCAATATCTCTGTGGAGGAAATTGGCTCCAAATGAACTTCCCAGGGAGACACAAAGGTAAAAGGAAGAGGAAAAAAAGCAATTGGCATTGATGTGGTGTCTACTATGTGCAGGGTACCTAGATATTTTATACTTCGTCCCAGCAACATCTCTGTTGTGACCAGGTACTATTAAGCCCACATCAGAGCTGGGAGATCTGAGGCTCTCGGAGGTGAATCTCCTTGCACAAGGTCTCAAGTTTGGCTGCTGGAGTCATGATTTGAGTTCCAAAGCAATTTTCTTTACATGAGATACAGTTTATGGAGAGGGGAGTTGTCTGAAAGAAGGAGGAGCCCTTGCACGAGATTTGAAGGTGGGAAAGGAGAAGACATAATATCCTGGAGGGATCTGCAAGCAGGGGCAAGGTGTTGGCAAAAGGAAGGCATGGGTTTTGCAGGTGGCGTCTACATTAACTTTGGGAATCGTCTATTTCCAGGAGACAGGCAACCAACATTTCCTCTGATACTCCCTGTGATTCTGGTGCTTCTGGACTTCCTGAGCTGTGTTCCTTCTGTGTTTCTAACAATTAAGGAAGCTTCTAACTCCCTGTATTAAAACCCTCCCTGCTTGAAATACCTTGTGCAGTGACTGAACGTTGACAGAGTAAGCCACCAATCATTTTACAAACACGTATAGACACACACACACACACACACACACACACACACGATCAACTCCCCAAGAAAAGGATAACTTAACAAGAAAAGAATTATAGATCAAACATCCTTGGGGCATGTAATAATAAAATCATCATCATCATTATCATCTGTTTTGCAACATGGAAACCAGCCTCCTGAAGTCTGGACAAATAAAGAGCCCACAGTATTTTTTTTTTAAAGCTGCTCTTTCCATGTAATTAAATCCTCCTTCTAAATGAAAAAGACAGAAATGGTGGTGAAATTTTTGAATAGGCCAAATTCACTTTCAATGGGAACTCACCATAGCAGCTGGCTGTGAATATTTAAAAGCTAATGCATTGTTTGTTTGTTTGTTTTCATTTTTGTGGGGTACAAATATCCAGCATTTCCCCAGCCTCCCCACTCTTTTCCCCTGGGTCTCATCAGCCTCCACAGTGGAAGCCAGCTCGGTTTTCCATTTGCAAAGTTCACGATTCACCCAGCCATGAGCTGTGCCTTTAACCACCTCTAAATTGTTTCCTGACAGCCCTCACTACAATTTTCTCCCTTGACATTTGATTTACATATGATCTTTAAGCACTGCCATGGTGGTAATAGTGATTTGGTTAATATTCCAAACGCTCCCCCCATACCCCACACCTTGCAGGGACATTTCATTGCTGCAGCGTGGCAAAATGCATGTACCAGATAAATGTATTGCTAATGAAGTAAACGGATTAGGGGGAAGAATCAATTGCCCTGCTGCCTGGATGAGGCACCAGGAGTTAATTTTGTCTGGATCTGCAAGGGTGGCTGTTAATAGAATAGGCTTTTTACCTAATTGGAGGGAAAGCAAATGAAGCACAGTAATATTCTGTGATGAATTGGATGAATTGACTTCATTTTCTCTTAGTCTTGCTTGATGCGTGTTTACAGCACAATAGAATTTATGGTCTCCCTCACCCCCCCCATTTTTCTTTTCTTTCTCTAGTCTTCACTATCTTCCTTTTCTTTCTTTTTTTATATCTCACTTTCTTACCTTTCTTCCTCCAACCTTTCTTTTTGTCCTTCTTTCATCCATTCATACATCTATCACTCCATCCCTACCTCCACCCCTGTACTCCTCCGTCCATCCGTCCATCCATCCATCCATCCATCCATTTCTTCATCCAGCTAATAAACCAGGGTCTCAAACCCAAGTGTCTTCAGGAGCCAGTGATATAAATGAGTAACTCTTTGTGGGGCCTGTGGCAAAATGGAGCCGTTACTATCATCACGGTCCCCATGATCAACATCTGCATTGTCGTCGCCATCATCATCATCATTTCCATCAATCTGTCATGTATTGAATCTGTCCTTTTTCCCTCTATCCTTTCAACATTTATTGAAGACTTACTGTGCTATTCAAGACCCGATTTACCTCTGTGAATATGACAAATGAAAAAAAGTATAGCAAATAAGTCACTTAGACCAATCTGCATATCTGTCTGATGCCTAGACTCCCACCCAGGATTTTTCTCTCTTTTCTCCTGATGGAGGCATTGAGATTCTGTTGCAATGATTGCATTTGCCAAAGATCAGAATCAATAGGTGTTAGGTGAAGTGTGGCCAGTCTCCTGGAATCAGAAGTAGGAGAGATCTCTACAAACAATGAAGAGAAGGGTCAGAGCATATACAGGAGTTTCAGAATGTGTTTTCCTAGCATGAGGTCATGCACAGGAGACCAGACATCTGTGGGAGGGACAGAACATGGCTTACTGAATGAAGAGAGGTCATCAATTAGGGTGGGAAAAACAGACTAGTAGAGTGAGGCACCGAAGCCCAGGGCAGCACCAGGGACAGCTCCAAGGCCTTTCAATTGGGCAACTCTGACCTGTTCAGGTCACATGACTGGCAAGAGGCAGGGCTAGGATTCTAACCCAGGGTTCCAGAGCCTACGGTGATCCTCCAACTTCAGCACATTAGAATCCCTTAGGAACTTATTTAACCTGTTGATTCTTGGGAGTGACAATGACTCTTTTGGCCAAATTTGAGTCAGGCTCCTCTGAGTCCTCTTTCTTTTTTTTTTTTTTTAAGATGTTGGGGTAGGAGTTTATTAATTAATTTATTTATTTTTGCTGTGTTGGGTCTTCATTTCTGTGCGAGGGCTTTCTCTAGTTGTGGCAAGTGGGGGCCACTCTTCATCGCGGTGCGCGGGCCTCTCACTATCGCGGCCTCTCTTGTTGCGGAGCACAGGCTCCAGACGCGCCGGCTCAGTAGTTGTGGCTCACGGGCCTAGTTGCCCCGCGGCATGTGGGATCTTCCCAGACCAGGGCTCGAACCCGTGTCCCCTGCATTGGCAGGTGGACTCTCAACCACTGCGCCACCAGGGAAGCCCAAGAGTCCTCTTTCTGATTAGACGTGGACCATGGACTCTGTCTCTGACCTGCTTACTCCAGTTTTAGCAAGAATCTTGCTGAGTCAGTTTAGCCAAAATCCCCCGTCCTTGGTCTGATCACCCTTGATATCTGATCAAATTCCTAATCCCCGACCCTTGATATCTTATCACTCTGGCCTGCATTCAGCAAGAATCCTATTAGATCAGTCTAGCAAAGAATTACTCTGCCTCTTAGTAATTTTCCATCCACAGATGCCCCCTCTCCCCCAGTTCTGCTCCTTAGCTGTAAATTCCCACTTTGGCTCATTGTATTCATTTGGAGTTGAGCCCCAAATCTCTCACCTATTGCAAAATCCTCATTGTAGTAGTGACATACCCGCTACCCGCTTGAATGACGTCTTCCTCACCATTGTTAACACATGTCTGAATAAATTTTTCCTTAACAAGGGCCCAAGAATCTGCATTTGTAATCCACTTCCCAGCTGATTCTGATGCAGGTGTTTTGCAGACCATACCTTGAAAAACTCCACCTGAGTCTTGTCAGGGCATGTTTAGACCAGTCTTGTTTTATTTATCCAGTGTCCCATAGCCACTGAGTGTCATGGTGCTCAAAGGAGAAAAAGGAGAGTCGATGTGGGGCTGGGGTAACGGCAGGGACATCACTTACCTCCACATGATTTTTGTTTGTTTGTTTACTAAAGATCTAGTTATATTTTCAAGGATGTGACTTCATCTACTTTAAAGGCACAGTCTGTCATCTGCCTGTTGAGCCTCAAATCTCTGCCTGAGCCCAGAATCTAGATTTTTATTTCTAGTCAAATGTTCTGTCTAGGGCCAGTCATCTCCTGAAAGCCTACTCTGTGCCAGGTACCATGCTGGACACTGGGAATGCAGAAATGAATCAACCTAGATTTTTACCCTCCAGGAGCTCAATGTTAAAACCACAGTCAGCCCCCATTTTGCATCTATTGCTCTGGGGCCCCTAGAAAGCATTTATCATCTTGTTCAACTGTCTCCTCTTTTTCCCCTTCTCTTACCGCAGACTTCTGCTTGTATAAACTTTGCTGAGAATTTGAGCAGAAATAGTAAATAATGAAGCTCCAGAGGGTTGCACTAATTTCCCAGACATTTAATCAATATGGAGCTGCCCTGTTCATTACAGCTGTCAAAAATATGCAAAGTTGTCCATCTGGTCCTCTCAGGTACTAAGCTCTGAGCTGCAGTCACCAGTTGCTTGGCTAATTACCACGCCCCATTTTCCCTCATTCCGCGGCCTCTCCATTAACCACGAGCTACCAGCTCAAGTATAAAGGCAAACAATAAATATTTGAAATGGCATTGCCTGGGCAGGGGTCCTGAACAGTGGTTGAGTTGGGTCACTGCAGATGAGGAATACAGGTGGGGTTTTGTGGAAGAGCACATCTCTCCCCATCTTC
>NW_006788040.1:1706835-1708243 GCF_000442215.2 Lipotes vexillifer
CGCCTCCCCCGCACTACGACTCTCCCCAGTCCTCAACCTCCTTCCTTTTCTGAGGCCTCACTGCCCTTCAGATATTTAGACCTATTAAAAACCATTGGGGGGAAAAATGATCTATACAAAAGCTTTGCATAAAAAAGTGATCAATGCAAATTCCTCTGAGGAAATTGCTTCAACAGATGGAAACGGCCCATTTGCAACAAATGCCGCTGGCTGTGCAGATGGTAATTATGGGATGTATGTAAACATGCAAGCTCTGGCAAGCAGAGCAAACTGCACTGCTGAACTCAGCCGGCATCAAGGCTGCCTGCCCTGGCACTTACCCCTGCCCTGACTGGCCTGCAGGCCAGGGTTTCCAGAGGAATCCAGGGGTGCCTAAGGATTTGGGTTTGGAATTTCAAGACCTAGCTTCTATTTAACTACAAGTCTTTCTGAAATGGGAGCAAACCACATATCCTCTAATCTCTTGGTGGACCAAGGCTGTGGCATGGCTTCCTGGAAGAAAGAAATCAACATATATTGAGCACTCACTGTATGCCAGGTACTATGCTCTTAGCCTTGAGTGCATTCTCTTGTTTAATCGCCACAAAGACCTTGGTGGGTTGACATTATCATTATCATCACCACTGCCACTATTTTGCAACTGGGGAAACTGAGGCTTGGCGAGGTGAGGGAATTTTCCCAAGATTATAAGGCTAGAAAGTAAGGAACCAAGATGTATCAGTTAGCTGTTGCTGAGTAACAAACAATGCCAAAGCTCAGTGGCTTCAAATAATAAGCACTTATTATTGTTTACAACCCTACAGTCATATAGGTGCTTCTTCTGGTCTTGGCTGGGTTCAGCTCATCATGACTGGGCTCACTCATGCTTCTAGATGGTCTAGGATAGTCTTCCTTAAGTCTGTTATTTGGCTAACTGTTGAGCTGTGTTGATGGGGATTAAGAACCGCGTGTTTTTCATCCTCCAGCAGACTCATGGTAGACAGCAAATTCCAAAATAAAGAACAGAAATGCATAAGGCCTCTTGAGGCCCAGGCTTGGAAAAGACACACAATCTCCTCCACCAGATGGCTAATCCAAACTAAAGAGGTAGAGAAATAGACTCCACTTCCCAACTGAAGGAACTGCAAAGACACATTGCAAATGGCAAACACACAGAGAGGAATGGAGAATAAGGCCAGTTTTGCAAGCAATATATCACTATTGGAAGCAATATAAGCATAAGACTTGAACTTAGAGTTCTCTGGTTTCAAGTCCATAATTTCCAAGGTCATCCATGGGTGCCCATCATTCCAGAGATAACTTGGCCTTTTATGGTTCATCTCTCCTTGACTATCTTCTGTCTGCAGGTAAATTAGGGCTCATCGCTTCTCTCTTCCAGTGATGCTTACTCCCACTCTCAGCCTCTTTC
>NW_006788040.1:1708253-1714039 GCF_000442215.2 Lipotes vexillifer
GGACATCTGAGTGGGACAATGCTTTAAGCACTAAATTCAGAGTCAGTGTATTTGAGTTCTGGTCCCATCTCCATCAATGATGCTGTTTTGGGCTTCATGGAATCCCTCCCCCTCCCCAGATCTCAGTGTTATGCCTGCAGTAAACAAGATGGAGAAGGTTTGATCTGAGATTCCTTCCACTCAAATTCTTTATGATTTTATGAATGGCAAGAGGTTCTCCAGCCTCAGTGGTCCAGCTCATACCATCATTTGCCTAGCCCCTGTAGGTATTTGATTTTGCAGCTTATGGACTAGGATACCTCCAGCATTAAATTTTTCTGCATCTGCTCTGTCTCAACAATCTTGTGAAGAAGGCAGTATTATCATTACACCCACTTTACTGGTGAGGAGGCTGAGGCTTAAAGAATTGAAGGGACTTGTTTAAAAATCTCAGGGTCTCTGAGTGTGACCTGGAGACAGATCCCACATCTCTTGGCATCCAACCCACTGAAGGAGGCCAGAGGTCCAAGATGGGATCCTAAGATGGAGCTGGAACCTCTCCAGGTCCAGGTATCTTGTTCCCCGATTCTGTTGAATCATCCGGTTTCCTCATCCTTCAGATGTCGCAGAGCATCCAGATTCCTCTCCCTGATGTCCTCAGCTCCCCCTGTATTGATCTCCAGCTTTATGAGGGTGACAGGCCATACCTTTTAATTGCATTATTACATCTTTATGGTCTGCTGATTGAGCAGGTCGCCTCTGCTGGGCAGCCAGGCCCTGGAATTTATATGCGGAACTGAAACGTTTATTGGAATCATATTGATAAAGGCATATTGTGAAAAGGCCTGTGACTCTTAAGAAGAGAATGGGGTCCTCAGGAGGCAGGGGGAGAAGGCAGGTCAACATACTCCCGAGGAGAGAGTCGGTCACTCATGAGATATGAGGGCAGCAGTTCCCTCCCTCCCCTGCTCAACTCCTAAATATTTCCTCTTTTGTCAGCCTGTTAAGTTCTGGTAGGAAAGAGCAAGTGCCTGGAAAAGCTGTAGGGAGAGGGGCTGGGAGATTTCTGAAGAGGGGCAGGATTCCGGGCTCGTGGATGAGTTGGCAGTGAGGGTAGGGGCTGCTCCTGCTGAGATGGGGAGGGCCCTTCAGGTAGAGGCTCTGTGTGAACAAACATGGATTGTAGAGACTCTTCATGGAGTAGAAGATCTGTAAGGAAACTACCTGGCCTGCTTGCCAACTCCACCTGCGTGTTGAATATGCACCTCAAACTTGCTATGCCCCAACCTGAACCGATCCTGCCAATTTATTTTTATTTATTTTTTAATTTTTTTAAGATGTTGGGGGTAGGAGTTAATTAATTAATTAATTTATTTTTGCTGTGTTGGGTCTTCGTTTCTGTGCGAGGACTTTCTCTAGTTGTGGCGAGCGGGGGCCACTCTTCATCGCGGTGTGCGGGCCTCTCACTATCGCGGCCTCTCTTGTTGTGGAGCACAGGCTCCAGACGCGCAGGCTCAGTAGTTGTGGCTCACGGGCCTAGCCGCTCTGCGGCATGTGGGATCCTCCCAGACCAGGGCTCGAACCCGTGTACCCTGCATTAGCAGGCAGATTCTCAGCCACTGCGCCACCAGGGAAGCCCAATCCCGCCAATTTATTTTGCAGACGTGCCCATTGCAGGAGTCAACAGATCCACCCTCCCAGGGGCTCAGGACACCTTGGGGTCATCTTTGATTCTTCCCTTGATTCCACTCCCTCCCCACTTTTTTTTTTTTTTTTTTTCGGTACGCGGGCCTCTCACTGTTGTGGCCTCTCCCGTTGCGGAGCACAGGCTCCGGATGCGCAGGCTCAGCGGCCATGGCTCACGGGCCCAGCCGCTCCGCGGCTGTGGGATCCTCCCGGACTGGGGCACGAACCCGTGTCCCCCACGTTGGCAGGCGGACTCTCAACACTGCGCCACCAGGGATGCCCCTTCCCTACTTTTAATCCATTGTAAACACAGTGGGCTGTATTTTCCAAATATTTTGAGAGACTCTGTGCTCCTCTTGCACCTCCCCGGTTTCTAACCCCCATGGAACCCCCATCAGCTCTCCTTACATCATTTCAGCAGCCTTGGAATAAAGTTTTGGTCCAACTGTGTCCTTAAGATCTTCCCTGATAACCCTATTTTGAATCATCATCCTCACCTCGCAGCACTGTCTGCTGCTGGGTCCTGCTTTGTTTTTCTTCATAACACTTCTCCCCATCTACTATGCTATAGAATTTATTATTGTTGTTATCTTTCTCTCCCACTAGAATGTAAATTCCTGGAGGGCAGGGACTTTTGACTGTTTTATTCACTACTGTATCTCCAGCGCAGGGAACAGTGTCTGGCATATAGTAGGTGCTCAATAAGTATTTGTTTAATGAGTTCATGAATGAAGTTGGTTGGAGCCAGGTCCTGGGGGACGTTTGATGCTGCACTGGGGGCTGGAGCTTGTACCATGAGCTCTGATTTCCACCCTGAACTACATAGTGTGTTAGTGGAGCTCTCATATGCATCCAGGGTAATCAGTGTGCCTTCCTGGAGCTCTGGATTAGTAATATCATGTGTCAGGGAGTCAACCCTAAGTGAGGAATTTGGAAGAGGATAGCTCAGGGGTTAATTTGAATGTATTTCCGTGTCTCAACATCAGCACATTCTAGGAGAAAGGAATCTGCTTTGCATAGTAAATGGTATTTGGTGCGTAGCTTCTTTCTTCAGGTATGACCTGGGTTGTCTGTCTTTTTGATTCTGAAAGGACTTTGGTGCCAGGAGGGAGGGGTCTGTGGTGCAGTGTTAATTGGCAGCAACTAATTGGACCTAGTTTATGAACTCCTCCAGGCCATAAGCCACTCATACTTTGGTTCAGTGTTGTAATGACCACAGTCCTTTTCTAAAGTGCTCTACCTTTGACGAAAAGCAATGGCATATGGCCAAGTTCACCTCCAGGGATCTCTCTTCAAGGGGGGCAGAGGAGGTGAGAATCTTTGGGTTGGGGTTCTCAGTTGGAACGGCCAGATGACAAACTTTAAGCCAGGCAGCTCTGGGTTGAAATCCTGGTTCAGCCACCCACTAGCTGTGTGACCTTGGGTGAGTCCTTAACTGCAGTTTCCTCATCCATATAATAGGGATGATAGAGCTTCATTTTGTATGACCAGAGGAAGGGGGATGGAGTGGCTTAGTCAGTGACTGACTAAGCACATACCAGATATATGTGCAGATCCCCAAAAGTGTCTGTTAGAAGTGTATCTAGATGAATGAGTGATTGTTGAATGAATATATGAAGGTATGCTGTTCAGAGGTTACAGGGGTGGACAATGTCCCCAATCAAGAAAGATGGCAGGACTTGGGTTGCTTGACCCTTGGGGCATATAGAGTGTGGAGGCTGTTCATGAAGAATCCCAAACTTGAAGAATCCTAACATATCAGGACTTGAGGGAGTCTCTGAGAGACTTCTCATTTTGAAGGGGAGTAGAATCAAGGCCCAGAGAGGGAAAGTGGTGGGGCGAAGGACACACAGCAAGTGAAGGGCAGGCTTGAGGTTGGAACCAAGGTGCCCTTTTTCCTACAACGTTCCCACCCCAGCCTCTCCACAGGTGCTTTTCTGAAAATGCACAGGAGAGAACGGGGCAGAGTCTAGACCAGAGTCTGGTTCAAACATCAAGTTCAGAAGGAGAAGAAAATAAACAACACTCTCGGGCCCCCTCCTGACTTCAGCCACAGGCCTGGGGAATCCCCAAAGCAGAGGCTGGACAAGGACAAACTTCATGAAGGGTCAAGAGATGCAAGAAAAGGCAGGCGGAGTAATTAATAACCATCAGCAATAGAAAGTGTTGGGGTGAGCATGAGATACCTACCGATTAGAGAAGTAAACACAAATCACTGCAAGTGTTCCTTCAGCCCTGGGTCAATATGCTTCCGTGTACAAAGAAGCTAGCAGCTGTTGCCGATACTGGGGAGGTCTTAGTCCAGGTGGCCGCGAGAGCTTGCACTGCTTGAGGATGTATCTGCATTGTGAGCTACTCTGCTGTAGGTGCTCTTTCCATTCATTTGTTCATTCATTCGTTCATTCATTCATTCATTCAACATATTCTAAATGCTTACTACACGTCAAGCTTCTTGGAGGCACTGGGATAGAGCAGTGGGCACGAAGGCAATCCTTGCCCTGACGGGGCTCACAGAATAGACAAATAAATAAGATAATTTCAGACAGTGTTGAGTGCTGTGAAGAAAGTCACATAAGGGAGGTAGATGGGGAGTGGGTGGAGGGGGATGGTGTCTCGCTGATATTGGACAATTGGGGAACGCCTCTCCGAGAAGGTGACCTCTGGCTAAGATCCTAATGAGTAGAAGGAGTCAGCCCCATGAACACAGGGGGAAGGGTGCTCCAGGTATAGGGAACAGCATGTGCAAAGGCCCTGGGATGGGAAAGAGCTTGGAATGTTGGAGGAACAGAAAGGAGTAAGGGGTTGGATTTGTTTTAAGTGATGAAGCCATTGGAGGATGAATGGCCAGCCCCTTTCAGTGTGGGCCCCTTAGCAATGAGGCATTCTTTGACCTAAAGTTAGGGACAGGCTCCTGGCTGGAGTCTGGCAGACCCAGCCCTACCTGAGTGTTGAAGCCTTGGCCAGCTCCTCCCATCATGGAACTTCTATGTCCTTATTCACAACGTGCAGGACATGGGCTCATGACCTTCCAGCTCTGACATTCTGACCTTCTTTCAAGGACATGGGATGCAGATATACAACCTCCACACATATCAGTCACTCAGGTAAGGCCCCCTTTGCTTGCCATGAGATGCAAGTTATTGTGGTCAAGGAATTGGGAGATGAAATGGCAGGAAAAGCAAATGTACCAAAGAGAAGAGTTGAGTTTATAAAACCTGTCATCTGAGTTGGCTCCTTTGAGCTGGGCCTGGGTCTTTGTGTCACCAACACCTCAATTTCAGGTTGCACCATGGATCCGCCATGTTTCGTGCAAGCTGCTAGCTGTCTTCCCTGTGTCCTTGCAGTGAAGTTGCAGCCTCTGAGGGCAGGTCCTGGTGGCAGAAATAAGCAGTGCAAAGCATGCTATGCAAAGCAACAGCATGCAGGAAGAGGAGAAAACAGTTGCACTGTAGAAAATATAAGAACTCAACTAATTAAGAACCAGCAGTGCTACAATTGCTCATTTGACAGGACCTCCTAGCACCCAGAGATCCCATGCCTAGGTATACACCAACAAAAATGAAAAATGAAAATATATGTGTGCCGGAAGATGTGTGTGAGCATATTCACAGCAGCATTCTTTGTAACAGCCTAAAACTGAGAACTACCCAAATCTCCATCAACATTTAAATTGAAAGATTGTGCCATACTCCCAGAAAGGTATGCCACATAACAAGATGGGCAAATCCAGTCCATGGTCATATCTGACCATTTCCTATTTTGTAAATAAAGTTTTATTGGAACACAGCCATATCCATTCATTACATTATAGTCTATGGCAGCTATTGCACTAACTAGCAAAGATGAGCAGTTATGAAAGAGATACTATAGCCTGCAGATCCTCAAGTATTTACTCTCTGCCCTTTCCAGAACAAATTTGCCAACCCTTGCTATATAAAAATGAAAATAAGCAGGCTTCCCTGGTGGCTCAGTGGTTGAGAGTCTGCCTGCCGATGCAGGGGACACGGGTTTGTGTACCGGTCCGGGAAGATCCCACATGCCGCGGAGCGGCTGGACCCGTGAGCCATGGCCGCTGAGCCTGCGTGTCCGGAGCCTGTGCTCCGCGATGGGAGAGGCCACAA
>NW_006788040.1:1714192-1740734 GCF_000442215.2 Lipotes vexillifer
AAAAAAAAAAAAAGAAAGAAAAGAAGCAGTCTACAACTTCCCTGGCCAATGTGGATGATTTTCACAAACAAAATTTTGAATGAAAGAAGCCAACACAAATGAGTACCAGTTGCACAATTGCATTTATATTAAGTGTAAAGACAAGCAGAACTATTCTATGTTGCTGGAAGACAGGTTACCCGTGGAGGATAGTAACTAACCAGGGCACGTGGCAGCTTATGGGCGCTGGAAATGTTCTGCTTCTCCATCTGGGTGGCAATGGGTGTTCATTTCGTGACAATCCATTAAAATGTACACAGATGATGTGCACACTTCTGTGTATGTATGTTGTTCATCGATAAAATTTTTTAAATAAATAAAAAAAGAAACGGTGGGTGTAGATCACCATGCCAAGCATTTTCTCAATGTATTTCCTGGGCAGAAAGCGCAAATAACAGATTGTCAAGTTAGGAAACAGATAACTTTAACCTTTCCATGCAAGCACACATTTATGCATTCACTCTACAAATGTTTATTGATCTCGCACCGTGCGCCAGGTGCTGGGAATTCAGCAGTGAGGGAGTTAGACACAGCCGCCACCTTCCCAGCATTTACATTCACACTCACTCGTGCCCAGGGAATCTTGCACGCATGTGCACCAAGACGCTCCACCCTCAACATGGACCTGCCCACGTGTGCACTCCCGACCTGCATCTGCAGGTCATGTCATTCTCAGGTGAACACTTTTCTGAATTTTGCTCTCCCTTCCCTCACTACCATAACTTCCACCTCCCTCCTCCCTCGGATACAGACGGATGGAGATCAGTTTACCCAGCATCACTTAGGAGTCCTGTGTCCTCCGGGAATCATGGACCTGTGCTGGCTAGGACTCCACAGCTTAGTTCCTAAGGTGGGATGGGTCAGACCAGCTGGTTTCCCCCCAGGTCATGCCTGGCATCTGAGACACTTAGGGCTCAGACAAGTGGAGACCCAGGGCTGAGGGGGTGGGTGACCTTGAACCCAAGGATGCCCTCTGATGTCCCCTGGATTTTCTGCTGGGCTTCCTCCCCTCAGTGTGGTTACCTGCCACCCATGGATCACGGTCATCAGAGCCTTATGGTCTAGTGGTCAAGGCTGACTTGTTCAGTGAACCGCATGTTCCCTTGAATGTCTCCCTTTGAAGACCTCCTATCCCAGCCCCTCTCAGCAGTTCAGCCCAGAAAGCCAGCTGCTATGACTGATAAGCACCAGCTGTCCAGCATTCCTGTGCCATGGTGGGTACCAGCATGCAATGGGGTGGCTAGACAAACACACCTGAGTTCAAATCCCGCCTGGACCATCAATATTCTGTGACTTTGGGCAGGTTATTTAACCTTAGCTCATCTAATTCCCCCAATGACAATAAGGAAGAGGTACTGCTATCATCCTCACTTGATAGATCCAGAAACTGAGGCTTAGAAATGGTAAGGACTTGCTTGAGGACACACCCACATCTGCACCCTGGATTCTAATTTTAAAGACCATCTGTTGCTCTGAAGGACTAACCCCAGTTATGCACCAAAATGGTTTCCTTTGGAAAAGTCACGATTTGTGCTTTTGAAGTCCTGGGTTTGGCTAATCAGGAGCAATCTCCTTTTCTTGGAGAAATAGTTCACTGTTGGATGCAATCATGGAAAAAGTGAATTCCCTCCAAATTCTTGCAATGAGACAGTCAGTGCTGAGGACAAAATGTTGAGGTCTTTTGAGGAGATGGTACCTCTTAGTAAGTGGAGATGCTTAATTTTTTTTTCTCGGTGGAAAGACCTGCTGTTTCAAATTTCTTACAACTGGGTCTCTGTTCGAATACTGGCGTGGAGTGAACTTTTCATGCCACGGGTCATCTCTGATGTCATGGCATTTCTGATGAACTCCACCAATTTTGAGCATCAAGGCTGCCAGAAGTGAAACTGGTATTTGCAAATGTATCTCCACTTCCTCAGAAATAACAGATGTTTGCTGGAAAAAAATAAAGTCGCCTAGTCTGTCATTAAATATCAGAAGTAAAGCACTGGCTGTCCTCAGTCAGCTTTCTACCTTTCCCATGATGATATTTTGTTCTGTTGGTAAACTTATCAAGTGTGCCTAGCGCTTTTGTTGGCATCACCTGGCAAGTATGCTCATGGAATTTACATGTAGGAGTGGACAGGTGGGTTTCTGTCTGTGTGTTTCATGAATTAACTTGGTTGAAAAAACTGTCAGCAAGGGCTGGGTTTGAAGTCTGCCCAGGAGTTCACTCTGTGCTCATGACTTGTTCTTTGAGTATTGAGAACATAAAGAAGCCTTTTACATCAATGCTAGAGTAAAACGAAGATGGTGTCCCAAGTCAGCAGCAGCTGTTTTTCATCCATAGACTACTGAGGTTGGGAGTGGTGGGTCATGGAGTGGCTTGGAGGTCAAGCTCAGAGCTCCGGAAGGTCCAGAAACTACAGAGAGTGGCCTGTGGATCCTGGAACATCAAAGGATCCCTGGTCTGAGACCCAGAGCCTAGGTATACAAGATTATAACCTCTTAGAGGCCAGCAGTAGGGAAGACCCCACCTTCTCCAGCAGCCTAAGTTTGGAGACGGATAAATGCGAACGAAGCAGGACCACCACGGCATGAGAGAATTCCTGTTTCCACATGCCCTTTTCCAACTGGGATTTTGTTGAAGATCATTTTCTTAACTAAGCATTTCTGGTGATTTGTCAGAAGGAGGTGGGCAAACCTTTGCTGACCTGTCTTGTAGGTGTTTGGAAGTGTGTTACAGAAAAGGGCAGGGATGTGTTGGCAAAGGCAATTTGACAAAACCCTCCAAGAAACACATTTACCTGTGGGAAAAGGGACAAGATTACTCCAACCATCAACACTGGAAAACCAAAGCTGCTCCCCCACACCAGGCCTCAGCCTGGCTATAGACATAAACCCGAAGAAAGCAATTCGCTAATGTTCCGGGCCCTCGGATCCAACATCAGCCTGGGATCTAGGCCTTGGGTAATGAGCAGCCCAGGCGGCGAATGAGGTTTGCCGTTGAAATCCATCTGAGGCCTCTCTCCCTGCCAATGTCTACAGCTTAATAATTGCTTCCTTGCTCCCCCTGCATTTGGGTTCAAGAGAAGTGCCAGCCCCTCCAGCAGCGTTATGCAAATAGGGCCCAGTGCGTTCTGGCAACGGCATATAGGATATGTAAATTTATGGTGGTGGCGGAGCCTGCTTAAGACAGAAGATTTCTCAATGATGAAATTAGATTTTCTGGAAAGAAGCTTCTGAGGACCTGTCTCCTGTTCCCCTGACTCCTGCTGTGCCATAGCCACCAAACTGGTGCTCTGGGAAATAATTAACTGAATTACAGGCTCAAACCTATTGTTAAAAAAAAAAAATAAAGAGGGAGAGAAGAAATAGACCAGGTTGCAGAAGGCCACAACAAATCCATACTTTACCGAGCATGTCAACGGGAATGGAGGCTGAGAGGGTGGGAGGCAGGTGGACGGGGAGCATGGGGCTCTGGTTGGCAGGAGGAATTGACACAGGGTGGAGAGAGCTTCCACCTCCCCTTGGCCTTCACGTGGGCAAGGGTGGGAGAATGGACAGAGCTGTGGGTGCTGGTTTCTGCTCCAACCTAGCACTGCCACTTTTATCTGCTTTATGTACCTGCTTTCTCCCAATTTTGTTTACAAGAAAGCATTTATGTCATTTTTTAAAAATTGAAAAATCATTCATGTAGACCAGATCAAACTTGAACATGCATCAGACTTACCAGGAGGACTTGTTAAACACAGATTGCTAAGTGCTACTCCCAGAGTTTCAGAGTTGGTCCAGGGAGGGCTCAGAAATGCACATTTCCAATAAGCTCCCAAGTGGCAGTGATGCTGCTAGCCAGGAGACACACCCTGAGAATCACTGCCTTAGGCTAAAGTCTTCATTAGAATGATGGGGGAGACGGAGGCCCAAAGAGTTAGGTGATTTGCCAAAAGTCACCCAGTGGAGTCAAGACCAGGGTACAGAGCTGACTTTTTCCATCATCATCATCATCATCATCACCATCACCATCATCACCATCCCTGTCATCATCTTTGTTGTCACTCTCCTTTGCTGAAAGCTTTCTAGGTTCCAGGCACTTATACTCCTCACTTCATTTAGCCCTTGGCCATAATTCTATACAGGAGCTACACAGTTATCCCCAATGAAGATACTGTTATGGATGGAATGTTTGTGTTCCCCCTTCAAATTCCAGTGTTGAAGCCCTAGCCCCCATGTGATGGTATTTGGAGGTGGGGCCTCTAGGAGGTAAATAGGTTTAGATGAGGTCATGAAGGTGGGTCTCCCATAATGAGATTAGCGTCCTAATAAGAAGAAGGCAGATCTCTCTCTCTCTCTCTCTCTCTCTCTCTCTCTCTCACACACACACACACACACACACACACACACTCTCTCTCTCTCTCTCTCTCTCTCTCTCTCTCTCTCTCTCTCTTTCTCTCTCTCCCTCCCTCTTGTGTCACACACAATGAGGAGGCAGCCATCTACAAGCCAGGACAAGAGCCCTCACCAGAGACAGAATCTGCTGGCACCTTGATCTTGAATTCCCAAGCCTCCAAAACTGTGAGAAGTAAATCTATCCTTTAAGCCACCCAGCCTTTTGTATTTTATTATAGCAGCCCAAACAGACTAAGACAGACACTGAGGCTCAACTTCAAGTGACTTCACCTCCTGATGCTCAGGTTTCTCATCTGTAAAATGGGGAGTTCTGACCCTTCAGAGTGTTAGGAGGATTCAGTGAGATTTTACACACAATGTGCTGAGCACAGAGCCTAGCACATAGCAGGGGCTCAGTAGTTGGGTCATAGTAATTATTATTGTTCTTGTAATTATCATTATTTATTTTTGTTTTTTGCGGTACGCGGGCCTCTCACTGTTGTGGCCTCTCCCATTGCGGAGCACAGGCTCGGGACGCGCAGGCTCAGCGGCCATGGCTCACGGGCCCAGCCGCTCCGCGGCCTGTGGGATCCTCCTGGACTGGGGCACGAACCCGTGTCCCCTGCATTGGCAGGCGGAGTCTCAACCACTGAGCCACCAGGGAAGCCCTAATTATCATTATTAATCGAATGGTAGAGATTGGGACACAGTGGTGTTGTGGA
This sequence comes from Lipotes vexillifer, assembly GCF_000442215.2. Classification (NCBI taxonomy): domain Eukaryota; kingdom Metazoa; phylum Chordata; class Mammalia; order Artiodactyla; family Lipotidae; genus Lipotes; species Lipotes vexillifer. The sequence continues at coordinate 1,719,322 of NW_006788040.1, forward strand.
GTGAACTTGGGGTTAGGAATATGAGGGTCTCGAGTCCAGTCCCAAGCCCTAAACTCATCTGCTGTGAGACTTATGTGTAGGTCACCACCCTCTCTAAGACCCAGTTTTTGCAAACAGAGTAGATGGAACTTGGTGGTCCCAGGACACGCCCAGCTGTACAATCTCTGATTCCATCATTTCAAGGGTGTGGCCATCTCTTATCCCCATGTTACTCCAGCGTGGGTGTCCTCCTTCCTCTCCTGGACTGCTGCTCAGCCTCCTCCTGGCCTCCTGGCCTCTGGTCTCACCCCAGCCCCTCCACCTTTCTAAAAGTGTCAGATGGCAACTGAGTATTCAGACCCTTCTGTGGCTATTTCCCTTCTTTGGATCAAGTCCAAGCATCTCAGCTTGGCATCCAAACTCCTTCATGCTCTGGTCCCTCTCAGCCCCTAATCTCTTGCCTTTCCCTCTTACACTCTAGTTTACAGTAAAATACAGACGTTTGTGTTAGCCCTCAGGCACCGTGCTCTTTCCTGCCTCCCTACCTTGTTCTTGCTGCACCTTCTGCCTGGTGCTCCATCCTTGCCCTTCCTCTTTGTCTGCAAACTTCTTGAACTTCAGTGCTCAGCTCAGATATGTTGTGCCCTGAGAAACCTTCTCTCACCTACCTTCTTCCTGTCTCCAACCCGAGGCTCCTAGAGTCCCTTCCTCTGAGCTGCCTGTAGGTATCTCGTCCTAGTACTTAACACTTCCTAGTATAAAGGTCTACTGCCTTTCTCACCTTTTCTGCTGGACAGTGGCTAGTTTAAAAGGAAGAGACAAGCTTCTCAGTCAGGGGTTTTTCGAAATTTTCTGTTTTGTTGTTTGCTTTATCTGCTGTCTGTAAGCATCTTGAGTGTAGGGCCTTATGTATTTTGTTTGCCAGTGTATTTGCAGCACTTATTTTCATGCCTGGCACATGGTAGGTGTTTAATCCTTAAATTAATAAATCTGAAATCTCTGCCCATTTTCACAGATTTCTTATTAACCATTCTATCCCTGCTGCCTACCAAATGCCTGGCATGGAGGCATCAGTAAATAATTACTGAGTGAATGAGTAGGTGAATAAAATGCATGACTTCATATATAACTGTATCAGTCAGCTGTTGCTGCATAACAAACAGCCACTAAATCTCAGTTGCATGCAACAATAGGCATTTATTTCTCATCTAGTTTTATCTTGTGAGTCAGCTGGGGCAGCTCTGAGCTGCAGGTGGTGTCTGGCTCAGCTCCACATGTGTGTCATCCTCTGTGGGCCAGCAATCCAACCAGAGCATGGCGAGGGCAGAGGTGCAAGAGAAAAAGTGGAAACACACATAGTTTCTTAAGGTCTCATCCCAGAACAAGCACTGTGGCCCTTCCATTCCAATATCGTTGACCAAAGTGAGGAATGTGGTCAAGCTCAGTCAATGGACAAGGATGTACCCTCTAGGAGGAGAGGCTTCAAAGTCCCAGGGCAGAAGGCATGGATACATCTAGGGGTGAAGGATCAGGACCCATAAATCTGTCTACTTCAATGACCACCCCCAGCATCTAGCCCACACCTCATGGCACATAGCTACCACTCACTATGATCGTGGAGACGAAGTGACCACGGTGGCCCCCCCATCTTAAAGACACTAGAACATTTTTTCACTTTTTGCATTTCATACCCTCCTTCATCTCCCACCCTGCAGTTTTCAGCGATTTTTCTGGAGCCCTCGCTAAACAATCTCTAGGTCTCTGCCCACAGGCACTGCCATTCTGGGGCATGTCACAAGCACACCCCGCCCCCAGCCTGTCCTCCTCTCTGTTCTTCTCCCAGCCCACAGTGCACATTGTGAGGGTCCCCCTATGTTTAATGCATGAGCTCATCGTCCTCCCTGCAGCCTCCACAGACAGACTCTCTCAGCCTGGGAACGGCCATGAAGTCAGGTGACTGTACAGGAAGCAGTGCCCTCCCCACCGCCCGCCTCCTCGCCTTCCAGTTGTTGTGAGGCTGCCCTTCTTTGACTCACTTGCAGTTTTGTAAGCTCTTTTATTAATGTGCCGGAGGCAGAGAAAAATGCATTTGTAATTTCCCCTTTATTGCTGGTGGAACTTCTTTTTGCTTTCTTTCTGAGCATTTGTTTGTGGTGCGCGCACACACACACACACACACGCGCGCACTCACTCACACTCCAGGTCAGAATGAATTGAATGACAAGGCAGTGGATGTCAAAGCACAAACACAGTCTTGGAGTATCTCAGCGGGAAAGGGGTCTGAGTCTGATGGCTGCCACATTGCATTCCCAGAACCCTGCTCTTCCTTAAAATAGCATCAGAGGGTGCTGCAGGGTGAGAAAAATTGTGTGTGTTTGGCCGGGTAGCAGGGGAATGTTTGGCCCTTCCCTGGACCTTGCTTCAATCAGAGCATCTCTGTTTTGCCTGATTTGTATACTGTGGGTACATAGGCTTCTTTGGAATTAAGGATGTACCATGGATGCTTGTGCTAAAGGGAAAAAGCCATGGTGGGGATGTCTCCTTTTGCTTGCTGCAAAAGAACTAAGATTTACTGAGCACCTAGCATGTGCCAGGCACTGGACTGCAAGTACTTGCATTGTCTAATCGAAACCCCAGCACTAGGTGGGAATGATTGTCTCCTATGTCACAGATGAGGATGCTGAAGTTTGGATAGGGAAAAGACTTCCCATCACCCAGGAAATGGTGGAAATGGGGTTCTCCGTATGTTAAAGAGATGACAAAATTTCAGAGTGCTTAGCCCTTCGTAGGTCTTAAAAGTCAAAATCATTCAAACGGTATGATGACAGTGACCACAACCTCTTCCAGATACTGAGTGATTACCTTGATTACCTGGCTCCTGCTGGGTGCTTTACAAGCAGGGCTGCCAGGTCCAGCTGTGCAGGGTGGGTCTTGCAGAAGAGCTCCCAGCCAAAGGGACAAGGGACAGCTGACTCAGTCCTTAAGCTGCTCCCCAGACCCTGGTGTAAAGTTGCATCCTGGAGGAGGGGATGCTTATCTCTAATATCTCTGCCAGGAAGAGCTGCCTTTTCCTAATTTCCACAACGGCGCTCTGTGCAAGCTGCTACCCTGTCTGCACACATTATCGCATCCTCCCACAGCCTACAGGGTAGCTTTATGACTATACCCATTTTAAAGATGAAGAAACAGAGGCACAGGGAAGTTAGATTTCTTGCCCAGAATTCTGCAGCTCTTTCAGTGGCAGAACCAACATTTGAATCCGAGGTTGTAAAACTCCATGACTAGAGGAGATAGGAATTTGCAGCTATACCCACCCGTACTCCGTGTCCCCCCAAAGATTGTTGAGTTTCACAAGGTTCTAAGGATAGAACCTGGGGATGCAAGGTTTGCGGACTCCTGGAAGGAGGTATTCTCTGCCCTGTGTAACAGGAATCAAGAGAGATTCTGAAACAGCAAATGGCACACAAAGATCAACCCCGTTGGGCTTTTTCAACAAGTCTGTCTTTGGATCACTTGTCTGTGGTCTTCTCTGCCACCCCTCTCCCAAAAGAGATCCCATGGAGGGAGTAAAAGACCCCCAGATCATGTAGTTCTGACCTCCCCCGCAACCCTGTACGTTCTCTCCTGGAATACCCAAGAGCTGGAAGAAGCCTCCCTGGAGATAAATATCTACACAGAGCCAATTGTCACAGGATGTCCCAGAGCCAATTACTCATTCTGAGAGACCCAGAGGTGGCTTAAGGAGTTGACAAATAAAGAGGAAAAAATTTGCAATTTGCTGTTTACACATAATCAGAGTGTACCGAGGGGGAAAAAAATAGTGTTACAGCTTACGGCTTCTCACGTTTTATTTTGATCTTCTAAATCAATACGTAAGTGGAGAGGCAGCTGGAGACAAACGTTTTGGGAAAAGAAAATGTTTGCATGTGTTTGGCTAAAGGAAGGAAGGACTTTCTGTAAAACCAAAGATATGGCAAAGAAGGTCGAATGAGGCCGTGTCCCCCCGACAAAAGGGGAGGCAGTGAATGACAGTTATAGGATTCTTACTGTCTGCCACACACTGAAGCAGGCACTTGACAAGTTATGGCTGTGGATCCTCACCTCCAACCTGGGAGGTAGGTTCTATTTTCAGCCCCATTTCACAGGTGGGGAAATTGAGGCCCCAAGAGATGAAGGTTCTGGGCCAAAGACATTTGATCTGCATAAGCTGAACCCGGGACCAGCCACCCAAGCCAGGCTGATGCTGGAGTCCATCCTTCAGCTTCCAGATTAGTTTCCCTGAGTTTTGATGCTGGTCTTTTGTTTGGGGACCATTAAGGGGCTTAAAACAGGGGTCCCTCTCTCGAGCGGAGAGTCTTGGGGAGGGTGTGCTGTCTCTGGTTCCTCTCCAGTTGTCTCTGCCGATCACTTTCTTGGCAAGGATCACATCCCCACTGCAAGGGGGATGGGTTACTGGGAACCAAGGATCCTTGGACAGGAGACCTCAGGGAGGGGCACGGTGACAGGGGATGCTGCTCATAATCTAAGAGGAAAGCCCTGCTCAGGGGTGTTCCCAGCTCCAGTTTTCTTTTCTCAATATTTCTTACAGTTCTTCCTTTTTCTTTCCTGGTCTCCTTGAGACATTGGATATTTTTGCCACTATCTGCCCTAGGATCCTGGGCCACAAGGGGCCTCCAAGATAGATCTAATCCAGCCCCAGGTTCAAGGTCGGTGATCTCAGCCCCATTTTATAGCCAAGTCCGTTGATGCCAAGTGCCCGCTTCTGGCCCAGAGTAGAAGAGAGGGCTCAGATCCACACTCCAGCCCCTCAGGGTGCCCAGTGGCTCGTTTCTTGGGGTGGGGGAGGGAGCGCCTGTCCCTGTCTTTGTTCCCCACCCTCCCCTGTGTCTCTGAGCTGTGTGCAATTTACATCTCCACGTGCCCACATTTGCATGAAACACACAGACACACACACACAGGACTGCTCCTGGCTTGAACAACAAGGGATGCCAAATGCCGTTCACATCTTTCTGGGGAGGAGTGCATCCATCCCGATTCTGTCTTTGCCAAAGTGCCATACGTACCAGACGTACATATATTCCGTGTGAATTTCCTTAATCTCCTTCACAGCTGTCCCTTTCCACAGCCTCTGCTAGAGCATTCCCAAATTACTTGTCTCCTGGCTGGGATAGCAGCCTGTTCCCTGATTCCTCTATCCCTTTAACAACAACAAAAACAACAATAATAATAATGGCCACCGTTGACGTAGCCCCTACTGTGTGTTAGGCATTGGGCTAAATGATGTTGCATCTTGTAGGAGCTCTGCAATGGAAGCATTATTAGTCCCATTTTACAGGTGGGGGAAAATGAGGCTCCAAGCTTAGGGGCGTCACACAGAGCTGGGGACTGAGTTTATGAACCGTGGCTGACTCTGAGACTTGGGCTGGTCACCCCTGTCAGGCTGCCCTCTGATCTCCCCATGTAGCCCAGCCTGCCACCGTGATGACCATAACACAGGAGAGGGCCCTGGAGGGTAGCAATTAAGAAAGTGTACCGTTTCAAACCTCTGACAGTGCTCTTTTCTGCCTGTGTAAATTCAGGTGAGTCCCTTCACCTCTCTCAGCCTCAGTGTCCTCCCCTGTAAAATTTGGATCACGGTAGTACTGAGCCATACGGTGTTATTATGGAAATGGATACCATGATTGCAAGTGAAGCACTCAACAGAGTTCTCAGCACCCAGTAGATGTTGGGTTTTAATAGATTAAAAGCTTGTGGTATAAAGAGATGGTTTTGGTGTCTGATATTCAAGGCTCTCTTGGGCTGGGCTCTGCCTTTCTTTCCACCATGACAGCCCTCCACCACCATCTTGCATCCCACTCTTCAGCTAGAAGAGTCTCCACAGACTCTCCACCATTTCTTACCTCTGTCGATTTGTCCAGATGTCTGTCTGCCCATCTGCTTTTCACCTCCTCTGCAGACCCAGAATTGGTTTGTCCTCAACGCCTAGCTCAGAGACTGACCCTACCTGGCATCTTCTCTTTCTTGCCCATTGGAGGCTACCTCTTCCTCCTCTGGACACGACCTTGGGTCCTAGTGTGTGTCATTCCTGAGGTCCTACTGTGCATCGGGATAAAGACAGAGCTACACCTGTAGGACATGATCCTACTTTCTTTTCTTGTACTTTAAATGCCACTCAATGGAAGGAACCCTGGGTTCCTGAGTGATTGCATGGAACAATGGCCCACGTCATGCCAACCCACATTAGACTGTGCCTTGAGCAAGAAATAAACCTTTATTATACTGAGCCACTGAGAAATGGAGGTCCTTGGTTACAGCAGCTTAACTGTCCTAATACATCTATCTAACTAAACTCTATCTTTCTTTCTGATCCCATATTGTTCCAGAAAGAGCCTATTCATTTAAAAGTATATTTTAAAAATAGAATGAAAGAAAAATGCATGTAGGAACATAAGACAGTGCCAGATATAACACTCAGAAATGTGTGCTATGAAAACCAACACCCCTACCATGTGTGGATCAAAAATATAGCTCTGAGCTTCCTAGCAGCCGGGGTAAAAAGGGAGAGCTGTTTAGTTACACACTATCAGAGCCTTTGAGATAAATATAAACACCATTGCTAAGGATAAATACAGTAAGGGTTGCAGAATGTTTTTTTTCCTCTACATGTTCGTTGAAAAGATCATTGCGTGTCTGCAGCACAACTCAATATTGTCCAGTACTTTTTCTGCATAGCAACCCTTTCCCATGTTTTACCTTGTTGAAACACATGAAAATATGTATAAACACAAAAACACAAGCATATAAATAATGTAGAGGAGTTCTCTTGATACATCTCATAGGCAGGTACTCAGGCTTCTCTGTAGGCTTGGGATACCCTGGAGGAAAGAGACTCTACCCTCTTCATTTCTGTTTTCATGTCTTACTATAGAGTCTGGAACATGGTGGATACACACAGTGGGTATTACTACTATTGATACTAAACATGTGTGAGTGTGTGTGCTGTGTGTCAGGCTAGCACTCTGTGAATTATGAGCTCTGTTCTGGAATTGTGTGTGTGTGTGTGTGTGTGTGTGTGTGTGTTATGGCGTGCTGTGTGTGTGGCGTATGCATGTTGAGTATGTGTGTTATGTACTGAGTGTGTTTTGCATAGAGTGATGTTTTGTGTGAATTGTATGTGTGTCTTGTGGATGGTGGTGTTGGATCCTATGAGCATGGTATATGCGGTATTTGCATTGTGTGATGTTGTGTGGGTGATATGGGTGCTCTGTGTACATTGTGTGTTGTTGTAGGGGATGTGTTGATGGCCCAAGTGTTGTGTGTGCATTGTGCGTGAATGGTGTGTGTTGTGAATGTGTATTCATGTGTGTCCTCTGACATCCTCTGACATCCTGCATCCCAAGTGTCTTGCATAATCCCTGCAGATTTGGTGCACATTCCCTGTGTGTGACTCTGTACCGCCTGTGTCCCTTTTGTGAGCTCAGGGCATGCTCCTTGGTGCTGCCTGTGGGCATATCGGCTTGCAGCCCCACCCTGTGCAGGCTCTTTGTGTGTGCCCTGTGAGTCATTGTGGATACATCTAGAAGGCGGTGACTATTGTCTTCAAACAGAGAACAGCCATTAACACATTCATTAATTAGGATCATGTTGACACTTCTATTGCCGACTAAAAACATCTGTTTGTTTAATCAGAGTCTCCTTAATGCCTTACACTTATTCTCTCAGTGAGAGAGGATGGGCTTGCTTTCCCCATGTGTGTACACTGGGGTTTTACGAGGTGGAGGCACAAACTCTGTCAATATTGTCACAGGATGACAGCTCTCAGGAAGGCCCACGGCGTCTCAACAAACGCACATCCCTTTCAATGGTGAATGAGTAGTCGTTCATGGGTCAGTTTGCCAGTGGCCAGTCCCCGTGCATCGGCGTAGCCTGAATGACACTTTATAGATCAGATGTAAGAACTCCACCATAGCACTGGGTCTCAATGCTATGGGCGTGGTGTGCTGCTGGGTGTACCAGCTGCTCCACTGTCCTTTCCTTCCCACCTAGGTGTATACCCCAAACCCAGCAACAAGCCACCGGTAACCTCATCGGAGTTAAGTCCTCTCTCCCATGATCTTAGTTTTCTTACATGTAAAACAGGATGATAAAAGGACAAAACTAAAGATTCAAAGAAAACATATCTAAGGGAAATACCCAGAATGGTTTCTGGAACCAAGCAGATGCCTGAAAACGTCACTTCTATCCCCTCACCCTCCCACCCCACATGAATTCACAAGGGTCGGTGGAGGATGACCAAGGAAAAGACTCAAGGTTAGGGACTGACTCTGGTCACAGTCCTCACCAGTCGCACCACTGGGCATCCAACGCACGTCCACTGCATCCCTCCTCTGTGCCAGGCGGGGCTGGGTGCTGGGACACAGAGGCTGATGAGGCTTTCTTTCAAGAATGTGGAAATGAAGGGCATTCCCAGCAGAGCGTATGGGTGAGCAAAGTTCCCCTGGGCCGGGAGCGTGGAGGAGAGGTGTGGGGTGAAGCTGACGGGGAGGACGCGATGGACCATGGAGGGGTTTTTGCTTTGGGGTGTTTCGTTTTGTTGTCATTCTGCGTCTTGTTTCATTTACTAATATAGTTGGATATCTTTTTTTTTTTTTTTTTTTTTTTTGCGGTCCGCGGGCCTCTCACTGCTGCGGCCTCTCCTGCCGCGGAGCACAGGCTCCGGACGCGCAGGCCCAGCGGCCATGGCTCATGGGCCCAGCCGCTCCGCTTGCGTGCCCGCTGCATTGGCAGGCAGACTCCCAACCACTGCGCCACCAGGGAAACCCTATAGTTGGATATCTTTTTATAGTGAACATAAACAGTTCTACCTCATTATTTTGAACAATTAATAGCTTCTTATATATGTATGTCCCTTATTTTAAAAGCAGGACAACAGTGATAGACCCATAAGTCGTCTCTAGTTTGAGGATATCAGTGTGGTTTTCCCAGGGTACTTCCCAGCAGTGGGTCAAAGGATATGTGCATATGTGCTCTTAAAAATGTTATTTTTTTTAACATTTTTAAATAGTGGCAAAATATATATAACATAAAATTGCAGTTTATACCAAATCAAGCTGTGAAACCTTGGATTCCCTCTTTAAGCATACTTGCCACCTAGCACTGCTGCTTTTTCCTGTAAAATGGGCCCCAAGCTTTTCTCAAAAGGATGTTAAGAAGATTCAATGGGGAGATACTTAGAGAGGCTTGCTCAGTACATGGTCAGCCTCCAAGACCTGGGCTTTATTATTGGGAACTGGCACAGCCCAGTGCTTAGGGGCCCAGGCTCTGGACCTAGTCTTGCCAGATGTGTGACCTTAGGACAGTTGCTTCATCTCTCTGAACCTTGGTTTCCTCATAGAATTGTGAAAATTACATAAGGTAATACAAATAAAGTGGATGGTGCCATTTGGATGTTCAACAAATGATATTTTACCTTCATTTTAGCATCATGATGACCTCCTGCTAATTCTATACTTGTTACCTCAATTAAGCTTTATACATTTTCGTTTTGCAGGTTTGGTCCAGGTGATGCTGCCACACATCTTTTCTCCACACCAGAGCATGCTAGCAGATTCAGTTTGCTCCTGAAAATGGTGGTGATGTAAGTGGTGGGTCTTCACAATGACATCTTCAAACTAGATACTATCTTATTTAATCCTCACAACAACCCTTTGGTGGTGGCACCATACCCATTTTACAGATGAGGAAACTGAGTTTCCAAAAGCTTAGGCAATTTGCCCAAGATCACACAGCTAGTAGATAGTGCAGTCAGGAGCTGGACTTTGAATCCAGCTCCATCTGTGCATTTTCCTTTACATTAAGCAACTTATTTATCGGATAGGTGGACCTAGAAAGACTAATGGATTTGTCAGGACTCTTTAATATACAGAGAGGAAAACTCCACTGTCAAATTAATTTAGGCAAAAGAGGAATTTATGAGGTCTCATAACTAAAAACCTACTGGATTCATGCGTGGCTGAATTCAGAGGTCCACCAATTTTGCCAGGACTTGGTTGGTTTCCTTCTCTCTCTTTTCTCACATTTCCATCTATCAGTTGTTTTCCAGTGTGCCAGCTGGAAGTCATTTTTTAAATCCATAATGACAAGATAGTCTACAGTAGCTTCAGGTTTCTGTCATCCAACCCCAGCTAAGAGAGGAACAGCTCTAGTGAAAGTCCCAGACTTTACCTTGATTGACTTAGGTCACATGTGCATCCATCAGCCAACTGTTCCAGCCTTGAGAATGAATGGGATGCTCTCATTGGCCAGAATGGTCCACATGACCACCTCGAGATTGGGAAGGTCATGTTCATCCCATGCTGGACCAAATGACCCTGAGGTGAAGATTTTCCTAGAGGAAGATCTGTAAGCTTAACTTAAGAATGGAGATGGAGCTGGTGGGTAGAGAATAGGAATGGACGTCCAATCCAGTGAGCTTTGGGTAATGCAGAAAGACATCGGTGGGGTCTTAAAGGCACTTCAGCAAGTCTAAAAATGGCAGCATTTATCCCCAGCCAGCCTCCAGGCAGGCGGACAGACCACGTGAATGTACTGAAGTCCCTTTCCAGCCAGCCTTTTGGGACAGCTCCAAACAGGACTTATTGTTCTGGTAAATCCACCAGAGCCTTAGGAACTGAAAAGCTAAAGAAAATGCAGGGCCATCTGCCAGGGTCCTTGCCTTCCCCACCCTCTCCTCCCTCTTTGTCATCTTCTTCGTCGTCTGCTTTTAATTATGAAATGTCTATTGCTAGATTATCGATCTCCTGCTTGTAAGGGCAGCTGGGGTGATATATGGTGTGTGAGTCCCTTCATCCACAGCACGATTGAACATTGCCTTTGACGAAGCGCTTATTAGTCATGCGTTCCAGAAAGGGTGAAATAGCTTGTGGCTCTGAGGAAGGGCTTAGGGGGAGAATGTCAATGCTGGGGGTACGGTGAGGAGGTTCCCCTTTGGTCTCCCTAAGGAGGAGGATGGACACTTATCTCAGCCCAGAGGGACAGGCTGTCTCTATTGAAACCTTCCGCTCCCGGATCAGCCACGACTCTCAGACTTTCACTCAAAAACATACTATCCCCTCTCCTTGACAACGTGCCTGAAACTCTACCATTAATTAGGTCATCCCTTGGGCTTAAGAAGTTACCCATAAGGGCTAACATGGATATGAATTCTAAAACTATTACTATTACACTAGTCACCCTTTCTTGAGCAATTACCCTTTTTTTTTTTTACACTTAAAGAAATAATTTCAGAGAAGCCAAGTATAAATAGACTAAAAATGCTCAGATTGGAATTCACTTGGGCAAACTGACCTCTGATTCTCCCAGGCTGAACTATGTGTTCCCTCTAAGGTAACATTTTAGGGGGTTGGGGGCAAGAGGAGCAAACCAGAAATTGCTTCAAGGATAGGGATGGAGTGGATAGATTTTAATTTGCCTAATTGATTGCTTCAGCTCCCTGTGTCTCAATTTTCTCATCAGAAAAGTGGAAAGGCTCATCGGATTATCATAAGGATTTAGAGATTATTCATGTAAAACCCTTAGCAAGGGGACTGGCCCTTAGCAAATGTCCAGTAAATGTTAGCAGCTTTTCATATTGGTATTCCTGTTAGCTACTCAGGGGTCTGTTTCTCTCTATGTTGCATACAGCGGGCATTCTCTATATGCTTATGGGATTAATACATTTGTCCTTAGCTTTATGGCAAAAATTTGAACTAGACCATTAAGGATCATTTAATTTATTCCTTGCTTTCATCCCTATGTCAGTTAGAGCCGCCTGGAAATAATGATGATGGTGATGATGGTGATGGTGATGATTTTGCCACTCTTCCTGAGGCAGGGCCCTAGATTTAGGTTCTGTGAGGGGAATAGGTGAGTTAGAATTGCTGAAGCCCTGGTGGGGTGGAGTTGGGAAAGAGAAGGGGGAAAATACCACTTTTTAAAGACCCGCTAAATCTAAGCCCAAACTGTGAAATGATCTATGTCCTTATGTCCCCTCTTTCCCATCCTACTGCACTCAGGGACCAATGACCACGCGAATGAGATGATAGGCTTGCCCCAGCCCCAAACCCATGACACCGAAAATAAAATAAAAACTCTGTTTGCAGACTCCAAGGACGTTCAGAGTCTGGCCGTTGCTATCCCCAACCTTATCTCCTGATATTTATTCCTTATTTCTGTTATTCCAGTTTCATGAGCCTTATTTCTGTTATTGGACCATATCAGATTCTTTCCAGGGTCAGGGCCTTTGCACTTGTTGTGCCCTCCGCTTGAAATCCTCTTTTCCTGGCCCTTGGCATGGCCGATTCCTTCTCATCTTTTAGGTCTTGGTTTAAATGTCAGTTCTTTGGAGACACTTTTCCTTGACCTTTCAACCTAAAGCAGCCATGTTCCACCCCAGAGTCATCCTTTACCCCATCATCTTGGCCATTATCTTAATGATAAAGAATTAAAATCAGTGTCTAAATTCTTTGCTTGTTTTTTGTGTCCCTCACTGGAAAGAGGGGAGAAGCGGTCAGGCCACCTCCATTATTGCTCTGTTCTGAGAATCTTGCACACAGTAGATGCTCAGCATGAGGCTTTTTGATTGAAGGAATGTGTCCCCATTGGGGGAGGCTGCTTTGAAACCATTGCCCCCACTGGATTATGGGAAGCCACTTTCCCCAGTGGTGGGATCTCTCTACAGTGGGAGATTGAAAAGGAAAGGACATCTCTGGTTCTGAATCCCCATCTAGGGTCATAGGGAGAAGCTAGACTTCTCCAAAGGGCTGGGCAAGGGTAGGGAAGGAGAATTTGGTCTAGAGGTCAGTGTTTGCTCTTGGGGAGGCAGCCAGAGGGAGAGGGACTGGCTGAGGAAGAGATTCAAGCCAAGGGTCCTAGGGAGCAGCTGGGAAGGTGGAGATTGGAGCCAGGAGAGAGGGAGAGAAAGAGATAGAAGGAGGAGAGAGAGAGATGGAGAGAGAGAGGCAAAAAGAAGAGAAAGTAGAGAGAAATGCAGCAGGAGGAAAGAGATGGAGAGAAAGATAAAACAAGGAAGAGATGGGGACAAAGTGAGGGAGAGAGAGGAGAGAGAGAGAGAGAGAGAGAGAGAGAGAGAGAGAGAGAAACAGAGAGGGAGGGAGGAAGAGATACACTTATGAAAAGAGAGAGGTGGGGAGTGAGGGAGAGAGAAAATGATATACAGAGAGAAAGGAAGAAAGAAAACAAGAGAAAATGTCTTTTATGGGACAAGCAATCTGTGAGAAGGTAAGAGTGGGATCCCAGGAACACACGCACCAGCCTTAGGCCAGAGTCTAGGGACGTCCCATTTCAGCACTCTGGACAGAGACCCCCGAGTCTTTACCTGTGACCTTGGGCAGATCATTTCCCTGTTTGGGCCTCCATTTCTTAGTGGTCATATGGCGCTACTCACACCTGCCACTCAGAGACATTGCTCCAGAGATGGTACAGAACAACTACTAGTTTGAGCCACCTGGAGAGTCTTAAAGAATATTGATGCCTGAGCCCAATCCCCAAGTATTTTTAATTGTTTTGAGGCAGGGCCTGGGCATTGACATTTTTAAGACGCCCTCCGCCCTGCGCAAGTAATTCTAATGGGCAGATAGTAGAAGTTAGAGACTCTAACCAGGGGATAGGAACTTCTGTAGAAGTACCTATAGACGGCACTGCTGTTTCTCAGCCCCAGTGTATCTGTTACACTGATTGAGAAATTGTGCCCAGAGAGGGAGGTGGTCTGCCCCAGCCATACAGCCAGTGGGGCCGGCATATCAGATGGTGAGGATAATCTGGAAGGGGACCTGTGCTGGTACAAAGGCTTAGCAATGCCACCTCCACCTCTCTGCCCAAGGGCTTCCCCGTCACCAGGCTGGCTGACACCCCCAGCCCTATGGGAAATCTGTAGACTCAAGTCATTTCCTGCATGGATGACCCCCCCAGCCACTGAAACCCAAACATGTTAAATGCCCCTTCCTCACTTGTTCTCTGACCCATGTCACATCTGATTGCTCCTCAGCAAACCCACCTGCCGTCCTCGGTCCCAGCTGAGGGACAGGCAGGAAGAATTAAAGCTGGCCCTCCTGGGATGCTGACCAAATGCTTCATGCTTGGGCTCAAATGTGACTGCTCTGGATTGTGAAACCAGTAAGAACATCAGGGGAAGAATCATCACCGACCTTTGCAGGGTCTCCTCAGTGGTCAAGTTCTTCTGCATGGGAGGAGGGTTGGACAGGGGTTAAGGTTGCTGACTCTCTGATTGTTCAGGTCCAAATGCTGGTTGCTTCTCTGGGGATATTAGAGTGACCCAGGGCAAGCAAATAAATCTTTCCAACCCTGAGTTTCATCACCTGGAAAGCAGGGTAATAAGAACTTCCTCCTCAGCTTCTTACAAACTTTTTTGAAATATGTCTTGAGTATGCAGCAAGTGTTTAATAAATGAGAGCTGCAAAGAAAGAGAAGGAGAATAAGGAAGAGGAGGTGAGGAGGAAAAGGTGATGATGATGATGATAATGGTGCTTCATCCTCCTGATTACTCTGATGACTTGTTAAGACCCATTATAGATGGAGTAACTAAGATTTAGAGAGGGAAAAAGACTTTCCTGGGTTTACTCAGCAAGCTAACAGCAAAGCATAGACAAAACTCACTCTCCTTACTCCATCTACCACAGTCTGAGAAACCTCCACAATAGGAGGCTCTCAAGAAAGCCTGCTTCTCTTGGAGCTGTCTGCAGCCATGAGGATGGGTTTGCTTTGGCCCACCCACTACTGCCAGTATCGGTGAGGATGTGAGGGGTGCCACGCACAGAGAAGAGAATCCCGGCTCTGCACCAGCTGGTTCTGCCTCTTTCAGCAAGTCACTCCCCATCTACAAGCCTCAGTTTTTCCTCTGTTCAGTTGGAAGGGAGCTAGGTGGTCACTGAGGCTCCCGAGGAACTGATGTTCTGGGGCATCTGTGATCCCGCCTGTGATCTACACTTCGCAGTCGGTCCCAGGAGCTCGGGGAGCCTCTGGGTGCATTTAGCAGCTTCTGAATTCTACCTATGCGGGATTCTAGTGGTGTCTGGGGAGTTTTCTGGTGGAAAAGCTTACTTCAATAGATCAGACTCAGGGGGTAGGTTCTCTGGAGAACGAGCAGCCTGGCAGGAAGAAAAGAGGAGGAAATCTCCAGGGCTGTGTGGGTCCCAGAGGCTGCAGAGGGGAAAGCCGGGGAAGCATGTGTACCTCTGGAGCCTGCTGGACAGCCCACAGGGTGTTGGAGCGTTTGCCTGGCTTGTCTTTGAGAATCTCCCTGTCCATTGGAGCCTGACAGTGAAGTCCACAAGAAGAGACACCAACAGTGACAACAGAATGGGGAATCAAGCACTCATGATGTTAGAGGCAAAGGACCAGGTAAGCAGACACGGACAGCCGAGAAAGCCCTGGACTGGCCGTCGATGTCCTGTGTTCATATCCTGGCTCTAATGCTGTCTGCCTTTGACCTTGGGAAGACCCCTACTCCCTCCTGGGGCAATATTGGCTTTTTTAGCCACCCCTGTCCCAGTACTCCTGGTCTCTCCTGGGCTCTTTTATTGGGAAGGGCACAGGATAGGTAGGAACTGGGATTTTTTTTTTTTTTTTTTAGTGACAGGATGGGTAAAGACTCATGAGGAAAACAGATTTTCCCGCTGTCCTCACTTCCCTGCCCTCCGGTGGGCACTGGTGCCTCCTTGTCAGAGAGAAAAGGAAGCAATACACTTATTCACCAAAAAGCCCAAGAATGGAGGGAGGGAGGTAAAGCTGCATCGTTTTCCTCTTTGTTTTGGACACTTAAGTTGTAGAATCTGTCTTCTGTAGGATGATTAGAAGCAGGAGGCCTGGGGTTGGACTCCATGGGTTTGCAACCCTGGCTCTACTGCACCCCAGCTGTGTGACCTTGGGAAAGTGAATTGGCTTCTCTGAGCCTCAACTTCCTCGTCTGTAAACTGGGGATGATCATTTCCCCTCTGTGAGTGTCAGGCTACCCCTCGGTATTGGGAATCAGCAAGTGCACTGAAAATCACTGTTTATTTACAAATTGTCTCTCTTGTTTGACAAAAAATCTCAATAGTTAATGTGTATAATATGCCAGGCACTGTCCTAGGCACTTCACATATATTAACTCATGTGGCTGTTCTACAACCCTATGGGTTATGTGTTGTTATTATGGCAGCTGCCTGACAAATGGGGAAAGAAAGGCTCTGAGAGGCCAGTCTCTTGGTCAAGGCCACCTATCTTTAAAGCGGCAGAGCTGGAATTGAACCCAGGTTTTGTTGACTTCAGGCTCGTGTACTTATCCATGACTCCCTAGGTCTCCTGACACCCAGGCCATGGCCTGGAAAGTCAGGCTGCTGTTGGTACCCGGCTGTCCCCCGCAGGGTCTGTTCCCCTTCACGCACACTGCCCTCCTGTCCTCTCCCCACTGCTGAGCGATCTTGCTGAGCCATCTGCGGGGCACTGGCCAAGGTCCCAACTGATTATTGGCAAATTAAAAATATAAGCTATTGACCAGACACTGGGATGGAGTCCCAGAGCTGAGGACCTGAATCTCAATGAGGCAGCTGAGCATGGAGATCGATTCTGCAGGTGGCGGAAGAGGCAGACAAATTGCCCCCTGCCTAATGTAGAGTCTGATGCTCTGGTTAATAACTACCCAGTGGGAAGTGGGGCAGGCCTCTACCTGAATTAGCTCCCTCCCCGCTCAGCAAGGGCCCCACTGGTGTAGGAGTCACTAGCACCACTTTACAGATTGGTCCATTCAGAGATACACAGGTGTTACCCAAGGTCAAAAGCTAATAAGTGGAGGGGGCTGGGATTTGAACCCAGGTTCTCCTAACTATAAAGCCTGGAGCTCAGAAACTCAGGCAAACCATGTTTTCAATCCCGGCTCCGTCCCTTTTGGCTGTATGACTTTGGGAAAATCATTATACCTCTCTGAACCTTAGCTTCCTCTTATATAAAAGATGGATAATAAAATCTACCTTGCAGAGCTGTCGTAGGAATGGAACGAGAAGGCAAGGGATAGTGCTTTCTGCCCCGGACGTCTGAGTGCCCCTCCGGAGCCTCTTCATCCCTCTCCATCTGCAGCTCGGCTCAGGTAGCGGACCCACGCGGGCTGTATCAGCAGGCTCCCTTGCTCTCTTGTGCCGTGTATGGTTTGGCCAGTGGGAGGCAATGTCAGGAAATTGGAGGGCAGGAGTAGAGTGAGGCTGAGATATTTCTTCCTTCTGCTCCCTCCCTTCCTGGCTCTGGGTTGACAGTGGCCGTGTTGCCCTACCCAACACCTCCCTTCCTACTGGGTGGCTGTCTCCCACAGTGGCAGCCACAGCTCTCTCCAGGACCCAGCGTCAGTCCCTCTTGTGACTTCTTGAGGCCTAGGGATGGATGGGCTCTCAGCTGCTGCTGCCCCCAGGTGCTGCTGCATCATCATCCCCTGTTGCTTTCCCTCTTCCCCTCCCTCGCCTTTGAAAGTACCCCATTCTTAAACTCTCCTAGGTTACCCCACCAGATGCACCATCGGTTTCCTTCCAAGACTCTGAAGATCCACTTAAAGTGTGGTGCGCATGTAAAGGGCTATCCTTAAAGGCATTGCCCCCATCGTTACCCCTGACAGAGTCTCACTCTTCCATTCATCCATCACCACTCACAGGCCCCTGTTAACACCCGTCCCTCTGAACAAATATAGCCGTTTGTATAGTGGCTGTCTCTCCCAGACTGTGACCTCCTGAGGGCAGAGCCTGGAGTTATGTGGAGCTGTCCCTGGCTGCACACTCCCTATGGCAGGGCCAGGGTTCTCAGGGAGTGTTTTATAAATAAAGGAGCCTTAGACGACTTTCCTAAAGCCACAGTGTGAGAATCTGACATGGGACTAGCACTCGGGTCTCCCAGCTCACAGAGCCAGGATCTGAAAATGTCTGTTCAATGAGTGAACCAAAGGATAGATGAATATCACCCCCAGAACAAACAGATGAAAAGTGCTCCTTCCTTACCCCTGGTTGCAGTGGTTCTCACCCAGAGGTGATTTTTGTCCCCCATCCCCCCCAGGAGACATTTGGCCATGTCTGGAGACCTCTTTGCTTGTTACAACTCGGGAAGTTTGCTACTAGCGTCTGGTGGGTAGAGGCCAGGGATGCTGCTACACATCCTATAATGCACAGGACAGTCTCCACCACAAAGAATTATCTGACCCAGGGTTGAGAAACCCTGCCTTACCTTACGCATCTTCTGAGGCTCCTACCTGCCCAAATGGCCCCAAGTAGAGGGCGGCTTTTCTAATTTTACTGGATTGGCTTAAAATTTTTCCTTATTACAAAAATAATATGTGTTTATAATAGAACATTTATAACATATAAAAATATAAGGAAGAACATTAAACACTCTCCCCAATTCCCAAACCCACTGTTAATTTTATGGTGAATATCCTTCCACTAATATTTCTGCATTTACGCAGGTTCATACAGCCACGTGCTCACACCTGTCAACTTCATTTGAAAATTCAACATCATTTTGAAAATGCAGTTTTTGTTTACGAGATTTTTACCACGTTCTATCTTAATCATTAGTCTTTAACAGCTTTCTAAAGAGCAGTACAGAATCCCATTGTAGGTACAATCCATGATGTAGTGGAAATATTTGGGATGGTTTCAGTCTTCGTACCCATGATCTTCCCTGAGGATGGGTTCCTGGAAGTGGTATTAGTGGGTCAGAAACAGAAGTTTTAAGTCTCTTGTTACATAACTAGATGCCTTCCAGAAAGGTGATTTCTGGGGACTTCCCTGGCAGTCCAGTGGTTAAGACTCTGCGGTTCCACTTCAGGGGGCACGGGTTTGATCTCTGATCTGAGGTGTGACCAAAAAAAAAAGAAAGGTGATTTCCCTCTCCAGTGTTGGTCAAGGGACCTAGCTCACCCTCCTCTCGCCAATACGGAATCAACTCATTAGAATCTGTGCCAAACCAAGAATTTGCTTCTTGTGAGATTGCCTATATACATTTTTTCATGGGTCCATCCGTCGTTTACATTTCTTCTTCTGGGAACTGTTCATTTCCTTTGACTTTTTTTCTCTTAGGGTTTTAGTGTTTTCTATTTGATATGCAAGAGCCTGGTAAAAAAAATATGGGGGGCACTAACCATTTGTTTATCATAAGTGTTGCAAATATTTTTTTTTTTTGCGGTACGCAGGCCTCTCACTGTTGTGGCCTCTCCCATTGCGGAGCACAGGCTCTGGACGCGCAGGCTCAGCGGCCATGGCTCACGGGCCCAGCCGCTCCGCGGCAAGTGGGATCTTCCCGGACTGGGGCACGAACCTGTGTCCCCTGCATCGGCAGGCGGACTCTCAACCACTGCGCCACCAGGGAAGCCCACAAATATTTTTCATCTGTTTGTCAGCTGGATTTTTTTTTTTAACATCTTTATTGGAGTATAATTGCTTTACAATGTTGTGTTAGCTTCTGCTGTATAACAAAGCGAATCAGCTATACATATACTTATATCCGCATATCCCCTCCCTCCTGTGTCTCCCTCCCACCCTCCGCATCCCACCCCTCTAGGTGGTCACAAAGCACCGAGCTGATCTCCCTGTGCTATGCGGCTGCTTCCCACTAGCTATCTATTTTACATTTTGTAGTGTATATATGTCTATGCCACTCTCTCAGTTCGTCCCAGCTTACCCTTCCCCCTCCCCTTGTCCTCAAGTCCATTCCCTACATCTGGGTCTTTATTCCTGTCCTGCCCCTAGGTTCTTCAGAACCTTTTTTTTTTTTTTTTTTTGAGATTCCACATATATGTGTTAGCATACGGTATTTGTTTTTCTCTTTCTGTCAGCTGGATTTTAATTTCATTTATTAAGTCTTTAGTTACACCTTCCGTTTTCTATTTCATTTCAGGTAAACAAATCTATCCAATTTTCCCTTCCTTTGTGATTCATTTCTTTGTTTTTTTCTGCTTAAGAAACGCCTTCCCCTCTGTGGTATCATTAACTCTCCATTTTTGTCTTCAAAATTTTATTAATTTTTACATTTGGCTCTGCATTTACAAAATTCATCTGGAATTTATTTTGTTGTATAAAGTGAGAATCTAGATTTATATTCCTTCCCCTCTCCCACCCCCCAAAATAAAGGCCATTCTCCTTGGGGGAGGATGTCAAAGTACAGGAAGGGTGTTCTCCAGGAGCTCTGTTGAGACCGCTCTCCAGTCTTCTTAGAGGCCAGGGAGGGCTCAGCATCATGGGGGCTCCAGGGGATGGGGAGACGCTGGCCTCCCTCCTCCAGAAGATCGTGAGGCCCATGTCATAGCAGATTAGGCCATCAAAAGATCGGGTATTCAGCACTCCTCAGTAGGTATGCCTGCTGTAGCCCTTCCTATGTCCATTTATCTTTTAATGCTTTGCCCTTGAAATTAACTCAAACTGGATGCAAGACGCTGCTTTGGTGAGATGCCTTCTGAGTTTTCTGTAAAAACTACACTGACTGCATTCTCATTATAGTGTCCTGTATCCCCAGGGTGAAGGGCTGTATCCATCTCCATGCAGCCTAGTGGATGGAAGGAGATCCGGTTGGGCTCGGGAGTCGGGCAGACTCCCCTCGCCCCCAGATACCTGTGTGTGACCTCAGGCAAGGCTCTCCCTGAACGTTGCTGAGTGCTGTGTATTTTAGAAGTTGAACTACTGTCCCATCTCCCTGAAGGAGTTGTGAGCCTTCCATGACATAACAAACGTGGATTGCTTTCCACTGTGGCTGGAACACACTGGGTGCCTGCTCAAGAGATGGTAGCTACAAAAATCACACCACTATTTTCCATTTTCAAAGCGGGAAAATTCCTGTCTTGCTCAAGGACCTGATTTGCATCTGTTTATGAGATAGGATTACAGAATGCCCTGCGTGTGACTTTCTGGGTTGGTTTCCAGGTGCGTGTCACCCAGGGGAGCGGTCAGTGAAGAAGCTATAAGACAATGTCTTAGCGGGAGCTCAGGGTCTGCAGGCTCTGGAGACACACGCCCTGTGTTCAAATCCGCCCACCAGCACTGGCTGAGTTACCTTGTCCAGCCCAGTCTCTCGAAGCCTCAGTTTTGTCATCTGGAAATTAGAAGCAATAGCATTACTCTCCCTGTGTAGCTGCCTCCTGTATTATTTTGGAACAAATCTAGACACCCTGCCATTTCATCTGTGGATAGTGCTGCATCTACCTCTGAGAGATAAGGACTCTTTAAAAAATATTTCTGGGCTTCCCTGGTGGCGCAGTGGTTGAGGGTCCGCCTGCCGATGCAGGGGACGCGGGTGCGTGCCCCCGTCCAGGAAGATCCCACATGCCGCGGAGCGGCTGGGCCCATGCGCCATGGCCGCTGAGCCTGCACGTCCGGAGCCTGTGCTCCGCAATGGGAGAGGCCACGGCAGTG
>NW_006788040.1:1740855-1745478 GCF_000442215.2 Lipotes vexillifer
CTGCTGAATGTCAGTTGTTTGGGTTGGAACTTGGAGTAAACAAGGAAACAAACAGGAGACAGGAAGAGTTACACACTTCAGTGAAGGAAGGAGCCAGACTTCACTGGCAAAAGGAATTTTTTTTCCTTTTTGCTTCTGCAGCCCCAAGCTTGGAGCTTGGCACTCTGGGGAAGGCACCAATCAGATTGTTGCCTGCATGTTGGAAAATATTTATGTCATCTACCAAGCTGGGAGCATACTCAGCGGGTTTCCCGGGGCCGCCTGATAGACAAGGTCGCATCCCAGCAGCTGTGAGGAAGGAGGCATGCCGGCCTGACAGCTGTGCTCGGCGCTGGAGGCTGCCAGCAAGCCTGGCATCGCACGTTAGAGGGAGACACACTTCTGTGACCACCAGCTCGAGGGCAGTAGGGAGTCGGGGGACCCCTGCTGCCTGAGACAGCCGCAGGTCAGCTGCAGGGGGTGTGGAAGCTGGGAAAGGAAGAGGAAAGGGCACGGGCAAGGGGATGGGGGCGGAGTAGGAATCTAGCATTTACGAGGTGCGGCATTGCAAAAAGTGCTTTAGAAGTGTTATCTCCATGAATCTTTGTCACATCCCCTGAGAGGGATAAGGTCATGACCATTTTACAGGTGAGGAAACTGAGGCTTTGAGAGAGTTGGTGAAACAGGGAGCTGGGACTCCATCTCTAGTTTGTCTTTCTCAGATCCTGCAGAAAAAACATTTATCATTAAGCTATAACTCCTATATACATTAAAAAACCCACAAAAAAACAAAACAAACAAAAAAAGTACCACCAACTGCCATTATCTATCTATCTATCTATCTATCTATCTATCTATCTATCTATCCATCCATCCATCTATCCATCCATTGATCCATCCCTAGTTTGCTGGATATTGCTATTTATCAGCTTGCATTCAACAGTGAAGTCCTATCCTATAGAGTTGTATAGACCTCCAATTTTGATTACAAGGGACAGCAAGCCCTTGAGGTTGTACATCCACAATGTGGGGCTCCAATGACCAACCTTACATTTCTACCACTGCCCTGAGGATGCAGATTGCACCGGGCTGCCCTGGCTAGTTGTTAAGAGTACGGGCCCTAGAGTCAAACTGCCTGGGTTCAAATCCCAGCTCAGCCACTTATTTTGTGGCCTTGGGCAAGTTACTTTTCCTCTGTGCCTCAGTTCCTCACCTGTAAAACGGAGATATGAATAGGACTTCTAGAAGTTTTGAAGATTGAGTAAATATTTGTAAAATGCTTAGCACAGTGGCTGGCCCACTGGGAGCTATATTATATGTACTTGCTGTCCCAGTTACTCTGGCTGTGTTAAAAAAAATCACCCCCAAACTCAGTGACATGAAGCACTGAGCATTATGCTCATGGTGTCTGTGGGTCAGGAGTTCACATAGGCCAAGGCGGGGATGGCTTGTCCCTGCTCCATGATGTCTAGGACTTCAACCAGAAGGCTTGAAGGCTGGGAGTTGGAATCATCTGAAATCTCACTTACTTGCTTAATCGACGGCTGTTGAGGGTTGTAAGCTGAGAACTTAGCTGGGACGATAGGCCAGCACATCCACCCACAGCCTCTCCATGGAGCCTGGGCTTCCTCACAACATGGTGGCTGGTTCCAAGCCTGGGCATCCCAAGAAAAAGAGGTCCAGGTAGAAACTGTGTCCCCCTAGCCCCCGAAGTCACATGCCATTACTATTAATGAAATTTAGAAGTCAGAGCCGTCACAAATCCTCCCAGGGTCAAGGGGAAGGGGAATAGATGCTGCTTCTTGGTGGGCTGTGGCAAAGATTTTGAAGAGCAGAACAGATTGGAAATATTGCTGTGGCCCTTTTGGAGAAATATGAACTGCTACAGCCATTGGCCCTCCTCAAGCTGCAGGCATGGGGATCTTGAGGAAGGAGGTCTCAGGGAGCTCCTGTGGCCAGCATTATACCTCCCGGTGCACCCACAGTTGTGCCTCCTGAGGTCTGGTAACATCCCCAAGATCCTCAGGTCAGACCCCCACCTTTCCCACCATCCAGCCCCCAACCTCATTTTGGTCTTGGGGTGCTCCTCCTGCATCCCTGTTGTCCCCAAATGTGTGCTCCATTCCCTTTGCCCTTCAGGGTATCCGGTACCACATTCTGGGGGACTCAGACACCTCATAAAACATAGGAAGGGCCCCTGGCTTATTTAAACACCTTCTCCCTGAGGCAGGGCAGCACCACGGGCCTGGCTCCCGGCTTGGATGGAAGAAGAAAAAGAGGGAGAATGAACCCAGTTACACGCATGCTCTGAGCCAGGCCTGGGACCAACTCAGAGAGGCACAAGCAGTCCCGCCCGCCCTCTGTCTCCTCTCTCCTTGCCGACAGAGGGCCTGGAGGAACAGGGAGAGGGCTGAGCAGAGCTGGAGGCTTGAGAAGAGCAGCAGAGAGCTGAGAAGTCGGGTTCTAGTTTCAACCAGCATCTACATGGGTGATGTGGGCAGACAGGATGCCTTGGGGATGCGAGCAAAAAAAACAAAAAACAAAAACTTAAAAATGTTTATAGACCCCATGTGACCTTGCTCAAGGCTGTTAGCCCAGACAGAGTTTTACAATCACGTGCATGGTTGTTTGTCTCAGTCTCCTCCTTCGTCATGTGTTTCCAGGGAGCTGGTGTCCTGTGAGGGGAAGGGCTCTGCCTGGTTTTGTTGACCATTTATTTCAGTGCTTAGTATGTGACAGAAGTGACAGAACATGTATTAGCTAATGAAATAATTGATTTGGTAAATCAACCTTCCTGAGTATCGATTACAGACCAGGCATAGTTCTAGAACACAGGATTCAGTGTCTAGTGGAACCGGCACAGCCCTCATCTTCATAGAACTTCATTCTAGTGGAAGACAATAGTCACTGAACAAGATAAATTAATTTATGATATAATGTCAGAGGGCAAGGAACACTCTGTGGAAATTAAAAGGGGGATAAAGAGTGGCAGGGAGTTGCTAACTTGATAATATCGAGAGTGATCAGAGAAGGCCTTTTGGAAGTGGTGAAGTTTGAGCAGAGGCCTAGTGAAGGAAGGGAGTAAGCCATGGGGGTGTCCGGGAAAGAGAGTTTCTGACAGAGGAGAGAGCAGATGCAAAGGGCCTGCAGCAGCAATGTTAGAGTGATCGGGGTGGGGTGAGAGGGGAGAGTGGAGGGAAACAGGTTGAGGGGCAGTTCTGTGGTACCCTGTAGACTGCAGTAAGGATGTTTCATAATAAGTATGTATAAAGCCAAATGAATGAAGAAATAAATGAAACAATGGAGAGATGGATGGGTTTATGGATGGATGCGTAGATGAATGGAGGTATGGATGAATGGAGGGATGGATGAATGGAAGGATGGATGTATGGGTGGTTGGATGAGTGAATGGATAGATGTATGGATGGGTGATGGGATGGGTGAATGGATTGAAAGATAGGTGGATGGATGGATGCAGGTGGATGGATAGGTAGGTAAACAAACGAATGGATGGGTGGATGAATGGTTGGGTGGATGGGTGGATACATAGATTAGTGATGGACATATGGATAGATGAATGGATGGTTGGATGGATGGGTGGATGGATGGATTCATGGATTAGTGAGTGGACATATGGATAGATGGATGGATGGGTGGGTGGATAAATGTATGGAGAGATGAAGGGATGGATGAATGGATTGCAAGATAGGTGGATGGATGCATGCATGGATG
The DNA here is from genome assembly GCF_000442215.2 of Lipotes vexillifer. Lineage (NCBI taxonomy): Eukaryota > Metazoa > Chordata > Mammalia > Artiodactyla > Lipotidae > Lipotes > Lipotes vexillifer. Next base: position 1,744,567 of record NW_006788040.1, read on the forward strand.
CATGAATGGATGGATGGGTAGGTAAACAGATGGCTGGGGGGGGTGGAATGAATGGTTGGGTGGATGGGTGAATGCACAGGTGAGTAGGTAGATAGATGAATGGATGGATGGATGTACAGATGGACAGTTGGTCCCTAGGCACATGTGTACTAAACTAAACCTCTGCATTGCCTTTTCATCTCTAACTCACATTAGAGCCTTGCCCCAGTATGGGAAACACCCCAGGAAGAATGAGGCATGGCACAGCTGATGCCCAGATGATCTCAGGGGCACAGGCTGAACCTTAAATAACTCCTTTTCTTTCATAGGAAGAGCGATTCTGGAGGCACAGGCACTGGGAGGCGTTTGGGGCAGGCGGCCGTCACTAACAGATTCATTAAGCTCGCTCCAGAGCAACGATAAAAAATCAATTTAGTTCACCAGGCAGCTTGAACAGGCGCCAGGAGCAGGGGAGCCCTCCCCTCCGTGAGCTCGGGGCGTGTGGAGAGGTGCTGTGGAATCGGTGGAGCTGGAGCCTGGCAGAGCCCCGTTGTCAGGGACCCCCCCACCGCAGGGCTGCAGGGGCTCTGACAGGATGCCCGTGGAGGGGGAGGGACAGGACTAGAGTGGATTTCTTTGAGCATCCCAGGCAGTGCTGCAGACACACCTGACTTGCTGGCATGCTGGCCACGATCTTGCTCCCCCACTGCCCTGATTCATTCAGTGATAGCCTAACAGCCCCTGAGAGCTGACTAAGTGCAGTGGACTGAGCAGGGGGGCCTGGGAGGTCTAGGCAAGTTCTGCCCCTTATGGAGCTCGCAGTCTGGCTGAGGAGCAGATCTGGGCCCAGTATAGGAGGATGGGTGTGAGCAGAGGGGTGGGGAGGGGTGAGAGGAGAGAAGAGGGGGAGAAGATGGCATGAGGGGTTCAGCA
>NW_006788040.1:1745597-1769407 GCF_000442215.2 Lipotes vexillifer
ATGAGGGGTTCAGCAGGAGAGAATTTGCATCCATCTGTGTCACAGCAGGAAACAAGTAGCAACTCAACCTGGGGTGATCAAGGGGACATGTAATGAAGGGAGGAAGGATCAGAGTGTGGCCAGAGTTAAGGGGGCCCAAAAGGATGGTGCAGCACCTCTGGGCTGGCAACAGAGGGGAGCCATTAGTACCCCGAGGCCTGGAGGAGAGAGAAGGGGTGTTACTGGGACCTGGAGAGAGGTGTGGCTGCAGGAGATAGCTGCCCACCAGGGCCTGGACTGCAGGGGCGGAGTCAGGACAACAAACTCCCCAGTCTCCCTTGCCTTCCGCACCCTGAGCCCCTTCGGGATCTGCATCCAGAAGCCAGGGCTGAGTGAGCCAGGCGACGTGGTCTGCAGAAGCTACATTCACAGAGTACAGGGCTGGGTGAGAGAGAGAGAGAGAGAAAGCACGGATAGGAAAGAGGGACAGACAGAGCGGGAGAGAGACAAACACAGAGAGACATTTAAAGAGACAGACAGACAAAAAGACATGGGGATTGAGGAGGGAGGATAGAGAGGGAGAAGAGCAAAGGAAACACATGAGAAGATGTAACCAAAGGAACAGGGGAGGCAGAGAGCGGGAGGAGAAAAAAAGATGGAGAACAAGGAAACAAAAAAGTGAGAGAAAATGATGGAGAGGGGAGGGGAAAGAGGAAGACTCGGAGGGCTTTGGAGGCCCACCTAGGCTAGGGTCATGCTGGGAGCCCCTGTCGGGCAGGGCACCAATGCAGAGAAAGGGTGCGAGAGCTGGAAGTCTGGGGAAACTGAGGCACAGGGATGGAAAGTGACTTTGTCGAGGGCATCCAGCAGGCTGGGACTTCACTGCTGCACCAAGCTCTCATTTAATCCACCTCCCTGCTTTCTTGGTCACATCAAAGGCAACCTTGAAATGAGAACAGGAGAGAAATAGAATTTCTTGAACACCTACCATGTGTCAGGCATTTAATTTATATTGACTGGTGGGTTCCTCACAATAAGGGTAGTGAGTCTTCATACTATGACTATTTCCATTTACAGATAGGGAAACTGAGGCTCAGAGAGGTGGCTCCACCAGGACGTGGCCGTGTCTGGGCTGAGACCCAAGTCCTCCTGGCGTTAACTCTTGCCCACACCCCTCTGGGTTTGCTGCCCATTGCTCTGGACCCTGAAATGAAGAGGACCATGTGTGGATGGCGTGGAGAGGAGAGAGCTCTCTTCATCATTCCTCTGGGTCTCCCTCTGCCAAGGAACGCAGCCAAAATTCCTTGGAATCTGTTGCTTTAAGCTACGCACAGGGGGGAACAGAATCAGACGGGGATGTTTGTAATGGTTTCCAAATGTCTGGCTGCAGCTGCCTCCTCGGCAGCGAGAGACAAGGAGGCCTGGGGTAGGGGGAGACCTGCTCCCTGCCTCTGTCTCCCACATGCATTTCAGGGGCGCTGATACTTCTAGAGCCCTGGGTAGAGGGATGTGCTGCTCTGGTAAACAAGCTAAGGGATGAAGGAGGGAATGAATGGATAAATGAAGAAGGAAATGAGTGGATGGTGCAGGGTACAACTTTCCTTATCTGTAAAGTGGGGATAGTTACAGCACGATCGATCACTCCTTCCATTCCACGAAGTCCTTACACGCATTTACCATCTTGATGAAATCTCACAAGGATCCCATTGGCACGCCCATTTGACAGACCGTAAAACTGAGGCTCCGAGGTAAAGGTGCTGGCCTGAGCCGTATAGTGATGAAGGAGGGAGCTCTTGAATCTGGTCTGTTTCCAGAATTCCTGCTCCTGTTTACACGGGCACTCAGTAGACGTTCAGATGATCTCAGCTTAAATGCTACATTGATGAGAGCCTCCTAGGGGCAGGGGCCAGTGGTCAGTGCCAGTGAGTCCTCTGTGAGTCACACAGACCTGATCTCTGTGAGGACAGCCATCTCTGATGAGTCACCCCCCCTTACCAAGACTCAGTTTCCTCTTCTTAGAGTGGGGCATCATGGACTCAGACTTGCTGGGTTGTTGTGGGAGGCTGACTGGATATGAGTGGGAAACACTTCCCACCACTGACAGGCACACAGTAGGTGGTTTTTTAAATAGCATCAATAGTATAACGTAAATAATGGCTAATTATTTTTGACTGTCTACTGTTCTTTATATGATTTTTTTCCCTCACTTAATCCTCCCTCCAACCCTATGAGGTCAGTTTGATCCCTATTTTATAGAAAGAATGAGGCTCAGAGAGGTTAAGTGGACTGCATGAGGTCACAGAGCTAGGACACGGCTGAATTGAGAGCCTAGTTTATCAACCCCTAGGCTTTTTAGTTAACACACATATGTGAGAACATGCCAATCCATGCCTGCCACATAAGACCTTATAAAAAATGCTAGCCTCCCCTTTTCTTCCCTGTGAGGAATTTATTGTGTTCTTCTGCTTTCAGAGATGGGGATCTGAGGTCCGGGACTGAAACAACATGCCTCAGCCATTTGACAGCGTTTCCTCCGGCACCGGGTTCCAGATCCTAGAGAAAAGGGCTCAGAAGTGCCCGACAGACCTCCTACCAGGCTCAAGTCCCCTCCTCCAATAAGACATCTTCCCACAGAATCACATCTCTGTTGAGGTGGGTAATCGTGATTTGCTTTTAATTCACACATACCTGGTTTGTAGATGTCTGATTAGAAATATGAAAGAGGTTTGTTGCAGTAAAGATAGAAGATGATTGCTCACAATTCCCCTATTTGGAGAAGACCACAGTTTGGCATTTTATCTGTTCCTTCTTGGTACAATTGCCGGCATTGTGAGCATACGTAATACTCAGCTCTGCATATATTGATTTTTTTCCTTAAAGCCAAGTCTATTGTTTTCTATTGATGAGAGTAGTAAGTACAAAAGGATGAGAAGATCAAGTCCTATTTAAGGGAAGGCACCTCTGTTAATAGTTTGGCATGGACTTATCCAGGGTGTATCACTCACACACATACCCCCGAGCCCCATCCACGCATATATATTTTTGACATCATTCAGGTCCGACTTTGGATCAGGGTCTCAAGCTCAAAAGCCCTGGTAGCTCACAGGAGAGAGTGCAGGGGTTGGTTGGGGGCCGAGCAAGCCGGACTCCACACGTCCCACCCACGGGGACAGCTGCTATCACTCTACCCGGCTGCTGCCTCGTAGGAATGCAAGCCCAGCATTACTACGTGTCCCAATTTTGTAAGAGATTCCAGAAATCTAGACTTTGATATGAAAACTCCCATTTGAAAAATATTGCCGCAAATTCCACTTAAATAAAGCATACGCAGAACAAAAAAGACACCCTGTGGGGCTGCCCTGAGTTTGCAACCTCTGTCCTTCGTGTCATGCAGACGTCCACTCTTCACTTATAATTTAGCAGACACATGTGCTCAGCGTTCTGTTGTGGAGCAACCCCTCATGCATCTGCGATGCGGGTTTTAAATCGGAAGGGCACTTTTTCTCCCAGTTTTCTTCCTTGTGTCTGCTTGTTCCCAACCCCCTCCCTCCAGCTCCTCCCCTTCTTCTTTCCCTCCCTCCTACCCCCAACCATTCAATTTTATTAATGGTTGATTTTCTTTTTAAACTGTCCGGAGGCTGCTGCAAGCTCCATGGTTGCCAGTGGCTGATCGATATCTTGGTGGGGGGAGGGTGTTATTTCATCAGCTAAGTGCCAGGTAATCTACTTGGTAAAACCCATAGCCTTTTTGAGCTGGCAGACATGAGGCAAAGGAGGCTGGCCAAAGACCCAAATATGCTGCCCGGATGGAATCGGCAGGAGATGTGTGGAGACCCCTGTGGAGGTTTGATCTGGGTGTCTCTGGTCCCCCACGTTGTCCCCATCCCGTCTCCTCCCTCTCTGTCTGCAATCAATCACAGCGACGTCTGCAAAGCTTATAACTGTAGTTAGAATTCCTCCATCTGTAGTAGGGGAAACCGTACCTCATTGAACTGTCACAAGAATGCTACCTTGGGAGCAAGATGCTCAGTTGGAAGGCGGTAACTGAGGCAAGGAGAGGCTTTGTGGCATCACCAAGCCCCCAGCAGACAGAGCCAGATTCGAACCCAGGGCTGGCTGACTCCTGGTCCTGTGTTCTTCCTGCACAGGAGCTGGCTCAGGGGCGGCCAGGGCAAGGGGCTTGCGTGGAGCAGTGTGGACCCCTGGCCCAGCCACAGAGGAAGTCCCCGTGGCCTTGTGAACAATTTTACCACATTCCTCTGGTTCCTCTTTATGGAGACTGGTAGTCCCAGACGTTGTTCAATTACGGATTTATGGCCACCGCCAGGGCCGGCCAGCACTCTCCGCTCCACGGCTGGAAGGCATTAGAGCTGCGAGAGGATGCAAACGGCTTTCCTGGAGACAGAAGCCCTGTGAGAACTTGAGCTCCAGCCCAGGGACAGGATTTTCCTGTTATTGGAGGGTCAGTTTCAGCACAGAAGGCAGGGGGGCGAAGGTGTGAGCAACCTGATACCCACAACACATGATTTCCATTGATTTTCTTAGCAGGACACCTGGGGACAAGGTTCCAGATTGTAGGGACCCCACTGGGATGGGGGCTTGCGGGAGAGCTGGGGGTCTGAGAGCTCCCAGAAGGAGGAGAAGGGAATCCAGGTGGTGAAGAACGTGGGCTTTGGGGCTGGACGGAGGGGTTCGAGTCCCAGCTGCTCCACTTCCTCACCTGGGAACCGTGGATTCTCCACCGCATCCTTCTCAGCCTCTGCGTTCTCACCCGTGAAGTGGGGATGACAGTGGTACCTGCTTCACAGAGCTGTTGCAGTGATTAAATGAGATGATGTGATTCACATGTTTGACACAGGGCCCAGGGTGGATCTCCTCATCTAATTAGATGTTCTCACCAGTGATAAAGGGAGGAAGTGTGGACTCCTCAGTGGCTGCTGTGGGCTGGGCACGGAGCCGAGTCTTTGGTATATACTGTCCCACTCAATCCTCATGACAGCCCATTTGAAAGATGAGGCTCAGAGAAGCATAAGGTGGCCCGTCCCACCAAGAGCCCGGGATTGAAGCCAGGTGCACCTGGCCCTTCCAGTTACACCATGTGACCCAACCCCCGCCCCCCAGACATTGGTGAGCGTGACAGGTGGAGAGCGACCATATCTAGAGCTGAAGACAAGAGAGGCAGTGTGAGTAAACCCGGATGAGGAGTCCGACCCTGGGGTGGATGCTGTGTGTCTCCACCCCGGTGCCCCGACAGGGAGGCAGGGAGCCCTGGTCTTGGGGGCCTCCCCAAAATCTGAAAGGAATCATGAATCTCCGTTGGGTTGTCTCCTAAGGGCAGAGATAGCGGGAGTCAGAGTCCTGACTACCTGGGAGTGTGCTAAGGCTCGCTGGGGAGGAATCCCAGCCCTGACCGCTCAGTACTTCCGGGATAAGGCAGGCTGCTTCTCTGAGACGTGCATCAGGGGGTGTGCCAGCTAGAGGTGTTATAGAGCTTAAATAGGCAAACGCGAAAGAGGCTGTTGAAGGTTGGCTCCTCTGGACACAGACCCCGAGGCTCTGGGGCTTTGAGTGCAGGGGGTTTATTGGGATACAGTAAGGGAGACCCTTAGGATCAATACTTTGGGGGTAGGGAAACAAGCAGAATGAGGCAGAGAGAAGTTGGAGTGTGATTCAGTTTTCCCCAGGGTCTCAGCTGATCCCATGGGAGCTCCAGAGCTGAGATGGCTCTTACAGTCATCCTGCCTAGAGGCAAGGAGGCCAGGCCCGTATACCCCCATCACTGACTAGACACTGGAAGGAGGTTTCACCTTGGACAAGGCAGCTCTCTCCAGCAAAGGGCAGTTGCTAGGTCCAGGGGCTCAGCTGGGAGCCGTCAGCCCTCGCAGCAACTGGGGCGATGTCTAGGTGGCCACCATAGCAAAGAGACAGCCAAGAGCCACTTGACACCTGGGTGGGTACAAGCACATCGCTTGCCTTTTCCTCTGCCAGGGAGCCTACCATTAAGGCCAAGGGCAGGCAGGGGTGAAAGGAGGCTGCCTGCCATGTGAGCAGGAAGCCGGGCTCGGGGAGAAGGTGTGATGGACGCCAAGAGGGAATTCTGCTCTGCCCGTGATGTTTCACGGGGCTGGGGTCTTAGGTGAGCTCGTTGCGTGCTGGTGGTGGCGGCAGGGAGGGTGTATGTGCCCTGAATTACACAGCTGGCAGCGTCTGGTCAAGTGAGGCATGAGGCGCTGCCCCCAGGATGGAGGAGAAATGGTCGTGCCATCCGAGTGGCCCCCGCCTCCCCTGTCACCCTGCAGGGCTGTGGCTTACAGCTGGTGCTCAACCCTGGAAAAAATTGACTGCCTGTTTCTGCCTGAGTGCTCGAGAGTTACAGGCTGCGAAGACAGGGGAGGAGGGGGGCCGAGGGCGGGTGGCTGCCTCCTCATCAGGATGGATTTTTCTGCTTCTCTGCTTGTAGGAAGAGCAGGAACAGGATACGGGAGGCTGCTCAAGGAGTAATCACTGTGCAGGCGAGGGCATGTCAGGGGCTGGCTCTGTGATGGAGGCAGGAGGGAGGGAGGGCGGTGAGGGCAGAGAGGGCACTGGGAAGGTGGGGAAAGTGCAACCTGGCGTTCCCCCAGCTGTCTGCATGTGCGCCCTCCCACCATCCTTCCTTCCGTCTACCCCTCTTTCCTTCCTCCTTCCCATCCTTCCATCCACCTTTCCTCCTTTTCATCTTTCCATCTTTCCTCCCTCCCTCCCTCCCGTCTTCTCTCCTTCCCATCCATTTATCTGACCATACATCCTTTAACTTATATACCTTCCAAGCCCACCCTTTCTCCATTCTTTCCCGGTACCCATTTGCTCTCATTCCTGGGAATCTACCAAATGCCCAGCCTGGTATTGGACCCCGGTGATGACCACGTCAAAGACTTTTGAAGTCAGCAGAAAGAGGCTCTTACTCTGGGTGGGTCAGAGCTCCTTGTGGGGAATACCCAAGGTGTATCGGCAATGCCAGAGACACTTGAAGGGGTCAGAGAGGGCTTCCTGGAGGAAGAAGGATTTGAAGTCAGCCTCGAAGAAAGAACAGGATGAGGAAAGGGATGGAGGCACAGAGGAGCAGAAAGTGTCTGTGGCTTGGCAAGTATCTGTGTAGCCCGAGGCTGGGGTGCAGGGTGGTAAGAGACAGGGGATGGGAAGTGGTTTAGCTGAGCCTGGAGAAATGAGTTTGGTCTGGGTCATGAAAGGTCTTGAAAAATTTGGACATTACTCTGCATTAAGTGGGAGTCATTCTTATTTAAGCAACGGAATCTCTTTCTACATGAAATCTTATGCGGAATTTCAAACCGCAAAAAAAAAAAAATGATAAAGGTAGAGCTGATCTGGCTAAAGCAGGGGAGGTTCCAGAACATTGCCCACTTAAACCTCACTCTTACTCCTCACCATGGAGCTGCCAGAAAGGCAGAGAACCTTGGGGTGCCATGGAACACAGTTTAAACACCACAGGAAGGTTATGGGGCCCCTCGTCTGAACTTCAATGAGACCCACAAACTGCAGGTCCCACCTCTTGTGTGACCAAGAATCAGAGTTTGGTGGGGGGACAGTGAAGGCTGCATTTTCTCCAAGTGGGAATCAAGTCCTAGCTCCTTAGGGAGACACACAAGGTCCTCCAGAATGTTCTAACCCCCCAGGGTTCATCACCACCACTGTCAGCCCCCAATTTCCAGCCATACTCAACTACACGTGGTTTCCAGAAGGGGCGTGATCCAGCTTGCCTCCCCACCAGGATCTTTGCCCGGCCTGCGCCCCACCCCTCCAGTCTTGTCTGGGTCCCTGCTGACCTCCTGTGACCGGCTCTGAGAGCTGAGGTCGGGCGCCACCCTATACATAGTCGGTGTTCAATATATGCTTGTTGAATGTACCGGAGGTACACACCAAGACCCCCAACAAACCAAGAAAGACATGAATAACAATGTGGACCCACAAGTTCACAATAAACATCCGTCTTCATTTTCCAGTCTGAGCAAGTTCACGGGGAGTGAACTGGGAGAGAGCGAGGAAGAAGGGGGCTCCATCCCTGCACACAGTAGGTGCTCAGAAAGTGCTGATTGAGGGAAACAGAGAGCTCACCCACACCTCCAGGAGGTGCTAAAGAAGGATTTGGGGACTGAGACAGTGGACACTGGTGGTCTGAGAATGTCCCTCAAACCTCAGGGCACGTGGCCCCCCTGCCCGCTTTGCCTCGCACATCGAGGAGGCTGGAGTAGGACATTCTCTGGATGTGTGCCCTCAATCCAACTGTTTACATCATTAATTTACACGGCCCAATTTGCATTTGCACTCCAACTCAATACTTTTTATGATGCAATTACTACTCAGGGATGAATTTTTTATGAGTTTCCTTTTAATGTCTCTGGGGCCCTTTATTCTTGAGGAAATCTCCTTGTGGAAAATGGCTAATTCTCTTAAAGGGGGAATTTAAAGCCCTCTTGTCCTCCCAGGCATCACCTAAATGGCACTCTTCCAGGCAGCCTTCCCTGGCCTCGATGCCTGGAGAGGAAGGGCCCCCTGAGGGATGGGCAGCAATGAAGGTTGGCGGTTAAGTGAACAAACTGTGGGGTCAGCATAACCTGGATTCAGATTCTCACTGCAACACTTAGTAGCTCTGCAGGCTTGAGCAAATAATTAAACTTCTCTGAGCCCCAGGACTGTCATCTCATGAACAGGGATCAATAGCCACGAAGTTACCTATCTCTTCGGCTTGCCTGGTGGACAGAATGGGATCTTGCATGCTAAGTGCCTGACACAAAGCTAGCACTCATGAAATATCTGCTGTTATTATTATCATACACCAGTACAAGGAGCAGCTGGCATCCATCCACTCAGATACATTAACCTGCTTGTCCTCCATCATTCATTGGGTGGGGAGGGGCAGAAAGGTGCAAGGGATCGCCCGCCCCCTAGAAGGACACAAAGATCATCTTTGGAGTTTAGTGACCGTGAGCTTTGATATACAGGCAGATTTTCTTTTTTTCTTGCTTGTCCCAGTGTTGGCCAGTTCTGTCTATTGCAACAGGGAAGGTGGACCAAGAGGAGGCAAGGAGGGGCCCTTGTAGAGGTTAAGACAGCCTGAATTCAGACATGCCTCTGCTGTTTCCTAGCGTTTCCTAGACCTTGGCTGAGAGGTGTCTTCTTTCCTTTACAGATGTAGCACTTGAGGTCCAGAGAGGGGAGGGATGGCCCTGGGGACACACTGCTCCTCTCAGTGCCGGGAAATCTGTGCCCATCTCTGCACAAAGGCAACTCCTATTCATCCTCAGTGTGCCAGCCCAAGTGCCCCATCTTCAGGGAAGCTTTCTCTGAATGCCCCATGGCAGCCAGGATTTCTCTTTCAAAATACTTACGAAACCACCACACTTGTGAAGGCTTTTTCTTTTTCTTTTCTCCCGGTGCCCCTTTCTTCCTCCTTTTCATCCTCCTCCCCTTCCCCCTTCCCCCTCCTCTTCTTATTCTTCCTCTCTCTCTCTCTCTCTCATCTCTCAGGCATCTATCTGTCTATCCATCCATCTACCTTGAATTTCCCTGCCACTTTATTGAAAAGAAGTTACACATTCAAAAAAGCAAACGTTTACACAGCACAAAAGCTCTCTCACCTCCTTGTACCCTAGCACCTGAGCTTTATCCCTGAGGCATCCAGTGTTCCTGATTTCTTGTAGATTCTCTCAGAGACCTTTTTTGCAAGTACAAGTCCGTGAAAGCCCTGCCAAGGACTCCGTTCTTTACAAATGGACACACTGTAGTCACTATTGGAGCCCTGGCTTCTTTCACTTAGAGGTTCCTCTGTGTCACCATACAGATATCTGCTTCATTTAAAGGGCCACATGGTGTCCCATTCTAGGATGAGGATGCACCCTTCGGTTGTTCCCTAATCTTCGTCTGTCACTACCTTTTTGATGTCTGTCTCCCCGAATTGACTGTAGACTTTGTGGGGATAGAGAAGTTTTTGTGTGTTTTGTCTATTTCTGTATCTTCGGAGAACAGCATGGGGAGTCTGAAACATAGAAGGGTCTCAATAAACAGTCCTTGAATGGGTAGATGGAGGAAGGAAGGCAGGAACGAAGGCAGGCAGGCAGGAAGGAAGGAAGGGAGGGAGGAAGGATAGAGGGATGGAGAGATGGGTGGATAGACGGATAGAACCTGGACTAAGTCTCTGCTTCTCCTGCTCTCCTGTGGCCTCAGGGATCCAGCCCCTTGACCATCTCCCCCAGAGAGGACCCAGTGGGGAGTCCCTGTCTTCAGGCAGCTCCGATCTTGAAGATGAGCACACGCTGTCCTGCTGTGCATCTCGTGAACGCAGGAGCAATAGCCGGCTTCCAACCAAAACTCTCCCTTGGATGCTCACAAACAGCAGTGACTCCCCAAGCCTGCCAGCACTGGGTGGAGTTGCACACGTTATGGAAACTTCTATTTCTGCTTTATGAAAACAAAGTAGGAAAGGAAAGCTGGCTGTGCTGGAGACCCATACTGGCCCCGTGAGTCATCTTTATCCAAGCAAGACGAGAAAACTCTCCCAAGACTGGGCCTCTCTCTGAGCCATCAGCCAACGAGATCATATGCCCCCACCCCCAACATCCCACAGCCCTGTCCTCGAGGAGGTTGCAAACTCACATGCCCCCAGGGGCCAGGCTAGAAACGTACAGTAAAAAGTGAGACCAGCACACAGCCAAATGGAAAACACTTTTCTACACCAGGAATCTGGATTTTTATGTGAAATCTCCAATTTTTAAATTCTGGAAACCAATTCAGATATTTAAAAATATCTGAATATCTCCTGAGCCAGAGAGCCACTGGCGTGAGCGTCTACTGGGTGCTCCTGCAGGAGAGTTGGCAACGCTCTGGGTACCATTGGGGTTTCTACGTTCCCTGTGGTCAGGGGCCCTCTCTGTGCATCTCTGTATCCCAGAGACCCTGCATATGGGAAACAGAAGCAATTGTTGAGTGCTTTCTCTGCTTTTAATGACAGCATCGATTTCACAGATATGGATCAACCCCTCAGGGGTGTGCCACTCTAAGTGATAGGCATTTCCTTTGCACCTCTTTTCTCCCTGCTCTCTCTTCAGTTGGGACCCGGTGGTTACAAGCTCAGGCTCTAGTTTCAGATCGCCTGGGTTCAGATCCTGGCTCTGCCACTTACTAGTTGGGTGACCTCGGACAAGTGATTCGAATTTTTTTTGCCAAGTCTCAGTGTGCTCACTTGTGAAATGGGGGTCATTATAGTCTATGTCTCACTGTAAAAATTAAATGAACTGATATATGGGAAGCGTTTAGAACAGTGCCTGGCTCCTTGTTAAGCCCTTGATCCACGTAGCTATTAATAGTCACCCATTTGCCACAAGCTTGTTAAACGTTCCTTTGTTGTTAAGCTTTGTGCCTGGCACTAAGGGTTCAGCTCTAAGCAAAGCAGGGCCCACCTGGAGGAAGCCCGTCCCGTTAAATTCTCAAGGAAGCCCCATTTTACGAACGAGACAACTGAGGCTCAGAGAGGTGAAGCGACTTGCCTGAGGTCACACAGCTGGTCAGCGGCTGTGATGGGATTCTAATCAGGTACGTCTGTCCTTCCCTCCGGAGCAGATGCTTCTCCTGGGGGGAGGGGACGGGGCAGCCCCTTTCCCTGGCGGCTTCTCTTAACAAGCAAGGAGTTGGCCTCCACATCGTGGGAGAGCCTTGAGGTAGCTCTGACCATTTGCAGGTGGGCCTGAGAAGAGAAGGGCTGGCATGTGCTCATGGTCCCAAGCTCAGGTGCTCAGGTACTGGTGGCCCTTGTTCGTGGGCACCAGGCAGACATTAGCAGAAGCCTCTGACTTGTTTCCTCCTTTGGACCTGGGCACAGTACATCACCACTGTGCCCATTTATCCATTGTACCTGAGAATGACCACACGTCCATGGAGTCCACGACCAAGGGTCGTGCACCTTTCATCCCGGTGTGCCAGTCCTTGGAAGGGAGCGGCATCGCCCCCTTGCCATGAGTTGTGACATCTGGGCAACTCAGTGGACAACATTTACGGAGCATTTACTATGTGCCAGATGCTGTTCTAAGAGCTTTAAATTAACGGACTCATTTAATCTGCACTGTGACCCCCAGTGCGGTAGATACTGTGGTCCTCCCATTTTACAGATGAGAACCCTGAGGCCCAAAGAGCAGAAGTAGCTTGCTCAAGGTCGCAATGGGAGTCATTGTTAGACACCAAAATACGAGGTCTCATGGGTCTCAGGAGGAAAGAGTCCTCTTCCTGCCTGGAGGCACCCTACCTGATGTGCAGGGGCACTCAGCTCCGTCCACTCACCCAACCAGCCACTTACGTACCAGCCTGGTCAAGCAGCACACCTGTGTGGAGACCCACTTCGAAGCTGCAGATCAGCATGCCAGCGCTCACCTCTCACAGGGATGAGGGCCAGAACACCTGCCTGTGTATAAACGTGAGGGGTGGGCAGAAGGTGTTGACCAGTACACCGACTACCCCTGGTCTCCGTCAGGCTTGGCTCTGAGCCCGGGTCAACCTCGAGGCACAGCCAGCCACTCACCTTTGCCAAGGGCATAGGCTGCTGTTATGTCAGAAGAACTGGACCCACATTAATTAATTCAGGAAAGATAAGAACGTCTGGTCTTTGCCCATCTGCTACTGTGTGACCTGGGGCATGTTCCTTCGCCTCTCTGGTCTTCAGCATCTCCAGGGGCTTAAACTCCGTGACCTCTAGGAATCTTTTAGGCTCAAGCAATTGATGGAAAATTGCAAAGACCCCGGAGCATCTCCCTCAACTAGTCCCTCTTTGCTCCCTTGTCTGGAAAAGCCAGTGGCAAAAACGCCACTCTCTCCTGTCCATCCCTGGAACGAAGAAACCTCAGGACTAGTTTTCTGTTTCCACAGTTAATGCTGTTGGTGTTATATTAGCTGCATTAACTGGACTGGAAGAGAAGAATGTGCTCAGTATTTTCTCTGCACTATCTCTTGAATCCTCGAAATAACCTTGGTACCGTGATGCCTTTCACTTAACAGGCAAAGAAGCTAAAGCTCAGAGGGGTTAAGTAGCTCAAGGTCATTCTCTGTGCCAGGTCGGGGAGAAGCTACAGTTTGAACCTGGGAACTCCCAGTTCAGCATCTCGGCTCTCGGCCATGAGACGTCCTGCCCTGCGGGTCAGAAAGCAGATCCTCCTCCTTTTGCCCGAAAGCTCCCCTCACCTTGGCCGCCCCACATGGAAATATTCTGCATCCAGACAGCCAAGGAAAGAGAAGTAAGAAAGAGGGAAGAAAAGAAAAATGAAGAACGCTTTGTTCCTTGAACCATTCTCCATAAACACCATCTCCGCCAGGTACATGACTTAACTGTGGAGGTGACCCCCGACCCCCATGGCCGCCTCTGGTCCCCTGGCAGCCAGGGGGTCACGTGATGCCCAGACAGCCCTGGTTGCTATTCAAGCATGTCCGTGTGAAGCGGCTCCGTTGAGCATTGCTCCCATGAGGGGGTTAGGCAGGGCCTGGAGTCAGCCTCGGACGTGGCCCCTCACCCTGCACTGGAGGAGCCCCTGTCAGTGCCCGCTACCCTTGCAAGGATGCTGGACGCTGAGCCTGCTTCTGTGCCCGTTGCCCAGGAAGCAGCAGCTTAGGTGAGACGAAATGGCTGACACAGGGTAGCATCATCATGGGGCTTCTGCTCATTGGGGCTGAGCCTGACCCCCCAGCTTCACTCCTTCATTGATTCATTTGTCCCATCACTCATTCCTTCATTCATTTCATACTCATTGAGAAAGTATAATGTGCCTGCCACTCTTCTCAGTAGCTGGAATACAACAGTGAGCAAAATAGGTGATATCCTCGTGGAATCTCCAGTCTAGCAGGGTAAATAGCCATTAAACAATTAAATACCTTATTAATTATTCAATTGCAATTGTGCTAAGTTTCAGAAAGAAGGAGTAAGCATACAATCACATAGAAAAGGGGCCCAGCCTCGTCAGACAGCCAATTACCAAAATATAGCGCGCTCTCTCTCCCTTTGTCTCTCTGTATATATATATATATTGCAAAGCAGATATTTGCAAGTACTTAGAATCCTACAGGCCTAAAAACATCAGACATTGGAAGAAACATCAAAGATTATCCCGGTCTTCATGGCAAAAGGCCATGGAGTGATGTGGTCTAGGGCTCAGACCTTTGAGCTGGATTTCTGGGTTAGAAACCAGCTCTACTATCCACTGTAGATGCTGGTACACGTTCCTGAAGCAACTTCCCTTGGAAGAATGAGGATTAACAGAGTTCTAGAGCTACGGGAGGAGATTAAGTGTGATGCTGCATGTGAACAACTTGGCACGTGCCAGCCCAGAGCAGCAGGTGGTTCACGTACCCCTCTGTGATAGTTTATCTCCGTTGAGAGGAGGGGAACCACATGCCCCAAGGCCACTCACCAAGAGTCTGCACTTGAACCCACGTCTCCCAACTGCCATTGCAGTGCTCTGTCCCAGCACAGATGAACTTTGGATGCCCCATGGAGAGCTACCCTTCTCCTGCCGTTCACCAGCCTGTCATAAATATACCAGAAAATAAGCCCAAGATCAAGTCCTGAGGCTCACTGGGTGGCTACACGACTCTCTTCCAGGGCACCCTGGCTGGTGGGAGGGGGCAGAGGAGAAAGCATCCAACACAGCATTGCCGTGGCGGGAATGGTAACTTCTCCTAATTATTTCCCAGCTCCCGGAATCATTAACGAGCCTGATATTAATTCAGATGGTTGCATTTATCCCCATCTGTCCCAGATTCGTCCCTGAGACACTGGCGACGCTAACATGGGGGCTTCAGCTACGAAGGCTCACCGATTAAAGCTGTTGCTTGGAAGGAGGAGGGGCCCCAGCAATTTCTGTTTCAGAATGAGGAAGGAGAGCCCCTACCAAACCCAGATACACCACCCCCAAACCTCCAGACCCCCAAGCCAGGCAGCCCACGGCCCACGGGCAGATAAGCTTCCACCCTGGCCTCAGAATCAGAGAAATTCCTTTTAAATGACTCTGCAGACCTCCCCACCCACTGAGCTCCCCTCTTTGGTTAACAGATGGGCTCGGCTAACCATTCCCAGCTTTCCGATAAAGCGGTGTCAGGCAGTGAGGCCCTCTCAGAAAGGCATGCTTGGATAATAAATTCCAAGGCACCCCCGCCATCTGCAGGCTGCCAATCACGGGGGCGCAGGGCACACCAGGGCTCCCAGCCTGCTGCTGCAAAGGAGCTGGGGTGGGACCTCAGCGGGTGGGGCTGCAGCCCACCCCTGCCCACACTTACCTGCCCCTGCTGCCCTGTCCTGCTCAGCCTGTGACCTGTCCCAGCTGAAGCGGGCCAGGACCATTACTGCTGAGCCCCCTCCATCTATTCACACGAGACCCAGCATGCAGGCAGCACTTGAATTCAGTGCCATGATCATGAGCCTCAAAGGCAGAATTGGAGCTGCTGCCACATTTTGGCTCAGCAACGTTCCACTGCTTAATCTCAGGCAAGCCTTCCCCATCAGAGCCTTGGTTTCTCCATCTATAAAGTGGGAGTTAAAAGACATCCCCTCTCTCATAGATTCCATTTAAGGGTGTAAACAAAATGCACGACACAATCTCTGGTCCATGATTATAAGTGGTATGGTGGTGTCATAATTTAGAAAGCCATTTTAGCCTGAAAAATAAGACTTTATGATTTCTGATTCATATGATTCTTGTGTCGCAGATGTGATAGTAGGTATGCAGTGTCTTAACCTGGTACACAGTAGGCATTCATGAAGTGTTATCTGCCTCTGTTGAATCTCCAGTTTGTTCATTCATTCATTTATTAATGTAAGAGGCATTCACTAAACACTATGCCAGCCTCTGTTAGGCCTGGAGAAACAAAAAACAAAACACATGGTTTCTACCTTCAAGTCACTCATGGTCTAGGGGGCTGACGAAGCAGTCCCTGCGAAGGTACAGGTTCTGAAGGTCTCAGAGGTTTGCCATTTGTCTGGAAAGAGGCCAGGCTTCCCGGATGAGCCCTCCCCATAATAATAGAGGATATCTGTACCATGTTGCTTGAGCTCTTTCTGATTGCTGAGGTTTCCTGAGGCCAGGGATTCAAAATGAGCAGTATGTGTGCTGTTGAATCCCATACTGGGCCAAGACAGACATCACTAACTGAGCACCATTCTCTTTTGCATTGAGCCTGGGAAAGATTCCTTGCTCCTAGCAGTCACAGACAATTGATCGAAACTGGCACTCAAGTTTTAAACAAACATCATCTCAAACTTAGATTAGGGATCAGCTATGTCCAGCTATGTGAGCTACATCTGGCCTTCCACTTCTTTTTGTTAATAAAGTTTTATTAGGGCACAGCCATGCTCATTCACTTCCATATTATCTGTGACTATTTTTGCACCCCAAGGGCAGAGTGGAGCAGTTGTAGCAGAGACCAAATGGCTTGCAAAGCCCAAAGTATTTACTCTCTGGCCCTTTACAGGAAAATTATTTGCTGCAGGGGTTTACTATAAGGAAGTGAGCAGGATTGTTAGCATTGAACTGAGATTGTTAGCACCTCACCAAGTCCTGTCCGCTCTCATACTCACATCTGCTTGCTACAAATGCCCATGATTCTCTGCTTCTGAGTGTTGTCCTGGCCTTGGCAGCCTGCACAGCCTAACAGAGGGCAGGCTGGAGGTGCCAGTGAGTTAATGTCCCTGAATGGAGGTAGGGTTGAGGTGGGTAAATGCCCCAGTCCCCTGAGCCCCAAGGCCACCACTGCATGTGGCAGAATTTCACGCTAAACCATCAGAGAAGGGGTATCTATGCCTTGCCCTGGCTTCCCAGTGGCCATGTCTGCACAAGGTTCTATTAGCTAAACTCTTAGCCTTGTCTCCAAAAGTACCTTCCCACCCTGAAATGCCCTACTTCCCTGCACAGGGCAGACATCATTAATCAATCACAGCCTGACTTTCTCTTTGCATCTTTTCCGGTAAAGCACGCCAGACAGATGCTGTCGACAGATGGCAACTGGTACACCAGATTGAATGCATTATACGGGGGAATGCCCATGATATAAAGCTGAGTGGAAGGAAGCACAATGGTAAGTACGACATAAAATAGTTCTTCAAAAGAGAAACTAAGCGTGCCAGTGCGAATGCTAAATGTAGGAAAGTGATATCTCATAGATGTGTGTGCTTGTGAGGGGCAGGATTGCAATGCTCTTTTTCTCTTTTGTGTTGCCGCTACACTGAGTATCTACTCATTTGATGCATGTGTTCATTGAGCACCTATTGTGTGCCAGTCCTGTGTTAGGGGTGCAAGGACGATCAAGACTAATGTGTAATTGCTTAATTGAAAAGACAATTACAATGCAATGTGATAAGGTAGGGACAGGACCCATTGGGGCACGCTCAGATTAGATCTCAGTGCACCTGGGCTTCTTTTCCATGATGCTCATCGCGGTTAGTATGCTGTAGTTACTTGTGAGATTAAGCGCTGAATCTCCCTCCCAGAAACCTCCCTTTCTCTCTCTCTCTCTTCCTCTTAGACTACAGACTCTGTGAGGGCAGATACTGCATCTTCTTGTTTCCTGCCACATCCCCAGTGCCTAGAATAGTGCCTGGCATAGGGCATGGGCTCAATCAATATTTCATTAGGAAGCAGATCCATTTACTAAAAAGTGGGAGTTGGGCATGGGGTCTAGACTGTGATAAGAGATAAAGGTGGAGGACTGACTTGTAAACTACACAAAAGAGTTTTCACTTTGTCCTGAAGGTAGTAAGGCACCTGCTGAAGGTTTTCAATGTAATCAGACAAAAGAAAAACAAACAAAACAGTTTAGTCTTTGCAGATCAACACAAGAATGAACTACCCATGCTAGTATCCAATTATTAGCTAATCTGTTCTGAACAGGGTTTAATTTTCAGTTCACACATAGGCTCTGGTCCCTGAGAGCTTTAGCTAAAAGCACAGGAGCTGACAACACAGACTTGAAATACTGATGGACAGATTTGTACCCCTGGAGTGTCGATATGTAACATGTGATTTGTCCTTAAGCTGTCGGGTCACCTTGATTACTCTTCTTAAAGTGTTTCCTACCCACTGAGGCAGAGAAGGGTTTCCAAGGCAGGCAGTGGAGAGGGAAACAGAAGGTACCACTTTCTGCCTGTGATGCCCAGGTTCCTGAACCACTTGGAGCCTCTATTTCCTCCTCAGTAAAATGGGGTCAATGAGGATGATTCCCACAGAGTGGTTGTGAGGAGGAAGTTGCTTGACACATTCTGAGAACTCATCATCAAAGGCTACACTGGTGATGATGATGATGATGATGATGATGACGGGATACTGGAGCTGGTAGAGGTCCAGTTTTGCAGGGAAGGAGGGAGACTGAGGCCCAGAATGGGAAGTGGCTGGCTCAAGGTCACACAGGGAATCACTAGCAGAGCTGGAATCCCTGGGAAGTTCTCAAGAACCAATTCACATACTCTTTCCTCTGGGGCTACAGTTCCCAAATTGTGAGCCGGGGCACCCTGGAGCACCACAGCAGCCTCCCAGGAAAGCTTCAAGATATTTTTAATTGTCAGGTTCATCCTAGCAATACTTGGCATCTCTCAAATGTCACATGAACTACTAGCTTGAGGCCATTCCCAGTTCCAGCATTAGAGCAAACCACATTCTTTTTGATGATGTCATATCTTTGTGACCCTGGGTTTTCAGTGGTTGCTGTGATAAAAAGCAAGGTCTATGCCAAAATCAACATAGAATGGGAAACGAGGGTGGCAGAGTCCAATCTGATTCCAAGGTTTCAGAAGCTGTGCAGAGCCCAACAGGCATATACATTTCGATAGTAAGTAACTGTTTATTTAAGACTGAAATAAAAATACTCTTCTTCTATCAACTTATGTGAATTATTTTTTCAAACTGCTACTAAGTAGTTAGGAGGTCCATGTTCATTATGTTTGCACCTAAATACCTAATAAACAGAACGATGAGGGATTTCTTTTGGTGAAACAATGCTGGAACACTCAGGCTGCTGTGAACCCAGAAAGTTTAAGAACCTCTGCTCCATGAAAGGAGGCTCCAAGATTGTAGGGAAGGAGGCAGGCAGCTCTGAACCTCCATCCAGGACTGAGGCATGAGGGAGGGAGGTTAATACCTTGCAAACAAGACAAAGCAGGAACAGGAAACCTGATCTCTCAGCTGCTGCCAAGCCACTGTTTATTTAGAACCAGTCGTGTGAGTACATTGGAAACTGTGTCCTCGCAGTTCCCCAGCAAGACGGACTACTCACTCATTCCGTGAACGTGTACCCAGTGTTTACTCTATGTCAGACACTGTGCTGATACAGTGATAAATAAGGTATAGTCTCTGTCTTCAAAGGTAGGAGAGGGAAGAGAAGAGGAAGGATGAGAGGCAGGAAGGAAGGTGGCACTATCTTTATTTTTACAAATAAAGCTCTGTGAAACAGTTTCAGAGAGGTTAGGTAAGTGACCCAGAGTCACACAGCATCAAGATGTTAGATCATGACTCACTGCCAAGACAATGACCTATACCCCTGTGTGTGGGCATTCGTGGTCTAATCTGAGAGC
Source organism: Lipotes vexillifer (assembly GCF_000442215.2). Classification (NCBI taxonomy): domain Eukaryota; kingdom Metazoa; phylum Chordata; class Mammalia; order Artiodactyla; family Lipotidae; genus Lipotes; species Lipotes vexillifer. The sequence continues at coordinate 1,765,165 of NW_006788040.1, forward strand.
TCAAATGCTGGCATGCAAAATAATATTTGGAGACAGGATTTGACACCACTTAGGAAGGGTATGAACAGTATGGTACTGGCACAAGGACTGAAATATCAATCGATGGAATAGAATTGAGTCCAGAAATAAACATCGATGGTCAATTTTTTCTGAGAAAGATGCCAAGAAAACTAAATGGGGGGAAATAGTCTTTTCAGCAAAGGATGCAGGGGACAAATGGATATTTGCATGCAAAAGACTAAAAGAACTCAAAATGGATCACAGACCTAAATGTAAGGCTCAAATTATAAAACTCCTAGGAGAAAATATAGGAGCAAGTCTTCATGACCCTGGATTAGGCAATGGTTTCTGAGATATGATACCAAAACCACAAGAGACAAAATTAAAAACAGACAAATTGGACTTCATCAAAATAAGAAATTTTATTCTGCAAATGATATTATCAAGAAAGATGGTGATGGATGTTAACCAGACATATTGTGGTGATCATTTCACAATGTATACAAATATTGAACCACTATGTTGTGCACCTGAAACTAATATAATGCTATATGTCAACGATACCTCAAAAAACAATGCAACAAAAAATAAAGTGAAAGGATAATCCACAGAGGGAAGAAATTTGTTGCAAATCATATGTCTAATAAGGAATTTGTATCTAGAATATGTAAAAATGTTTGAAACTCAATGAGAAAAAGACAATCCAATTGAAAAATGAGCAAAACATTTGAATAGGCATTTTCCCAAAGAACATATCCAAATGGCCAGTAAGAACGTGTAAGGATACTCAGCATTATTAGTCAGTAGGAAATTACAAATCAAAACCATTAAGATGGCTATAATCAAAGAGACAGACAATAACAAGTACCAGTGAGGATGTGGAGAATTGGAACCCTCATACACTGCTGGTGGGAATGTAAAACGGCACAACCCTTTGTAAAGCAGTGTGGCATTTCCTCAGAATGTCAACCGTAACCTTACAACATGACCCAGCAATTCCACTTCTAGGAATCTACCTAACAGAAATGACAACATATATCCATCTCAAAACTTGGACGTGAATGTTCGTAGCAGCACTATTCACAGTAGCCAAAAGATGGAAACAACTCACGTGTCCCTCAGCTGATGAATGGATACACAGAATGGGGTCTATCCATACAATGGAATATTGTTTAATGATAAAAAGAAACGGGTTACACTAATGAACGAGTGAAATTGCATCTCCTACTGAATGTCCTTAACAATCATATAAAGTTAACACATTACCACCATTTTGACAATGGGGAAATTGAGGCATAAAGAGGCTAAAAGACGTACCCAAGGGCCTGAAGGTGAGACTTCTAGGAGTCAGCACTGACAAAAGTAAGTTGGCTAGGTGCCCGATTCTTAGAGGGTCCCAGACTCACTGGCCATTCATTCATTCTCATTCCCTCATTTAATTTAATACTATTTATTGGGTTCTGTTGGAGCTGCTGCTGCGGTCTTGCTCATGTCTCCTTGGCTTGACCTTTCCAGGGCATTCCAGCCCAACTTCCAACTGCCAGCACGTGTGCCTCTTTGCTCAAGGGTTTCTTTGCGCACTGAGGCGTTCTCTGCCCATGAACGTGGGGACGTGAAGTTAACGAGCTCTCCTCCCCCACCCCCACCTTCCCCCCACAGTGTGGGAGCCGATGTACAAATGCCTTAGCTCTCTTCTTCACCCAGTGCCACACTGTCTCCCAGAGGTCTCTGGCAGGGCTGGGCTCCAGTGGCCCATGCTGGTAACCCCACTGCGGTGTCCTCTCCATCCTGTCCGATTTCCCCACTCCTGTACAGCTGCCTCCTGGGATCACCCACGTGCGCTGAAGCCCTTGTCTCAGGGCCTGTTTCTGGAGGAGCTCAAACTCAGACGGGCACCTCCTCCGTGCCAGGCACTAGGTACCAACACAGGTTGGTGAGCAAACTGGTGAGGTTTGGTCCCCTTACGGCACCCAGGCTCAGGAGCCAGCCAACAGGCAATGATATACAGAGGTGCGGGTTCCTGATGTCCCATTGCCTTGGAACTAGCATCTTCTTCCTTCTCCTCTTCTCATCCCAGAACCTGACATCCCACTGAACACCAAGATTCCCCATGGCAGCCCTCCCTCTGCCTTTTGACAACTTGACCAGGAGTAAGGCAGTAGTTACCCTGTCTGACAGGTGCTGTCGCAGAAACCAGGGCACTACCCAGCACCCAACTGGGCAGGGGGTGGGTGGCAAGTAGAGACAAGAGTTTTCCTCCCTCCATCCTGCTCGCACCTTCTGTCGCCCACACCCCAGCTCCAGCCTAAAGCAATTAAGTCATTTGCTGCTGGGACCTGGAGGTGGCAGTAACATATAATCACAAACATAAACAGTTTTATATGGTAATTAGGAATTCTGCCTATTTTTTTTTTTATCAGTGCAACCCAGACCGAAGATTATTTTCTGCTTGATATAATTCTAATTTTGATCCATCCTCCCCTCACCTCCACCCAGCTTCAGAAGGATTAAGATGGGGCTACAGCTGATACTTTGGCATATGACAGAATCAAGGCCTCTGTTTGCAGGTCTTGTACTACATGGATTGGACCGTAGTGGATTTGCTGCAGACGCTCCATCCTGCGTTGGGTTAAATATCCAAATGGTAACACCCACCATCCCATGGCTGGGCCCAGCCTACACAGCCGTCACGTCTTGTCTGGGTTTCGGCAATATTTTCTCCACCGGTCTCCTGGACTCCAGCATCTTTCCTTTGGCCGGGACCAAATTATTCTTTTCAAAACCATGAATCTTTCTGCCTAACTGCTCTTCTCAGGGTGTCCAGTGTCTTGCTAAATGGCACCACTGACATCCCAAGGCATCAGCTAAAGTCCCAGGAGTCTTTGTGTATTCCAAACTCAGTCTCATCCCTTCTACTTTCCAAATATCCCCTCCCACAAATATCCGCAGTTCTCCGTCTGCTCCACTATAACCTGGTTCCAAGTCATCTTCTCTCACCTGGGCAGCTGAAGACGCTTCCCCGCTGGCCGCCCAGCTTCCTTTTTGGTCTGCCCTCTTCTCTCCCTTCCTCCGCCCCCCACTCATAATCTACTCTTCACCCAGCAGCCAGCGTGAACTTTGAAGACATAAATCAAGTCATGCAATGACCTTTCATTGCGCTTAGAAAAAAATATCCAAACTCCTTGCTAGGAGCCTGCAAGCCTTGCCTCTGCGTCCGTCCCCACCTCTCATCCTGTACCAGTCTCACCTTCACACGCTGTGCTCCAGGCATGCAAGCCTCACTTCTATTTCTCAGGCAAGATAAGCCCCTTTCAGCCTAGGGTCTTTGCCTTTGCTGCTCCCCGCCTCCAGCACTGTTCCCACCTGTCTTGACAGAGGAAGCATCTACTTCTCATTTATCTCTTAGCCAGACTTTGTCAGACTTCCTTTGACCACCCTCGCCCAAGCAAATTCTTCCCCTGCTCATCCCACCGCAGCATCCTGTTTTAGTGTCTTCTTAGTCCTTACCTAAAATGATTGTATGCGTGTATGTATTTACGTGGTTGCTACCTGTGTCCTCCTACTGAAATGTACACCCCACGAGGGCAGGGATTTTGTCTGATTTGCTCACTACTCTATCTCCAGGGTCTCATGGAGGACTTGGCACATAGTAGGTGTGCAATAAGCAACTGCCAAGTGAGCAAAAGAAGAGCACCCTTCGTGGTTCCCTGGAAAGCCTTTCGGGAGAGGCTGCCAGACCGCCTCTATCCTACAACTACAATTATATATTTATGGGGTAATCAGCAATTGAAAAGTTCCCCGTAGTAGTAACTGGAGCTTAACATACAAATAAACTGAGCAGCATTAAGGACATTTTGTGGCCACTGGGGTGGATCAAGTGAGCTAATCGCCCAACTCCCAGCAATTAAGTCAATTAACCAGTTAGACATATGCTGAGCCATTTCCCAGCTTGAGTTTCCTGGGGGCATCTGAGAAATTTGTGCAACTTATTTATGGTGTAAGCTTCTGGTGGTCGTTCCTAACTGGGATGACTGGGGAAGCGAGAGAGAGAGGTGGCTGGTTAAATAAGAAAAAAGTCAAGGCTGCATTGAACATGTGATAAGCTGTGTATTTCCCTCTGAAGGCACTTTTCACTCCCTCCTTTCCTGTCTGCAGAAAGGGTGGGGGATGCAGCTATTTCTTGCCTTGACTGACTCACCATGTTCAGTGCTGTTTTAACACCTGGTGAGTCACTGAGGGAAAG
>NW_006788040.1:1769417-1773278 GCF_000442215.2 Lipotes vexillifer
AAAGGGAGGAGAGAAGTGGATGCAGGGTAACCTGCTGGGACACAGTCTCAGTCCTGGGTTCAAATCCTGACTCCCCCCTCAGTAGCTGAGCCTCTGTGTCCTCATCTGGGAAGTGGGGAAGTACAGAGCCTGTCTCACAGGGTTGTGGTGGGGATAAAAGAAGACGAACAGTGTAAAGTCGTTAAAGCAGAGCTGGACACAGGGAAAGTGCTACATCAATGGTAGTAATGGTCGCTATCATCACTGAAAGGCTAAAGGGCGGGAGATTGAAAGAGTGTGGATAAAGGATGACTTCCGACCCTGACAACACACCTGGCTGGAAACCCGGCTCTTCCTGGTGTTACACTGGTTTATGCAATGAACTTTGCCTCTCTGAGCCTCAGTGTGCTCATCTGAGAAATGGGGCTAATAATGCCAGGAGGGGTTTTAAGATCAAGTGGGTCTGACCCTTGAAAGGCGCTGGCCTGGTCCTCCTCACCCCACTGGATTCTTCCTTGTATTTGCAGAAGAAGAAATGGAAAGGACTTCCCCCAGGTCGCAGAGCAAGTTCGGAGATGGAGCCCAGGTCTCTTGATTCTGCTTTCAGAGCTGCTTCCACGTTGCCTTGCTTAGGCACTTTACAGTCATGTAAAACAAAGCCGTCCTTTCAAGGAGAGAGATGCTCCCGGAGATAATTAGCATGTATCGATCTGCTGTTTTCCTTTTTCCCGAGCACTACACAAAGCCTTTCACCAATATTGTATAATTTAAACCTTACAAAGAAATTCTGTGAAGTGTATTTTATGGACAAAGAAAGGACTCAGAAAGGGCAGGTAACTTGCCCTAGATAACACAGCCAGGAAGTGAACACAGGCAGAACCAGGTTCTGCCTGAGTCCGATGCTCTTACCCACTGTGCCCTCCTGCCCATGGCGTGTGTGCTGCAGTTTTCTCCATGTGGAGCTCCAGTTTGCAAGGAAACGAAAGCATCCCAATTTCAAGATTAATCAATGGTTTTTGGAGAGGGGCCCTTAACTCCCCTCCCCCCGCCCCAGCCCCAGCTGTCAGCTTCCTCCTCTCCTTCTCTCACTCCCACCCCCAGGCTCCCAGAAGGCAGCGGGTCCTTGGCTGAGGGTGGAAAGCAGCCAGATGGATCGGGCTCCTGAGACGGAGACTGAACCTCCACATCAGAGACCATCCCCACCCTTTACGTCCAGGGAGCCATGCTGGACCTGCCAATATCCTGGGCCTTCAGGCTCAGCTCAGCCACATCCCTGCATGGGATTTTGGAAAGCACTGGAAGCAGACATCGCCGCACCTAAGACATAACTCTGATCTTCTGTAGCCAGGGCAGCAGGGTTGCCCAAGACTCTGTCTTCCTGGCAACAGTCCACACCAGCCAGTGCCAGAAAGAGGGAGGAACAAATCCCCAGCTGAGAGCATTTCTCAGGTTCCAGCAAGGGCTGAGGCACCGGTTGCTGGCTACTGGCTCACTTTGACAGCGTGGTAAGATGGAGGGGCATTTTTCCTACCTCCTCCTTCTACCTGGATAGAGCTTTACAGTTTGCAAAATTTATGATTATTGGGATGCAATACAGTTTATTCAGTATGGTCATAATAACAATTACATTTATGCCTTTTTTCAACCCATGTGTCCACGTCTATATATCTACTGCTTTATCTACTTATCCTTATGCCGGTTCTCAGTCTCTGACTTACAAATTAACAGGCAGGAAAACAAACAGTCATGTGCTAATAGAGAGGAGGACAAAAGGGCAGTGGTTATTAAACTTTGGTGTGTGCAAGAATTACCTGGGAACTTTATTAAAAATGTAGAGTGCTGGTGCCAACACCAGAGGTTTCAACGCTGTAGGTTTAGGTCAAGGCTTGGGAATCTAGATGTTCAAAATGCTACTGAACTGTACGCTTTGTCCTGGTTAATTTTATGGTATGTAAATTCCACCACAATTTTAAAAAAAATCACCCCAGTGAGTCACATGCCACAGACTAGAACAGTAGGCAAGGCTTCCTGTGAAAGATGCTCTCTGAATCTCCATGGAGATTTCCAGGTGGGCAAGGCAGGGAAGGGCATTCCAGGCAGAGGGCACAGCACAGGGAAAGTTTGGAGCAAGAGACAATATGGGAATGTGGAAAACTATGAGGCTTGATGGGTGGGGGCGGGGAGGTGTAGGGGCCAGGACCCAGGTGGCCTCACCGGCCAGGCTGAGATGTTGAGTGTTATCCTGATGGCCCTGCGTGTCCTTGAAGTGTGTTTGATAAGGTTGTGCTTAGAAACGATCACAAGGCTGACCCACAAGGACTTGATCAGGCGGGCAGACATACAAGGCATCGTAACTAATTCTAGTGAAACAAAAAGCCTCAAGTTAAATAATGCAGAAATCCATAGAGTCAAAGAAGACCACTTTCCTAAACCACCCTGTTTTAGGCCTTTGTAATATACATAATTAACTTAGCTACGTACGTTAGACCACGATATACGTGCTATCTAGAAATTACTTTTCTCTTTTAATTCAAAACAAACGTTCCTGCAATACTGCACCTGTTAAACTGTCTCTTTCTTTTTAATGGCTGCATTGTATTCTATTAGATGGATATGTCCAGTTGAAATTGTAGATATACCACCATTTTTGACTTAGAAAAATAGGCATTTTGGTTTACTGAACCATTCCCTTCTTGATGGGTGGTTAGGTTTTCTTGCCCAATTTTCTTACCTGCTATACTTAACAATGTTGCAATGCCCCTCAATGAGGATAAGCCTCTAAGCATCTGTGCAAGTATTGTTCTAAAGCAGATTTCTAAAATGGAATTACTGTGTCAAAGGGTGGACAATATTTAAAATTTTGGTGGGTGCTGCTAAGTGTTCTCTAAGAAAAAAAAGTCATCCATTTATACTCCCAGTGAGAGGAAACTGGTACAGGGAGACTGTGTCAAAAACATTATCTCTCAACACTCACACAAAGATACTGCATAATAAATGACCACAAAATCTCAAGGCACACAAAACAAAAGTAAATATTTACTCTTGGGCTCTATAAAGATTATACCCACGGTGTTCAAAAGTGCGTATTTTGTAACATCCTCACGAGCAGTGTATGTTATCATTAAAGAAAAATGTGCTGATTGGACCATTTAAAACTGTTCTTGTAAATTGTATTTCTTTTACTGTGAGTGAAGTTTAGCTTGTGTTATATGCTTATTTGGTCATTGCTATGCCTTCTTTGATTAATTTCACAGTTATATACTTGTTTCATTTTTTTCCTATTTACTTTTGTTCTTTGTTTTCTTAATAATATCCAAGAATTCTTTATATAATGTGTCTATTAACCCTTTGCCCAGTGTATATGAAGCAAGTAATTTTTCCCAGTGCTTTTTATGTCTTTTAATTTTTGAAACTGTAAATATTTTCATTTGTATGGAGTTTAATCAATCTGTGTTTTCTCTTATTTTGTTTCTCATTATTTTGTTTTTATACTTAAAAACATTCTCCCTGCTAAGGTCACAAATTGCTAACCCACATTTTTATTTGGGGGTCATAGAGTTTTATGTTTTACTGTTAACTCCAGTCCATCAGGAATTGATTTTGCTGAATGGCTGTGAAGCAACAGTTTAACTCTAATTTTGTCCTTCTGTGGTCAAACTATTGTACCAGTGTTGTTTGTGGGATAATCTTTTCCCAACTGACTTGAAAAGCTACCTGTAGTACATGCAGATTTATACATGTACACTGACCTGTTTTTTAAATTAATAAGCAGAAATGCCTCTAACCTTTCCCTAGATTACATTTCCTGGTCTCAGCTCTGCTTCTGAGAAAGGCCTTCCCCCTGTTTTCACTCATTCATTCATCCCTCTGGGCACACACTCT
>NW_006788040.1:1773307-1774035 GCF_000442215.2 Lipotes vexillifer
CTCTTTCATTCACTCATTCACTTTTACTCTTTCACATGAGTTCTAAATGTGTGTGTGGGTCCTAAGATTAATGATACACAGTCAGCTCAGGTGTGTTTTCCATACCAGGCACTGGGTTCTGCAGGTCACCTGCTCCAGTTTACTGACTTCTCCCAATAACCCTGTGAAGTAGGCACTCTTTTTAGCCCCACATTACAGATGAGGGAACTGAGGCTCAGAGAGGCTAATTAACTTGCCCCAAGTCCCCTAGGTAGTAAGCTCCAGAGAAGACATTCAAACCCAGGTCAGCCTAATGCCGGTTTTAACTCTAACTTTGCTGCTTTCCTTGTATAACGATCTCTCACACTCATCATGCATCTACTCTGTGCTGGAAATTGTGCTAGGCAGTGGGAATCCCCAGGTGGCCCGACTCTGTCTCTGCCCAGGGGAGATGGCAGTGTGGTGGCGGAGGCAGGTCACTGAACAGAGGATTATAATCCAGTATGACGAAGGCTAAAATACGCTGGTAAAGAACAAACCCTGGTGAGGGTTTTCCTGGCAAAGCAAAGGCTTCCAGCCTCTGGAAAGATGACTTTGCTGTCAGCCTGGGAGATTAAAAAGCACATTTACAGGTAAGACCTGAAGGTCCAGAGCCAGGATTTTCTAGCCCTATCTCCCATCCATTTGCACTCCGGATGCAGCTACCGCGCCGGGGATGAAGGACTTTGGGCAGCCTGCATGGGAAAGAG
>NW_006788040.1:1774045-1819431 GCF_000442215.2 Lipotes vexillifer
GAGGAGAAAAAAAAAAAAAAAAAAAAAAAAAAAAAAAAAAAAAAAAAAAAAAAAAAAATCAACTCAACACCCTTCGGCCTTCTGGGCCCCATAGCTTCTGAAAACCTCACCATCTGTCCACATAAGCATGTTCCAAAGTTTTAAGTACCTCTTTTCATGAAGTCCGTTAAAGTTAACCTGGCTTCATAATATATGGGGGAAATCTGCTATAAATAGAGGTAAATAGAGATTGTAAAGATAAATAACAATACCAGCATGTGAGGACCGATAATGTACTCTATTTATGGCCCGACTCTAAAAAGGGATGTCCAGCGACGCTGCGTCTTCAATGACTTACTTTTGCCGAGGCAGCCTGTGTTCCCTGTTAGGGTGCTAAAGATTCACTGACACAAAAAGCTTACAGATAATTAAATATTGATTTTTGCTTTCTAATCCTATATAAAAATTGTCCTGGGTCTCCCAATGATGGTTTTATCTCACCAGGACATGGAAAGAGGGGAGGTGTCTGTTAACCCTCTTTGCACCCCTGCTGTATAATATTGGGGCGTTTCTTCAGTGAGGGTGGGAGGTGTCCAGTGCACATGACCTCTGCAGCCACATAGGACCCTGTGCTCAGAAGGGCCCTACACTTGGCTTTATGCTTGTCTTGTACCCTGTTAAAATTCTTAATAATTTTTTCCCAAGGTGTCCTGCCTTTTCATTTTGTACCAGCCTCGCAATTGTGCGGTTTGTCCTTGGGGGCTGGTCCGACTAAGAAATTGGGGCATCCGGTTCTGGACCCTCAGCTACCCCGCTGCTGCCCAGCATTCTCCCTTCTTTCCTGCTCTGAATTTTGCCAGCCGTGCCAGAATCTTCAAATCTGGGAAGAGGGCCAGAGAAAAGTTGGTGATGAGAACAGTTTTCTCCCACCCTCTGCTCCCTTCTCTCTCTCTTTCTTTAAAAAATACAAAAAAAAAACAACCCCACTTCATTGTCATTTTGCGTCTGGAGTGCGGCAAGGGACATCTGGCAATGTGGTGGAGTTGCTGGCTGGCTGGGAGGGGGTAGCGTCCACAGGCAGGCCAGGCCTTGGGCTCTGACAGCAGACAGTGTCTGAGGCAATAAAGAGTCAGATTCCGAGAGGTGGGTCCTGAGCCACATCTTGCCATGTGTTTGTCGTGTGGCCTTTGGCAAGTACATACAACCCTTCTATGCCTCAGTTTTCTCATCTGCAAAATAGAGATATTAATTCCAGCCCCGTTGCCTGCCTCCCCTCTCCCAGCAAGACTGCTGGGGAGAATTTAAGTTTAAAAATAATAATAATAATAACACTAAGAATAATAGCTAATGCTTACCTATTGCTTACATGTATCAGGCTCTTTGTATAAGTTCATAGAAGCTAACGTATGCTTGCCAAAGACTTTGCATATTCTCATTCATTTAAACCTCACAATAACCTCATGAGGGAGGTCCTATCATAAACATCCCCATTATACAGATGGGGAAGTTAAGCGCAGAGAGGCTAAGTGACTCAGCCAAGGTTGCACAGCTGGTACATAGCAGAGCAGAAGTTTGAACTGTGCATTCTGACTGCTGAGCCCTGGCTCCTAACCTCTGCACAGGACCATGTGCAGAGGTTCTTTTGATGCCTCCCTCCTACAGGAAGTGAAAATTAGAGGTCTGCAGGCCAAAATTGGCCCACAGAGAATTTTTGATTGGTATTTCCACACAGTGTCAGCCTGCACTGCGTTTGAAATTGGAATCAGTTGCCAATATCGAAAAAGAATTTCAACATTTCTACGTTAAAGTATAGATTTCCAGCATCTGGTAGATGCTCTGGTAAAGATGGGCTCCTGTACCTACATGGCAAAGATCCCCCATCTGCTACAGTCCCTACAACTCCTTATTGTCTTCCTGACACTGACATTCAGAGTCTATTTCCCCATTATTTTACTGCATCTACCCACTGCCCTCACATACATCACCTGCCTAGCCCCTGGGGAAGCTTAGCTTTTGATCCCTTCCCTGCGGTGGCAAGGATCTGCTTATGGAGACAGAAATCTTCCTCCCTGTGGCTTTCTAGGCAGGGTCCCCTCTCTGGATAGCACCATATGTGGAAGGAACAATTAATTTTATGGGAAGGGGGTGGAACAATGGAATCTAGAGGTGAGTTAGCCCCTGAAATGAGCTTAGAGTCTGAAGCTCCTTTAAGCTTTGGGTTTCCACAGTCCTCAGTTTAGAGAATTCCAAGAAGCTCTGATTGAAGAATATCAAATTTGAAAACAAATTTATAATTACAAAATTCTGAGATTTTATGATCCAAGTAGTTTATAATTAGAAGACCCCCCAAAATTCTAGTATTTCATGCCTCCAAAATTCAAACTATTGCAAAGATTCTCTGATCCTAAAATCTCATGATTCAAGTTTACTCACTTTCTAGAAAATGGGATACAGTAGTCCCTTCTTATCTGTGGTTTTGCTTTCCCCAGTTTCAGTTACCCATGGTCAACCACAGTCTGAAAACATTAAATGGGAGGTTTCAGAAATAACCAATTCATAAGTTTTAAATTGTGTGCCGTTTTGAGTAGTGTGACAAAATCTTTCTCCATCTTGCTCTGTTCCACCTGGATGTGACTCATCTCTTTGTCCGGCATATCTATGCTATATACGCTACCTGCCCTGGCTTTTAGCATAGGAAAAACTTAGCATATGTACAGTTCGGTACTATCTGTGGTTTCAGACGTCTGCTGGCTGTCCCAGAGCATGTCCCCCACAAGTAATGGGAGACGATCCTGCTAAGAGGGAAGAGCACTAGAATGCTAGGGCTCCCTAGTTGTAAGATCTCATGATTCTGTGATTCAGTAATGATCTGCTCTGCAAAATCAGAGAGAAGCTAATCATCAGTTAACTAAACAGTAGTTGACAAATGAGGCCGTCTGGTTGTCCTCCTATTCAAGGCAGGGTTGGGATTTTCCTTCCACCATTTAATCTGATGTGACTATTCCTTCATTTTCCTAATGAGATCAGTGCCACCAGGAGGGAGATGTGGAAGTCTGTATCTCACTTTAAACAAAGCCAATATGTAAATATCCTGAGTTAAGAAATGAGATTTAGGGATTGTGTATTCGTTAGCCTTATACACATCAAAGCCTTATAAGCATCCCTTCATCAGGCTGTATTTAATGAAAGAGAACCCGTGTTGAATGTGATTCAAGTCTGATTAGATTAAAGGCAGTCTGACCTCAGGAAGAAGAATGTAGAAGGAATGATTTTGGGCATGAGAGGATTTGGGCTCCTTCAGCTGGAAGGGGGATGCTTATTAGCATGACATTGGAAATGTCATGGTATCCATGGTTCAGACCAATGGGAGATAGGTTTTCAGTTCAGTCTTAATTGGAGGTGACGCTTCCCAACACCTTTAGACCTGGCCTGGATGGACCACAGAAGCAGCTGGTTAGAGACAGAGTGCTAGGCTGGAGATAGAGAAAGTGACAGAGCCAAAGTAAGAGTAAAATTACCCCTTAGGGTACCGAGGGGCAGACATTTTACACAATGCGTTGGAGGGGACAAATCTTATTGGCTATGTCATTACAAATATCTCAGTACTTGGTGCCAAATTTTGGCAATTACATCCATAAATAGGGAAGTTTCTCTGCAAATAGAAAAGGGGAGTCTGACACCAGGATGCCACAGCCAGCACATGAGTCAAAATCGGAGGGAGGTCCTCACTATCAACACTATTGACATTTGGGGCCTCATAATTCCTCGTTGTAGACTGTCCTGTACATTGTAGGACGGTGAGCAGTATCCCTGGATCCCCTGTCTCTAGCCACTAGATGCTAATAGCACTCCACCCGCAATTTTGACAATCGAAAATGTCCTCAGAGGTTGCCACATGCAGAACTTGGGGAAAAGAATCCAGGTTACCCAAAAGAGAGCCTGTGACTTTTAGCCACATCCAGATAAGGATTTCCGTCAATGCCCTAACTTGGACATAATTAGCAATTCATATCAGAATTCTGCTGTGTGCCACTTGGAGTTTGTTGTGTGTAATTATGCTGAAATTATCAGTAGAGTTCTCCTTCCAGGGAGGGGGTTCAGTCATTCTCAAAGAAGTCTTTGTGGTGACTTTTTAGGTCTCAGTTAAAGAATTCCCCTAGGTATTACAGCGGATCGAAGTATGCAAGGTGGGTTCTTCCGGACAAAAACAATATAAAGCTCCCCTTATGGGAGATTGCATTAACCGGATGAATTTCTCTTTGAAGAATCTACATGGCAGTAGAGAATTCCTGATATATAATGAGCACTCTATAGACATGAGATTAAGTTAACAAATAATTCTTATGGGTCATATCTCAGAGATGGGACTTACCCTCCAGGGCCAGGTTCCAATTTATCTGCCAGTTCTGAGCCGTGATTCAGTACTGCCCTGAAGCATGCTGTTAAGAAAGATTCTGAGGGAGTGTCCGTGCTCAAGAGAAATGTGATTGACAGAGGATGTCTGCTGTGGGTAGGGTAGAGGCTCTGACAGCCTAAGGCCCAGGAGTTCACTCTCCTCCAGGCAGTATCCTGAGCAAACTGATGGTAAGAAAGGTCATTTGGGCTACCAAGTGGAGGCTACATTTAGGAAGGGCAAGATCCAAAGTTAGAAACACAACCCATACCAGGTATTCTAGCAGAAAGAATTTAGTATAGGGAATCAGTTGATCTGGTGTTGACAAACTGGAAAGGCAGAAAGGGGACACTGACAGATGCAGAGGCAGTGATTGCAGGAAGCAGCTATCAGTCACACTGGGCTCAGGGAGAGAGCGGAGAAGTTGGGGGGAAAAAAAAACCCCAAAACTTTAGGGTAGTGACCAGAACTCTGCTCTTGGGAGGGAGCCTGCAGAGCTTGGGCACAGACTTCTGAAGAAAAGCTGCCTGAGGTGATATAAAGAGGCCGGTTATCATTGTGAGGAAGACCTGCACTGGAACCAGCCATCACTGCTGGGATTAGGAACCACTGCTGCGGTGATGCTGACAAAAACTGTGGGCAAACGGGGACAAGCGCATCTTTTTCCTGCCAGCTGCCGCAAGTCTCCCACTAGCACCCACTAGGGGCAGAGGCTAACATAGGTCCAGCGGGCAAAGCAGAAGTGCAGTGGGCAGCATCCCAGCCCTGGCGCCAGAAGGCAGAGAATAGAAGGGCAGGTAGTTTAATAGCTTGTACAATTGGGGAGGCTCAGAGAGATGAACCAAGTCTCCAAGTGACTAGTCCAGAGCTGGAAGAGGGCCCTCCTGCCTTCTCACTCTGGCCCCCTGTTTCTGGGCTCCCAATTACATACAGATTTGCAAGATCCTGGTGGACAGGGTGATGGTTTTCAAGTTACATCCCTCCTAAAAGAAGACTTCCCTTTCTGTTACGTCTCAGGGCCCATAGAGAAGTAAAGTTGTTCCTCTAACGCACTGGGCAAAACTCCTTGCGCACAAGCTGTATTCCCTTCCGGAACCTGCACGCACATTATGCAGAAACATTAAATATTTTACCCAGGGGAAGAAAAAAGTAGAGAGAGATTTCTTGCAAAGTGAATTTTCATCTCCTCTCTAGGGCTTCATCTGCAGTGAATCCTACACACCCTTTTGTGAAGGCAGAGCTAGCGAAAACCCTGAGAATAAAAGTGGGGCTTGATTTTATGCTAATATATGTAAAGAATGTGACTGTACAGTCATAGGTAACACAGTGAACTTAACTTTTTTTCCTCCTTTTTTTATTGAATTATAATGACTAGTTTCCATAGCAATTACTGCATCACCTTGTACATTACCAGGAAGATCTACTGCACTTTTTCCCAGTCATCCTTGTAAACATTTCTACATTTTTTTTTTTTTACGATGTTCTAGGAGAAAACACAGGCCCTTTCGGCTCGGCAGCAATTGGAGAGCATATATCGGGAGATTAATGAAGCCAACCAGGGTGTTCTTATTTTCTAAGTTCGGTGGTTGGTTTTCCATCTTCGCCTTCACCAGCTACTTGTCAGCCAGACAAAGAGGGAAGGAGGGGAGCAGGAGAGAGCAGAGGTGATGGGAGATGAAAAGGAAGGCACACGAGTTACCAGGGAGGGCACGTGGAACTCGGAAGGAGCCGGCCTCAAGATCCCATGTTTGTGTCTTTGATGATTCTGGGAATTTGAGAGCTATTCCCTTGGACGCACCCCTCTTTTCACACGGGGCTTGGAGGAGAATGGGGGATGTTTCTAAGCTCACAGGAGATCAGGCAGGGGAGACACACAGAGATGCCTCTTGGGTAGCTTTGAAACTAACTGTGTGTCTGAGATCTCCAGTTGCTTCCAGAGGTTCCCAGGGGAGATGGGAATCGAGGCACCCCTCCATTCAAAACCCCCACTTCCACCAGCAGCTTCCTGTTAGACTTTTCATCTTGGCCTCTCACATCATGTTTCACTTCCAGAAAGGCCTCTACAGCTGGCGGTTATTTGCAGACACCTCCAGTGGAGAGGTGAAGGAGGTGCAGCCTCTGCTGTCAGTGAGTCAGGGGTATCGCAGGGGCTGGCCCAGCTGTCGGATGCGTGGCTGGTCCCATTGTTCCCTGCGGACGGTTAGTAGCAGAGGTCGCTGTCGTGGGCTCTGGTAGACAAGAAGACCCCATGCTGGGCTGCGGGATCCCCATATGTGGTGGGGATTCTGAGTTCCCAATCCAAGAGAGGGGGCAGCAGCCACATCCTGAGCCCTCAGTACCTTTATTTCATTTGATAACGGGCCTGCTTCACTCCTATTTGTGCACCAGCCCACTGTCCCTGGAGGGATCGGCGGAGAGAGCGATGCCCAGGCGTTGCGAGAGGGCCTAGTGCTTGGGAGCTCAGGCCCTGAAGCCTGGGCTCCAGTCTCCTGGCTGTGCCTCCCTCACAGTGTGTCCGGGATCTAGTGATTTCCCTTGCTCTGCCTCAGTTTCCTCATCTCTAAAATGGGGCTAATGGCAGAACCCACCTAAAAGTTGTTGGTGAGGATTTAAGACGAGATGCTGAGTAAGTGCTTACACCTATAAGTTGCCTTGTTGTTCCCCATGGGTACAGATACCCATCTGTGCCCATGGTGTGACCTTGAATGAGTTCATTAACATCTCAGAGCCCTGACTTTCCAGCTGTAAAATGCAGAATGTCTGATGGGTGGTCTCAAAGGTTCCTCCTAGCTCTGAAATTCAAGGGCTTTTGGATTCTAACAGGAGAGCTGGAGGGAGGAAAGGAGGAAGGGGGGAGGGAGGGAGAGAGAGAGAGAGAGAGAGAGAGAGAGAGAGAGAGAGAATGAATGTGTAAGAGCAGGTGCCTTAAGCAGAAGGTAAAATTCCCTAAGTGACAAGAAGCTCTGAGTTCACCAGAATTCTTAACCAAGATAAGAAGGATGTAACTGATGTTGGAAAGATTGTTATGAGATTAATAAAAGTGATTAAGGGATTAAGACTTCTCAAAAAAGATAGTGAAGGGACCACCACTGGGAAAATCCTCCCTCACCCTCTGTACTCGGTCTCTCTCCTTGATTTTAAGTCCTCAGCCGTGCTGGCATCTAACAAAATGGTCTCAGCAGACACTCAAATAGAAACCTGGCTTAAGCTCATCTTAGATATTGGAGAAGGTCCCCTGTGTCATATTTATATACCTATTTATACACACACACATATTTATACATACATATATAGTCAAATGACATTTTCTTTCTGGGAATGCCCAGAGGAGTTTAAGGAATGCCTTGAGGGCCTGAGTTTTGGGTCGGGATTAATCAGTGAGGCTGGCCTACTGAGCTTGGAGAAAGCTGCGTCCTGGATGTGAATCAGGCATCATAAGGAAGTCAGGGTGTGTTGGGGGGGGCGCGGGGAGGCTGTCTAGTAGCTGAATGATCCTGATGATCTCAACCTGCTCGCTGAGCCTCAGCTTTCCCACCTGTGCACTGGGGACAAGGATGCTGTCTGTGATGGGACTGAGACGCAATGAGTGGGAAAACACTTTGCAAAGGAATTGCTGGGATTCCCATGCAAAGTGCTTGCCAACACCCCTTCACTGGAAGATTCTAGGCTGCTCTGTGGTTCTAGAATAACAAACAGGAGCCTGGACTGGCCACTCGGCTTTCAGCAATGGGCTCTGAGGGAGACACGTGATCAGCCCCAGGGCTTTGAAGCCTGGCTTCAGTTTGAAACCCGGCTGCTCCTCAGGCGAGCTTGGCCTCCGGGGCATGTGGGAAAGGATGCTGAGCAGCAATTCTGGGACCAGCTGTGTGTCCTTAGCTATGTTCAGGTGACAGGAGATAAAGGAGGCCGGATGTGGAGGCTCCTTACAACGGGAAGAAGCTCATCAGACCCCCAGGTTCCACTGTGACCCCCCAGGGGCTGGCAGCGTCTGGGAAGTGCTAACTCAGAGTGGACAGGGAAATTCAATCTGGCACAAAGAGACTCAGTCTCCTGGCCTGGGAGAGCAGGACCCTCCAGCCCTACTCACACGACTTCCCAGTCCCTCAGCCCCCCACAGTCACAGCACAGTCCCAACAGCGTCTCTGGGGGGACAGGGATGGCTATCACGTTGCTGCTGCTGGCAGCTTCCCAGCAGTTGGGAGGAACAGTTACTGCTGGTTCAGCCTCCATGGACCACCCCAGCGAGTTTGAGGAGGGAGGGGCAAGAGCAGGGGACAGCCACAGTCCCAATAACACAGTGATGAGTCAGTGGGCTCCATGCAGGCACCCAGCCCGGAGCAGAGTGATCGACGCTGGGAGCTGATTGCTCCTGGTGGGACTGAGGCTGTCAGGGAGATAAACACCCAGGGATGATGGTACAGTAGGGTGGGGAGTCTGTTCAGAGATGGGGGCACCGCTGCCCCCGCTCAGGGCAGAGAAGCCATCTAGCGGGGAAGGTGGGCAGGCTTGGCCGTGAGTGTCTCTGCGGCTGAGGTTGGCCATGCTCCCTGCACAGACAGGCTGAGCCCTGTGGACCCAGGCCCCACTCCACAGCCCAGTAAGGGGAGCCCGGCCTTAGACCTGGCCTTCTCAGCCTTAGCACGAATGACATTTGGGCTGGATCATTCTTTGTCGAGGGAGGGGGTCCTGTCCGGTGCACTGTAAGGTGTTTAACATCCCTAGCCTCTGCCCACCAGATGCCGGTAGCATCCACCACCCCCAGATTTGTAATAACCAAAAAATGTCCCCTAATATTCCCCGGGGGCACCGACTTGACCCACGGCTCTCTCTCCTTGGGCCCACATTCCCTCTCACCCCAGCTGCTATGTTCTGTGCCTCTTCAGGATGATACACATTACAAATCCCATGCACCAACCGAGGCAGAGTTTCTTCTGACCCACCTTGGCAGAATGCTCTAAGCCTGGGGACCTGTGGGTTGCGATCTGAGCTAGGATAAGCTGGCTGACAGAAGAGGGGTGCTGCAGGCTGGGGTGCTGCTACAGGGGTAGCCAAGCCTCTCTGGGACACCCCATATCCTGGGAAGAGAGAAGGAGCAAAGAGTCACATTTGGTCTCCATCCTTTCCTATTGCTCCAGCCTCCACACTGGCCTCCCTGCCTCCAGGCTCTCTCTCTCTCACCCATTTTCATCTTGGCAGCTAGAGCCATCCCCAGCACAGCCAATCAGATCACATCAGGGTCTCGTGTGCAAACCTGCTATGGCTCCCTGCGGGCTGAAGATCAGAGTCTTTTGTCAGTTTTGAATATCCTTCATTTTCTGGTGCAGGCCAACCTAAAATCATCAAAATAAAGGCCATAACTAAAAGATGTAAAGGAAGTAATCCATGTAACATCATGGTCAGGTCTCAATAAACGTAAACAGTTACCATCGTGATTCTCATCATGTGTGTAACAGTGCACAGCCTACAGCACTCTGCAGAAAGAATTAGAGCAGGGAGTAGCTGGGAGCAGGGCTTGGGGGTTCACAGCATGTAAAACTCAGTCTCTGGGGTTAGACAGGCCTGAGTTTGAATCCCAGCTCTGCTCTGTGATCTCCGCCAGGTTACTTGACCTCTCTGAGCTTTAGTTACAACTTTTCAATAAAGAGGGGTAAAAAAAACCCCTGATTTTCCACATTGGTTGTGAGAACAAAATGATGTATGTCAGATATGAAATCACAGTGTGTGGTATACAGTAGGCACTCACTACTTATTATGGCAAGAACTCATGAATCATTTCATCCTCACAACACCTAGTGAGATGGACATTGTTGCTCTCCCAATGTAAAGACAAGGAAACTGAGGCTGGAGGGTGGCGGGACTTGTGCAAGGCATCCTGGCCTTAGTTTTTTTGTTTTGTTTTGTTTTGTTTTTTTTTGCGGTACGCGGGCCTCTCACTGTTGTGGCCTCTCCCGTTGCGGAGCACAGGCTCCGGACGCGCAGGCTCAGCGGCCATGGCTCACGGGCCCAGCCGCTCTGCGGCATGCGGGATCTTCCCGGACCGGGGCACGAACCTGTGTCCCCTGCGTCGACAGGCGGACTCTCAACCACTGCGCCACCAGGGAAGCCCAACTGGCCTTAGTTTTGACCCAGGGACACCAGACCTCCCTGTCTGCTCCTTTGCAGACTGATTCCCTGAGGCCCCAGGGAAAGCTGGGCACCTGGAACATTATCCCCAGGGGCTTTCGTGAAACTCTGAGTTAAGACAGAGGAAGCAACTTAGAAAGTGGGAAACTGTCAGGTCCCCTCCAGGCCCCCAGTGTTTGCAGCTTGTATCTGAGCAAAGCTGAATCAGGCAGCAAAGAAGCCGCTCCTGAGAGGACTGCTGTGTGGGAAAAACGAGGTCTCCGCCAACCCATTGGAGGCCCCTGGCACCACTCTCCTCTGACATGAAGGAAATGTGCCCAGACAGGACAGCCGGGCCAGAGTCCTGCCACTTAGAGGGAGATTTAGAGGAAGCAAGTGGGAAGGCCAGACACACTGGCTGCTGAATTTACTGGTCTTTTCAGCAAGGTCGGCAGGAGGGCCCTTCAGCTCAGGGCTCTTGTCTGCAGCCAAGATCCCTGAGTTGGTGACTGTGTCCAAGGTCTCCCTGTCTCCCTGTCTCCCTGCACAACGAGGCTGGGCAGAAGAAGCGAACTAGCTTGTGTGCTGGAAACTTTAGGGTGATTCATGGTTATTGCAACATGGAATTTCAAAGCATGGCCGTCTGCCAGGGATTCTGCTTTGAAAGTTAAAAGCGCAGGGGAGCCCTCATCCCAGTGTGTCCTGAGTGCTCACTAGGTACCAGGCACAACTAGCCAACTTAATGGCCATGAAACTGTTGGCATTATCCTGTTTCACAGACATGGATGTCTCAGAGATGGGCTGTGTCTCTGATCCACGGATATGTATGTATGCATATGTATGGGCTACTAAACCCATCGCTGTAAATATCTGAAGTTTACAGAGATGAGCTGAGTTGCAAAGAGCCCCCCAGTTTATAAGAAATTGAGACTTTCCTATAAATGCCTCCATTTTCTCCCCTGCAAAATGGGTATATTACTATTACTTACCTCACAGGTTGCTGACAATATTCCCCAGGATAATGGGTGTATAATTGTTAGCAGTGATCCAAGCACATGGCACGTCCTCCATAAATGCCAGCAGGTGCTGTTATTCCTGTTTTAATCGGAATGGACTAAAACAAAAACAGGGGTATGAACTTTTCCAGAAGCACACTGTTGAAGCAGTTTGTTCTTTCATTAGGCAGCAAATATTTATTGAAAAATTGCTCTGTGCTCGGCTGTGTCCTAAGATGTAGGGTTATGGAAGTGAACAGGGCGTGGGATTGTTTTCATGACTTTGAGCAATGAATTACAAAATAAATTGATGGATTAATAGACTATCCTACAAAATGCCAAAGAACAGGTTCTGTGGGCCTAAATGATAGGAGGCTTGGCTTGAGGAGTCAAGGAGTGAACTCCACAGGAAGTGATTAAATTTGAGAGCTGGAAGATAAGTAGGTGTAAAATTGGTAGAAATAAAGTGTGTGCATGTATATGTGTATGTGTGTGTGTGTGTATGTTTATTTGAGGATAGTTCTGAGCATTTCACACCCAGAGAACAGCATGTGCAAAGGTCCTCAGGTAGGAAGGAATTTGGTGCACTTCAGAAATTCAGAGGTCAGAGTAATGGAGGTAAGAGAGAGAGGCAAAGGTCAGGTTAAGCTCTGCAATGTCATCTCCCACCCCATCCCCACCCCACCTTCCCTTCCTGGGATCCGTGGAGTAGGTCCCCATCCTCCATAGTCAGCACCTCTCACTACTTCCATGCTCATCATACCCTCAAGTATGTATCAGCTTCATAACCACATATCTGCATCCTTGACCAGAATAGGACCAGAGGGGCAGAGATGGGAGTCATTTATCTTGGTAAGTGAAACCCCATCCCTAGACCTATGACATCATAGCTAACTCGAACTATTGTGCCTGGGTGAATGAATGAATGAATAAGTGAGTGAATGACTAAATGGCTACTTGCAAATGCCGGGAATTAAATGCCATCAGCACGTCTGCACACATGTTCTACTATAAAAACAGTAAATAGACATCGTGAGGGTTAGAGAAAAGAGATAAGCAAAAAATAACATAAAAACATCATGTTCCTACTTTCCAGGGATTGCCTTTGTTAATACCTTAGTATGTATGTATGTGTGTATTCATCCATCTGATCTATCTATCTAATCTATCCATCCATCTTTATCTATCTATGTCTATCTGTCTATCCATCCATCTTATCTATCTATATCTACCTATCTAATCTATCCATCCATCCATCTTATCTGTCTATTTATCTGTCTATCTATCTATCCATCCATCCATCTATCTTTTACTAAAATGTAATCATACTAGCTGTCAGGCTTTGTAACCTGCATTTTTAGTTACCCATCCCCACATTGCCATGAACTCTTATCCAATAACTAGTCTACATCCAAATCCCCCTTCTTTCCCCCAAGCTTCCCTTTGAGTTCCTTCTGCAGAATGTCCCTCCTTCTGGGTTAATCTGGTGCTTCTCTGTGGTTTCATTTGTCTTGTTGCCCTATCCCCTGTATTTCACAGACCAGACATTGGTTCTAAAGGCTGAACGGATTCATGGTAACTTCTCATGACTAGAGCCTTTCACCGGGAGTACTGCATTCTTCTTATAGCCTCAGGAGAACAGTGATTTCTGCATGACCCTTTTTTTGTGATGTAAAATGAAACTGGCCCTGGGTTGGGATGATGAGTGTCATCTCCACCATGCATGTATGTGTTTCCCCTTGAGACAATAAAATGGCATGTGTACAGGGGTCCAAATCTCTCTCAACCATACGCCTAATGATTTTAACACCAAATAATAATGTTGCTTGAATCCGTTATTTCACTGGGAGGTGGCTGAATACTGGTTTACTCATTTTGCATGGTTTCTTTTTCATTATTAGTGAGTGTTCTCTAGGGCAATAGAGGTTGCCCTAGAGAGGTTAGTGGTTATTATGAAATACAGTCTGAATTGGTTTTTTCTGCTTTGCCAGGGCAATGACTGTAAAGTGATCTTATTTTAGCCACCTGTGCTGGATTATTTAACCCTGTGTGTCTGGAAATGGGGCTTCCTTGTTGTACCCTCATGGTGATCTTTTTGTTTTCGTTTTTGTTTTTTTGCGGTACGCGGGCTTCTCACTGCTGTGGCCTCTCCCGTTGCGGAGCACAGGCTCCGGACGCACAGGCTCAGCGGCCATGGCTCACGGGCCCGGCCGCTCCGCGGCATGTGGGAGCTTCCCGGACCGGGGCATGAACCCATGTCCCTTGCATCGGCAGGTGGACTCTCAACCACTGCGCCGCCAGGGAAGCCCCCTCATGGTGATTTTTTAAAGACAATTATTCCAGGGAAAAGTTAAATAAGAAGAGACAGGAGTGTAAAATCAGAGATCTCAAGAGCTGTGAAGTTCCTTTAAAGTCCTTCTTGGTGGATGTGTTAATATCCTAAGGACCAGCACTCTTAAACTTTAATAGTCTCACCAGTCACCTGAGCGTCCTGGCAGAGAGAAGATGCCGATTCCATGTATCCGAGGGTCCTAGGATCTGAATTTCTAACCAGCTTCCCTGGGATGCTTGTGCTATGGGTACGCACACCACACTTTGAGTAGCAAGGCTCTAGAACATTGCAACCAAGCCTCCTTCCAACTTCTGCTTGGGAGTTTTCTGAACAGTCTTCACAGCTCTGCATCATCTGGCTCCATCCACACTTCCAGCCACAGAATCAGCATTCTAAATTACGCGTTAAAGATTAAGAGCCATGGTTACACTATGCATCTTACATGGATTGGCTAATTTTTGCTGACACGTACATATCTAACTCCATAGACAGAAAGGAGTGAGAATTTGAGCGTCTGCATACGTATAAATACGAAATATCCCTCGGTTAAAGACTTCCTCTAACTGCCTCTCATGTGTATTTCCCAATTCACCTACATAGCAACCTTCACTCTCCATTTCCCTCCCCGAGAAGGTTCTGGCTTCTCTCTGGAGATGTTCAAATTGAGCTTGAGTTTATCTCTGTAAACACTTCACCTTATAAAAGAAAATAGCAACAACATGTCTCCTTCTGAGCAGTTGCTATTGAATCGTTTGACAAGGTTTGCAGAGAGTGCCTTTTAAAGGGCCCCCAAAGTAGCTCTTCTAGAAGATGACTAACATGGGTTGGGAGACGGCTGCAGGCACTGACCTGGGCACCAGGGAACCTGGTTGTTGACCCCATTCTGCCATTTTCTTTGGGTAACTTCACAGTCTCCTCCTTCCACCCTAGCCCCTCATTCTGTTTGTCATTCAATAACTTTATCACACATCTATTATGTGCCAGACCTGGTCTGAAGAGGTTGCAGCAGGGAACAAAGCAGACACAATGGTCCTGGCCCTTGTGGGGCTTACGCTCAGGACAGGGACACAGCATGGAGCTGGTGATCATATGATGACAAAGCTTACTTTTTAAAAAATTTGTTTTTCGTTTTTTAATTGAAGTATAGTTGATTAACAATATTGTGTTAGTTTCAGGTGTGCAGCAAAGTGATTCAGTTATATAAATATATATATATATTCTTTTTCAGATTCTTTTCCATTGTAGGTTATTGCAAGATATTGAATATAGTTCCCTGTGCTATACACTAGGACCTTGTTGTTTATCTATTTTATAAATAGTAGCTTGTATCTGCTAATCTCAAACTCCTAATTTATCCCTCCCTTTCCCTTTCCCCTTTGGTAACCACAGGTTTGTTTTCTGTGTCTGTGAGTTCCTTTCTGTTTTGTAAATAAGTTCATTTGTATCATTTTTTACATTCCACATATCAGGGATGTCGTATGATATTTGTCTTTCTCTGTCTCACTTACTTCACTTAGTGTGATAATCTGTAGGTCCATCCATGTTGCCACAAGTGGCATTATTTCATGGATTTGGGGGGCTTTTTTTTTACCCCTGAGTAGTATTCCATTGTATATATACCACATCCATTCCTCTGTTGATGGACACTTATGTTGCTTCCCTAAAGCTTGCTTTTGATCAAGGTCACAGGTGAGCAATGTAGGTTGCTATGAGTAGAGCCAAGGTAGGAGATGGGGATGGAGTGGGAGAACTCAGGGGGCCGAGGAAGTGCAGGTGTCATTGCCCACAAGCCTGGAGGGCTAAGTGAAGGAGGGAGCCAGAGTGAGGGTCCCCAAGGAAGCAGGTGTGGCTTCAGTGTCAGCACCTTCCATGACCCCTGCCCCTTTACCACCCTGCTCCACCGTGTTCGGTGCCCAGGGCAGTGACCCCATGGCTTTGACAGCATCCATGGCTTCAGGTTCGTCAGGCTATGGGGAGACAGTAGTAGATGGAAGGGTTGGAGGAAACTGGGGTGGGGTATCGACTCCTGCAGCTCCCCCGCTGCAGGGACACCATAAGCAAGGTATTATCTGAACACCTAAAGAGGACCCACCGGCCGGCCCCCTCCCCAGGTCCCTTCCAGGCGTGGAGTGGTCCTTGTGGGCTTTCTTCCACCCTTGGAAATAGTTTCTTTATCTAAGTCTCCTGAAGTGAGCCAACCTTAGGGTCCTGCCTGATACAGTTCAGAGCCCACAGGGCTTGTAGACGCCCACCCTGTGGGCAGGTGGACTCTGCTGAGGGTCCACAGAGGGTGAATGGCATCATCCAATTTGTATGACTTTTATAACTTTCTGTGTTGATATAATTTCACACTTATAGAAAAGTTGCTAGAATAGTACTGTTATGGGTTGAATTGTGTTCCCCCCACCAGAAAAAAGAGATACTGAAGTGCTAACCCCAAGTACCTCAGAATGTAACCTTGTTTAGAAACAGGGTCTTTACAGAAGGAGTCAAGTTAAAATAAGGTCGTTAGGGTGGATCCTAATCCAAAATGACTGTGTCCTTATAAAAAAGGGAAATGTGGGGACAGAGACAGTCATGCACAGAGGGAAGAGACACAGGGAGAAGGCCATGGGAAGGTCGGGGTGATGCCAGCGAACATCTGGGGATTCTAGAACCTACAAGAGGCAAGGAAAGATCCTCCCCTATAGGATACAGAGGAAGCAGGGCTCTGCTGACCGCTTGTCTCAGACTTCTAGCCTCCAGAGCTGTGAGACAGGAAATTCCTGTTGTTCTGAGCCACCTGGTTTTGGGTACTTTGTTATAGCAAAGTACCCCCCAGGAAACTAATAAAAGTACAAAGGAGTTCTGTTTACTTTTCACCAGCTTCACCAATTGTAAACGTTCACCAATTGTCACATTTCTTGATTTTCTCACTAAATTTAAATATATATGTGTATATATTAATTAGATACATAATAGATTAGATACATAGAAGTAGATTATATATATCTCTATATATACTATACTACATATACTATAGGTACATTATAGATATAGTATAGATATATAAAGTATTAGATATATTTATTAATATATGTATTAGTATATTACTAATATATTAATACATAATTGTGTACTTATGCTAATATATTAATATAAATAATGTGTTACATATTAGACATATGTATATAATGAATATATGTTAGTATAGTATTAAATATATAGTCAGTACTAATATATAACACATGGTATATATCATACATATATACTTATATACAATATATAAATAGTTTTTTTCTGAACCATATGATGTAAGTTGAGTGCTGATTCCCTTCTCTAGAGTGCCAAAATCTCCTGGTTTGCCTGGGATTTTCCTAGCTCTAGCACTGAAGGTCCCACACCCTGGGACCCCTCAGAGTCGTGAGCAAACTGAGACTGTTGGTCACCCAACTGTTAAATATTTCAGAGTGTATTTCCTAAATGTAAGAACAATCTCGTACATAACCACAGCACAATTATCAAATTCAGGCCATTTACCATTGCTATCATGCGTTAGCCTGTACCACAGTCCCATTCAAATCCCACCAATCGTCCCAATAAGCCCTTTACAGCTATTTCCCCATCCTCATCTCCAGGGCTAGACCCAATCCAGGATTATTTAGGTATCATGTTTCTTGAGTTGCTTCTGGATGTCCAGATATTTCTTCTAGAACAGTTTCTGAGTCTTTTTGTGTGGTTGTGTGTGTGTGACCTCAGTAATGGATTACAGACCACTGACTAAAGTAAGAAGCCATTCTGATAATAAATAGATGCACAGAAGAGAAGGCACAGATCTGCTCTGCAGTAGACAACCAACTAATAAATGCGGAGAAATAATGGAGTTACAAAACCAGCGTTTTGCAGCCATCATGGCATTAGTAGATTCAGGTGGCTGTCTTCCATGGATGCTAAAAGCCAGGAGTAAAAGTGGGATGAGAATGGGGATTCATAGTTTGGAAGTCGCTGGGTAGAGATTTCAGTCAGGGCCCCAAATCGCTTCACAGTAGAAGTGATTTGCTTTCCCAGGTCTTGCCTCATGGGAACATCAGCTCCCTGAGGCTGGTGGCCCTTTTGCCCACTGCGGTAGCCCCAGTACCTCGCCAAGTACTGGAGACATAGCAGATGCTCAATACATACTTGTAAGCTGAATGAGGGACTGGACGAGGAAGGTCTCTTAGGGGCAGGGGTTGGGAAAGTAGAAATGTTTCTGCTGGATCTGTTGTACCTCCCTTTCCCACAAGTGCGTGTTTTCTTCAGTACAGGGTTCCAAAGCAGAAACGGTAGTGGGCGTCCACTCTCTTAAATGTTAACTGTGTAATAAACATGAATCACCAAAAAGTGCTTTTAAAATAAGGTTAATGGAGCTGCGTTTATTCCATTTTGTTGCATGGTTAACTAGATGCAAATAATTACTAGCTCCACATTTATGGATGCTCGTTTTAAGGTTATTTTATGTAGCTCTGTGAAGTGAAGGCTTTTGTTTTTCCCTCTTGGTTTTATAGGGCACTATGGAGTAGAACGTTCAATAAAGGCCTGCTACAAAGGGGTACCCATCCTGGGGTATGACTCCCCAATGCCCAGGCCCCCTGTGCCAATTCCTATCAGGGACCCAACCCATCCCAGGCTGGGCCATCCCTTTCATATCCTGCATGAACCAAATGCAGGAGCGAAGTGTGGTCCCCTGGATGTTTCAAGAGAAGAGGGGACAGCTGACCTGTCACTTGTCACTTCCCCTGTCAACATTATTGTTACCCATTTGGAATTAGGGACCATGCCAGCCCACCCCCCTCCTCCTTTTTCTCTGCAATGTGCAGAGCTGAGTGCTTAAGCGACATTTGCATAAAATGCCATAAATTATAGAATCTTAAAGCTGCAAGAAGGCTGAGAGGTCAACCAAGTGATGAACAAGAAAGCCTGAACGGCCGGGGAAGCCAAGGAGTCAGGAAGAGAGACAGGTGGTTGACGGTGTGCATGCTTTTTGGTCACTGCCTCGTTTCATACTCACCTTGCCCTGCGGAGCCAGGATTGCCATGTCCACTTGGCAGATGGGAACACCAAGGCACACAATGATGGCCGGCCTGGGATTCTCAGCAGGATCTGATCTGACTGACCCCAGGCTTCACGCTCTGTCCATGGGGCCTCACGGGAACCTGGGGATCTGGTCATCTGGGGGTGCATGACTGAGCCTCCGTTTCTCCATCTGTGAACTGCTTGTGGACACGTTCTGTAAATGAGTTATACAAAGAGTGGAAAACTGAGTCGTCAGCATGCTGACAGAGAATGGGGTACCCAGAGAACCCTGGCTCTGTCCCTGGCAGGGGTCAGAGGCAAAGAAGAGAGTTACAAATGTGGGAGTCAGACAGAACTAGGGTCAAGTGCTACCTTTTCTATGTGATTACTGCGTGAACTTGGGCAGGTAACTTTATCTGCTCTGCTACCTTCGCTTCATAAGTATCCAGAGTCGTGGTCAAGTGCAGAGTCAGAGGTCTGACTGTCTGGGTTTAAATGGCTCTGCCACAGATGATCTGTATGACTCCACACAAGTGGTTTATCATCATTGTCATCGTCACCACCACCATCTACACCCTCCTCCTCCTCTTCATCAGCACCATCATCGGGATCACCACCGTCATCATCAAGGTATAGTGTGCATGTGATACAATACATAAATCTAAATGCAAAGGCTGAAGAGTTCTTACATCCTCCTACCCTGTGTAACCACCACCAAGATCAGGTTCTAGAGCACTTTCAGCAACCCAGCAGCCCCTGCCCTTGGCCCTCCCAGTCAACCCTGCCCTCCGTCCCCAGAAGTAATCACTGCTCTGTTGTCATCATCACATAGTTCTGCTTCTGAACTTCATACAGATGGAACCACGCAGTGCATTCCTTTGTGTCTGGCTTCTTTCACTCAGCATCATGTCTGAGATGCATCCACGATGCTGCGGCTGCACAAGCCCATTCTTTCTCATTGATGTATAATATTCTATGGTGTGACTTCACCACAGTGTGTTTATCCATTCTTCTGTTGATGGACATATGGGTTATTTCTTTTTTTTTTTTTTTGCGATATGTGGGCCTCTCACTGTCGTGGCCTTTCCCGTTGCCGGACGCGCAAGCTCAGCGGCCACGGCTCACGGGCCCAGCCGCTACGCGGCTCACGGGCCCAGCCGCTACGCGGCATGTGGGATCCTCCCAGACCGGGGCACGAACCCGTATCCCCTGCATCGGCAGGCGGACTCTCAACCACTGCGCCACCAGGGAGGCCCCATATGGGTTATTTCTAATATTTAGCTCTTACACATAAAGATCCTATGAACATTCTTGTGCACATCTTTGGCGTCCCTAAATACGTGTTTTTTAGGAGTCTACACTTAGGAGTGGAACTACCAAGTCATAGTTTAGACCCATATTTAGCATAAGGAAATGGTGTAAGTGTTTTATCTCCTCTGTTCCTCCCCTTCCTCGTCTGTAAAATGGTGCCAACCTCTTAAGGCCGTTGTGAGGATTAAATGTGATAATCTATGTTAGATTACAGCAAAATACAGAATGAGATGTACAGCTAGATACCAATTATGTAAATTTTCAAAACCTGCATGAACAACAAAATATAATGTATATGCATACATAATTGTGTAATAAACATTCTAAAAATCTATTGACATAGTAAACTCCAAATATAAACTCCTGGTTGGAAAGTAGAAGAAAAAACTGGGATCAGGGTAGGTGCACGGGGACCTCAGCTACAGCTGTGATGTCTTGTTGAGAGTCTGCCTGCCGATGCAGGGGACATGGGTTTGTGCCCCAGTCCGGGAGGATCCCACATGCCGCGGAGCAGCTGGGCCCGTGAGCCATGGCCGCTGAGCCTGCGCGTCCGGAGCCTGTGCTCTGCAACGGGAGAGGCTGCAGCAGTGAGAGGCCCGCGTACCACACACACACAAAATGTAATATTAATCTCCAAAATATTAATACTACGTAATGGTTTGTAACCTGCTTAGGATACAGTATGCAAATAAATGGTAGCTTTTATTATCATTAATACTAAGCGCCCATTGTACATGTAATTCTCGCGCTTCTTCTTGCTGGGTAAATCACACCTCGAAAACTTGGTCCAATGTGGATCCAGCTCTCACACTGTTGCTGGCACAAAGAAGGGCCTCAGTAAACCCTAGCTCTGGACATTTTCTTAAAATGATCAGAAGTCACCAAGCACGGCGGTTTTGACTAAATATGTCAGCCCTTCCGTGTGTCCAACTCCAGTCACACTAGGAAACAAAGACCCCAGGAAATCTGTGCATTGGAGGGAGCCGTGGAATGCATGCTCCCAGCTCAGCCCAAGAACCTGGCCAGCTGAGTTATTCTTTTTCTCTCGAGACCCGCACGGGGTACCCAACAGCCAAGCTGCCCTTGACAACAGGCTCCGGCTTTAACAAATGCGATGCTGGAACTATTTATTTTCCAAACGTGTTTGAATTTTGACTTATTGTGGAGATGCAGTTGGGGAAAAAAAATGACCAGGAAACACACACACATACACACACACACACACACACACACACACACACACACACACACGTTCACACATACAGAAAATAAGCCAATAGCAACCACCCTTCCCAGGAAAAAAATGGAAAAGATGAAGATAAGCAAAAGAAGCTTTTTCATATCACTTCAATTAAGGGGAACAAAATAGTCCCCAGGCATACATGAGTGTGTTTGTGTATGTGTGTGTCTGTGTGTGCACCTGTGTGTTTGAATTGAAAGGGGAGATATTAGGTGGAGAGGGAACAGAGCGCTTGGGGGACTTCCTTGGCCCCCAACCCTTAACCAAAAAGATGCTTCTTGACTTGCATTCCACAAGCTGGCTGGACAGAATAAAGTGGATTTTATTTTAATAATGTCTTAGGCAAGACAAGGGTTCCTTGGTTCTAGCAGAATGGGTGCCCTGCCCTGATATAGTGTGTAGCACGCAGGATGAAATGTTGTTTCTGGGCTCTGGTGAAAGTGGAGCAGAGGAAGCAGTTGTGCCGCTAATTGCTCCATCGAGGGCTTGGTTTACAGTGATGTCAATGCCCTGGCCTCCAGTAGATCAGCATCATAAAAAGAGAGAGAAATAGCAGCCCATTAGGACGGGAAGCAGGGATGCTGGAGAGCAGGTGGACAGGAGCTCCACACTTAGGTCAGCTCTGCCGGTTGAATTTCACTGGTGAAATCTTGCGGACAGTGAGGGGTTTCTTCTGCCCAAAGTAAATGTCATTTGGAGCCTTTGGGTTTGAGATCTGCCTCTGCCACTTCTAAGCTATGTGCTGGCCCCCTTGAAACTCAGTTTGTCCATCTGCAAAATGGAGCAATGCCATCTGCCCTGGGTTAGGGTGACAACTATAATGAAGGATGTCTAGCACCGTGCCTGGCACAATGCCACTAATGCTGACTGGCTCTTATTTTTAGAGGGAAGTAAGATTCAGACTCTCTGAGCAGGCAGTCTGGTAGGGAAGACATCACGTCCAATTGGGACCAGTAGAAAGGGGCTCAGGATTGTGGAGCTCTCTGTAAGAAAGGCAGCCGGGTGCTGCTGGGCACTTGTCTGAAATGCAGCTGGAGCTGGTGCAAATGGCAAACTGGGCTGAATTCTCCAACGTACCTGATTCTTCTCATCAGCAACGGTGACCAGGGGAAGCAGAGGAAACCTCTTTGTTAATCTCCTAATAATCTCCTACCACCTTCCATGTTGTTTTACACGCACTGTCTCATGTAATATTTTATCCTTATGATGATGCTGTTTTCCTCTCTGCTGGACATCTATTGGTTTTACAGCCTAGCTTCCAATCCTCCTTTCTGCTAAAGATACATTTATACATTTTATTCCAGAATGAAGTCCCCATATGCTTCTGAGAGTGCTGTTCTGTGCCTGCTATGGGAGAGCAGGAGTCTGGCCATGACTTAGGCCTGACCAGTCAATGTATTCCATTCCTCTGGTGGCAGCGATTGACAGAGATGAGCATGTGACATATGACAGAAGTGAGGCTCAATTGCAGGATGTTAGCTGGAACTATTGGGAAAGGGATGGTCTTTCAGTGACAATTGCTAAACTGGGAGGATATAGGTTTGGAGCTGCTGGCACCCTTTTTGTTACCATGAGGTAAGGTCTTGCCTAAGAATGAAACCAACACAAAGAAATCAGAGTAGAGATGAGTCAGATGTTTTTAATACTGTTTCATTTTCAAATGGTTTACAGTTGTGCACAATGAGTTGCAAAAGTATTAATACTTAACCCAGTTTCGTCCAATGATAATATTTTACATAACCATAGTAAAATTATCAAGACCAGGAAAATGACATTAGTACAGTGCTATTAACTTGAATACAACCCGATTTGGATGTCTCTAGTTGTATGGGAACTTTTTGGGGGTGGGTGTATAGTTCTATGAAATTCTATCACATGTGAGTATTTGTCACCATGAACAAGGTGTAGAGTGCATCCATCACCACAAAGAAACTCTCTCAAGCAACCCCCAAATGGTCACACCCCACCCCACCCTTAATGCCTGGCAACCCCTGATCTGTTCTTTAGAGCTATAACTGTGTCACTATGAGAATATTCATATATAGCATTCTTTTCTTCATCTTTGAATATTTCCATCTTCCAGATGAATCATATACAGCACATGAACTTTCAGGAGTGGCTTTTTTTTCACTCAGCACAATGCCCTTGAGATCCATCCAAGGTGTTACATGTATCAATAGTTTGCTCCTTTTCATTGCTGAGTAGTGTTCCTTTGAAAGGATATACCATCATTTGCTTAACCCTTCACCCATTGAAGGCCAAGTTATTTCCTGTTTGTGGGTATTAGGAATGCAACTGGTATGAACATCCATGTACAGGTTTTTATGTGAAGATAAGTTTCACTTCTCTACAATAAATACCCAAGAGTGAGATTGCTGGATTATATGCTAAGTGTATTTTAACTTTATAAGCAACTGTCAAACTGTTTTCCAGAACAATCCCCCAACAGCAGATTGGGGGGCTTATGACCTTCTTCTTGCCCATGTTCTCCTGATAAGCAGCACCGCATTTGTCCCTGGATCACAGAAAACATACACTTTCCCCCTTTAGCGTCTGTACTTAGGAGCAAATGTGAAATGAGATCCAAAACTTGCATTCAAAAACAACTTTTATTTTTTCTGATTATAAACAAGATGCTTGGTCATGGCAAAAGCACAGGCAGACCTCGGAGATATTGTGGGTATGGTTCCAGATCACCGCAATAAAGCAAACACTGCAATAATGCGAGTCACACAAAATGTCTGGTTTCCCAATGCATATAAAGGCTATGTTTACACTACACAGTAGTCTGTTAAGTGTGCCATAGCATTATGTCTAAAAACCAATGTACATACTTTAATTTAAAATAATGCTTTTGGAAAAATGGTGCCAATAGACTTGCTCAAAAGAGGGTTGCCACAAACCTTCAGTTTGTAAAAAATTCAGGATCTGTGAACCGCGGCAGAACAAGGTGTGCCTGTATTTGGAAAACTCAGCAAAGGGTAAAGAAGAACTAAAAATCTCCCATAAACTCACGCCCCAGGTGAAACCACCCTTGGGATTTCAGTGCTGGAATCTCAAGGTTCATTCTCACCATCCTCTTTAAACGTCTACAAGTCACCATCCATCCTTGGCCGGTGGGGTGGGTGCCCCCCGGTGGGTTCTCTTTCCTTTAATACGAAGGGAACTGAAACAAAACAAGATAAAAAATTGGAGGGGAAAATACGCCCCAGGCCTTGTCTGCTTCTCTCTTATCGGCCTGCCTTCAGGAGCAGGAGTTTCCTCTTACGGCTTTCAGAATAGACACGCTTCTAGTCCTGCCACGCGCCTCCAGGCCAAGCAGCCCATTCTTATCAGCAGAAGCACCTGGTGCATTGTGGGAGAGCCGGCTGGGTGGGGACCCTTCCCAAGAGATTCCCCGACTGGGCCCCAGGCCAGCTGCCCTGCTGACCCGGAGTTGATTTTCCCTTCTCTTTGCAGCCTTCCCCTCCCCACCTTCCCTCGCTTAAAGAAGGCTCTGGGCTGAATAGAAATGACTTGCTGGGGTGGTGAGCCCCAGAGGGACACCCTCTGCGATTGTCCCCAGATCTCTCCAGAAGCCCCTGGGCTGGGAGGGGTGAGGAAGCTGAGGTCATTGGTGAGGGGAGAGTGGACTCTAGGGAACATGAGAACACACGTGTACCCTCTCCGGCCCAGCAGTAGAGACTTCAGATCCATGAGGACCTGTGATGGCTTTATCCCCTCGGGATCCCTGGCATCCTGATGACTGTGATTTTTACTATATATATATATATATATATATATATATATATATATTTTTTTTTTTTTTCCCCCCCATAGTTGGGCAAATTGATTCAAGTTCATGGTGATAATTCTAATCTGCTAGTGTTTCTCCATTTTCAAAATCTCAGGTCTGGTCACTGTCATATTTAATCTTTGAAATGACCCTTACCGTGGTTGCAATTATTTTTTCAGGTGTATAGTTGAGAAAGAGGAGGCAGGCACAGAGGGGTAAAAGGACTGACTCAAGGTCACATAGCCGGGAAGGGGCAGAGCGAGGGTTCTGACCCGCCAGTGCCTGCCTGCTCTGACTTCCTGCTCTTTCCAGGACCCCAGGTCTCAATTTCCCCGTCGGCACAGAAGGCGGATTCATCTAGATCCTTCCTATGGCTCTGTCTCCTTAGAACTTTTTGATGCCCGTGTTTCAGAATCAAATATTTGCAAAATCCAGCTTAGAAAGGGGCCTTGACCCCTGGAACTGAAAACTGGAACAGAGTCAAGTGTGAATTTGCTAAAATGGGAGAGAACTGGCCCAAATCCAGCCCATCACATGCTGGAAGTGGGTGGCGGGACAGTAAGGTGCCTGGCAGAAAGTGTGGGCAGTCAAACAGGAGAGAAGGGAGATGCCTGAGCAGTGCATTTACAATCAGTTATTGCTTTGGGGAAGAAAATCACGATTAATATTTTTAAAATGTAAGGAGAACGGAAACTTATCAACAAAAGTCAGCAGAGAGCCTCCCGTCTAGAAAATCCACTCAATGTTTGGCCAGAATGGTTCTAAACATCTCTCTGCACATTTGTATTTCTAGATGAAGAGCAGTTTGCAAATGTGCATCACCCTTGTCTCTGGTCATGGTGTGACCTAGCCCTGGCAAGCTGGATTCTTTATCCATGTCAGTAAATGACTATCCTTAATAGTCATGGTTTCAGCACGTTCCAGTATTTGAATACATCGCAGTTGTTGAGCTAGTGCCCTGTTGATGGATCTTTAAGTGGTTTCCAAATGTTTGCTATTGTGAGCAACCCAAAGCTCAAATGATACCTAGATGGAAGACATTGTAGATATAAGTGATATAGATATAGATGCATGTGTAGGTGTAGGAATCGGTATTGATACCTATGGGTACACATTGACATCAGTATGAGTTTTAACCACTGGCATCAGAGTTTATTTTATAATGAGGGCTTGCTTTTTTGAGGGGTAGATAGCTTGCCAACTGGGCAATATTGATGTGGAAGCTTGAAACCGTCTCTCTTCTTCTCATAAGGCAACATGGGCCAAAGGGCAAACACATAGTAAGTTCTCAGTAATCATCCCTTTCCCCCTTCTCTCTCCTGCCAGCCTCACTTCAGAGACAACAAAGAGGCAGCATTCCTTGAATAATTCATTCAGAAATCCAAACAAGGACTTCACACCTCCTATGCGCCAGATTCTATGCTAGGCATTTGGGATGCAGCCATGGAAAAGGCAGGGACCTCACTTTCCAAGGGCTCCGGGCCAGGGAGAGATGCCCAGATGAAGGGTGAGGTGGGATTTAACAGCAGTGTGAAGAGTTCACGCGAGGAGCCATGAACAAGGTCACGAGTGACTGTCGTGGTTTGGGGGGATGGGTGGGCATGGTCTGGAAACACGTTCTGGCATCAGAGACACCAAAACTAGGCTTGCAGGGGGATGATGGGAGTTTGCGGGTGGGAAGTGCACTGCAGCAGGATGGAAGAGAATAGAAAAGGCAGTGGATGAAGCAAAGATAAAGTGGCTGGAACACGGTGGTTTTCTTGCAAATGGCGGGTGAATGAGCTGCTCTGACTCATTACTTCAGTGATGGGGTGGGGATAAGGTGCCTACAGGCCTGGGACAGGATCAAAGGTGAGGATGTGGAAAGCAGGAGACACTGCCCTGTCTCTAGGTGCTGGGCACCAGGGGACAGTGTCCTGTGAGGGTGTGGGTCATATGTGGACAGCTCATAGAATTTTTCAGGGGGAGGGGAAAATCATATCTTTGACAAAGCCCCTCCTGATTTTTAAATATTGGCAAGGGGTCCAATCTAAAACCCAAATGAAATATCAACAACCATAAAAACAACTAAAAAACTAACGGCTCCACAAAATGCCTTGTAAAGACTAAACAGAAGGCATCCTGGTGACAAAATTGTACCCAAAGGACCCTGGTTGACCAGCTGGTCACTTGACACCTCCCCAGGGATATGTGACCTTCAAAGACACCCTCCAAATACAAGCTTCAGAAAAGATAAGCCCCTTCCATGTGGCTGGGTTTATTTTTAGAGCAAGGTTTCCTTGTCTGTGTTCAACTCGATGGGTGGAGAAAATAATTAGAATTGATTTCTCTGCACCCGCCAAGGAAGAGAATACGAGGCAACTTGCAGCTCTATACACGGCAGAAGAGGGGGGAAAAAAAGAAAGAAACTTCCGGGCTTCCCTGGTGGCACAGTGGTTGAGAGTCCGCCTGCCGATGCAGGGGACACGGGTTCGTGCCCCAGTCCGGGAAGATCCCACATGCTGCGGAGCGGCTGGGCCCGTGAGCCATGGCCGCTGAGCCTGCGCGTCCAGAGCCTGTGTTCCGCAACAGGAGAGGCCACAGTGGTGAGAGGCCCGCGTATCACAAAAAAAAAAAAAAAAAAAAAAAAAAAAAAAAAAAAAAAAAAAAAAAAAAAAAAAAAAAAAAAAAAAAAAAAAAAAAAAAAAAAAAAAAAAAAAAAAAAAAAAACTTCCTTCCAATCTGTGTCTCATCCCTCGGATAGTCTTCTCACTTTTTGGACTGTTTTAGGGGCGTCTTTTGATTACAACATTGGTTTGAAGAGACACTAATTGTACCCTGCTTACAATGCTTGTAATTATGCGTATTACATTTTGATTCATTTCCATATGTCAACACCACTCCGAGATGCAGGGTGGTGGGGTGGCTGAGAACCGCTTTTATAATCGGTTATTGTCTATGAAGAAAAAATCCTCACAGAACATGAGTGAAGTGTTCTTTGTTGAAATTGGAAATAAGATTATACATAAAAGTCGTCCTCTGACACCCAGAAAATGGACAGTTTAAAATAAATTGCCACTGCTGATCAACAAGATTGCTAGCTCCCTTCTTCCCTTTTACACTAATGAGGGAAATACTTTTCAAGTCTCTAATAGCAAGATGTTCTAGTGCGTCATT
Source organism: Lipotes vexillifer (assembly GCF_000442215.2). Lineage (NCBI taxonomy): Eukaryota > Metazoa > Chordata > Mammalia > Artiodactyla > Lipotidae > Lipotes > Lipotes vexillifer. The sequence goes on from NW_006788040.1 coordinate 1,802,360, forward strand.
TCAATAGCTTTGTTCTTAATAAAAGGTGACCCCAATATTCCCCCCTTTGCTGAAGACATTGTCCTACCCCGACATATTTGTGATTCCAGGCTCCTTGTAGAAAAGAAACAAGGGAGAGAGAGAAAGGAAAAGAGAGGGGATGGGGGAGGTGATGGGGTGGGGTGAAGGGGAGAGCGACAATGTCTCCTTAGCTTGAAAAAACCCAGCGGCATGGCGACAAGCAGAATCAGAGCCCTTCCCGTCTGAAGGAAGATGACTCTGAACCAAAGCAAAAATAAATAACCAAAACCAAACAACAGCTTCAAAGAACCTGTGTGCAGACTGAGCTTCCTCAGAGGACTTTTCCTGAGTGCAAATCCCTTTCGTGCACGAGATGAAAGGACTTAGGCATCTGGCTGGCATTTCCACGCAGTGGCTGAGGCAGGTTATTGCCTGCAACTCTGGAGCCTGAAAGATGCTGAAGGTTGGCTCCGGATGGAAAATCCTGGAGGTTTGGGATGAGCCAAGGCTTGAGTGCTTTGGAACAGGATTTGCAAAGGGCTTGGGGTGGGGGCAGAGCTGGAGGGAAAGGGCACTGGTCTAGGACATCCCCCTTGTTCACCACTTACACGCTGGGTGTATATACTGAGGTGTGTCCCTCTCAAAATTCATATGTTGAAGTCCTAACCCCCATAACCTCAGAATGTGACTGTATTTGGAGACAGGACCTTTAAACTGGTGATTAAGTTAAAACAAGGCAGTTAGGGGGGGCCCTAATCCAATCTGACTGGTGTCCTTTTAGGAAGAGGAAATTTGGACACACAGGGAGACAGCAGGGGTGCACACAGAGGCAAGGCCACGTGAGGATACAGAGTCAGAGGCCAGGTCTGCAAGCCAAGGAGAGAGGCCTCAGGAGAGACCAGCCCTGCTGACAACTTGATGTTGGACTTCCAGCCTCTAGAACCGTGAGAAAATACATTTCTGTTGTTTAAGCCACTTGAGCTGTGGTATTTTGGTACAGCAGCACTAGTAGACTAATACAGTGGGTGATGGAGGGCAGGTCACGTCACCCGGTCTGTAAACGGAGAAGATAAATCCCATCTTGCCCTGCTGCTTAGAATCACACTGGGTGCAGGGAAGTGCCTCTCGGAGCTCAAGGGTGGGAGTTTCTGGGTAAGGAGGTAGGATTTGTGTCACAGTCAATAGATGTATCCAGGGAGAGCGATAACAGAAATTCCCATTGATTGAGACTAAAGCCGGTGCTATACAAGGACTTCCTCATGAATTCCTCCACCAGCCCTGTGAACGGGACTGCTATGGTCCCTGCTGAAGATGGGAAAGTCATAAGTGGCCGATTAGGATTGGAACCCATTTCGACTTATACAGGTACCCCTTGCTTTTAGAAAGTTTTCTTTATGCCTTTTCTCTTTTATGAAACACCTATGTTAGTATCTGTTTTCACTAACTGAAAGAAATTCCAAGAGGAGTTTTGCTTTTACGAAAAAGGGAGAAAAGCAAAAATTGCATTCAGTATTTGTTTTGCACTGAAATGTTGTAGAGATAGGATGAGCCCCGAGCAGGGCGGGTGGCACCGCTGAATTCCCTCCCTGGGATCCACACTGAGCATCTCAGCATCCGGCCACCATAGCTTTGAACCTCTGTCCATGAGCATCTGTGTTTTATCTCTATTTATTTTGTGCATCAGTGAGCAGGATGTGTCCTAAGGTGACTATTTCTTCGCTTTACGCCGTTTTGGCTTACGGAAGGTTTCGGATAGTGGGAGAAACCTGTCCTGGTTTTCTGTGGTTTGTATCTCCTGATCCTGAGTGTGAAAACTGATCAGACCCACTGTTTGGGAAAATGCCAAGGGCATGATGGAGAAGCCTTCCAGGCCACCACAATGGGAATCAAACAGTTTTGCCCAGACTGGAGGTCAGGTTCAAGGCTCCGAGCAGACATTAATTTCTGCTTTGGAATATTCCTGAGTTTTTCATTTTGCATAGTCTGGCTACACAACAACTACTCTGCAATGTACTTGTATGCTCCCTGGGGACACCAACATGGCCTCCTGTGATTTGGTCTTTTCACAGGACTCCACGAGGCTATTGGCCTCCTGCTCTGTCACTATATAGGACAGGCTCCAGGACAGTTTGCTCCCTGGGGTCAGCTGGCCCTGTTCTGGGGCCTGGTTGTCTGAGTGTTCATGGTAAAACGGTCCTGTCCCCTTTAGAGGGCTGTGCTTTGAAATATAGGAAGAGATGCCCCCAACGGTGGCCTGCAGGCCATCAAAAAGAAACCTGGCCAAGTCCCAACCTGAGAATTTGTTCTCAGCAGTGCTGGCACCTCTTCTGGAACTCCAGCCTATGTTTACTAACGTGAATGAATAGTACAAGCTAAACTTCTGTGTTGGGAAGGCCTGTGCTCAGATCTTAGGCTCATCAGAGCATGTCAGCCCTCCGTCCCCAACCAGCCAGCAGCCTCTGTTCTTCAGAGGAAGAGGCTAAGGTTCAGAGAGGCCCAGCAGCATGCTGAAGGTCACACAGGGGGCATGGTGGAGCCGAGCCAGGACTGGGACACAGGCCTGTCTGACTCCAAAGCCCATGTACCAAAGCGCTGGGCTGCACTGCCTGCAGCTGCTGCCTTGCCCGGGACCCCCATGCACACCCCACTCAGGCACACCTCCTGCTCTTTTGCTCCCAGTTGGCCCTGACCGGTCCACCAGCTTCCCCCTGACTTCAAGGCCATTTTGCAAGTGTCTGTGCCCTCTCCTAGTGTCCGTGCCCCAGCTGACCCCGGATTCTGCTTTTGCCGCCTCTGCCTCCGGGGTCATAATGTGAATGAGAGACCCCTGGGCTACAGGGTCCATTTAGATCTACATCTGGCTAGGGACCTGCAGGAATTCTGCATCGTCCTCCACTTGCTTTTTGCCTCTGTCTCATCTCCGTGTTTTTTCAACTTGTGTCCTTTCATATTTTGTTTTGGTATTAGCTTTTACACTAATATTTACACTAATGCTCGTTGATGGAATTCCAAATAGTCTCTGCCATCCCAGAAGAGTCTCGAGGATGCTGTGAGGCCCACAAGTGCAGGGCCCTCCGTCCCACTGATCCCTGAGTCTCCCTGCCCTACACAGGTCCTGGCTCATGGTCAGTGTCCAGTAAAGGGCAACTAAGCTTCCATGGTCATTATCCATCCATTCCTACCACAGGTGTTTACTGGGCACCTTTTATGTGCCAGGCACCAAGGTAGATCTGTAGATACAACGGTGATCCAAAGAGACAGAAATCCCTGCATTTGTGGATCTCACATTCTAGTGGAAGGATGGTGATAAGGGAGGGAAAGTGGGGGAGGAGGAGAAATCAGAACACAACGGGGAGGGGAGAGAGGGAAGGGGTGGGGGGAGGGAGGGGAGGAGGGCCAGGAGGATTTATGCATAGAAATGTCTCAGAATATCAAAAATAGCAAAATATCGAGAGATTTCCTTTTTCTTGAGTTCTTCGTCTCCTTTTCTGTTACACTGTCTTGTTTGTTTGTTTGTTTCTTTTTACCTTTCCAACACTGAACCCATACAATTGGTTTAATGATTTTTTAAAATGAGGACTTTTTGGACTTGGAAAGGTAGGAGACCATGATCTGGTCCAACCTGTCCATTTTATCGATGGGGAAATTGAGGCCCAGATTGGGTGAGTGACTTGCCCAAGGTCATGGCGTGTGAGGGACAGGGTTGAGACTGGGGTTCTGGGCAGCCCTTTCTCCCTGCAAACGCAGATCCTCAGGAAGGAAGCTCCCATAGAAACATCCACAGAAGGGTGCCCGGCCAGGTTGGACAGTTCCAGGCAACTTAGACTCGGGCCACAGGGCCCACACCAGGCACAAATGGTGAGGTGTTTGCTTTCTGCCGGGGGTGGCAGTCCCGACCCCTGGCTCAGTCATCACTCCAAGGTCAAGCCTCAGCAGTGGGACACTGGAGCTGGACTCTGCTCCTTGGGCGAACATTTCTGAGAGGTCCCAGGGGAATTGAGCCCCCGTTCATAGCACTGACCATGACAAGCAGCCTCAAATTGGCCCTCCCTTGTCCCTGTCTTGCTGAACGGACACTAAATAGGTAAATAGTCCTTGAATAAGTAATATGTGTAGTATGCCAGATGGTGCTAGCAGCTAAGGATAAAATGAACCGACTTTGTGGGGTGGAGCGTGACAAGAGCTGCTGTTTTGGAGAGGGTGGCCAGGGGAGGCCTCTGACGAGAAGGCATTTGAACAGAGAACAGGGAGGAAGGAGGGAGGGAACCCCAAGGCTATCTGGAGGAAGAGGGTTCTAGGCAGAAAGAAAAGGAATGCAAACACCCCCTAAGTGGTAGGGTGCCTGGACTGGGGTAAATGAGCAATGCTCCAGGGTGGCTGGAGGGGAGCGGGCGAGGGGGAGAGTGACGGGAGAGGTGCGGAAATCTAGTGTTAGAGAGATGAATTGATTTCCCCAAGATCACACAGCAGGGCTAGGCTTAGAACCCTGGTCTTTCAGAGTCACTCTTCTATATCACACCAAGCACGGTCCTCAAAAATGTTGAATGGAAAAGAGAAGGAGGGAGGGAGGGAGGGAGGGAGGGAGGAGAGATGGATGAATGGATATAGGGATAGATGAATGGATGGATGTACGAATGGATGATGAATGGATGAATAGGTAAGTGGAAGGACGTCAAGAAATAAGGAAGAAAGAAAGGAAAGATGATGGATGGATGGTAGGAAGGCAAGATGAATGGATGGATGGATATATGGATGGATAAATGGATAAATGGATGGATGATGGATGGATGGATGAATGGATGGAGGGGTGGATGGGTGGATGGATAGATGGAGGGATGGATGGATCGATGGAGGGATGAATGGATAGATGGATGGATGAATGGATAAATGAATAGATGAATGGATAAATGACTGGCTGGCTGGATCAGTGGATAGAGATCAGGAAGGGAAGAAGAAAGAGAGGAAAGAATAGAGGAAGGAATGGTGGTTGGATATATGGATGGATGGATGAATGGATGGATGGATAAGTAGAAGGATGAAAAGAAATAAGAAAAAAAGGAAAGATGATAGATTGATGTATAGCAGAAAGAAAAGAAGGAAGAGAGGAAGGAAGAAGGAAAGGAGAGAAGGAAGGAATTTTTAATGTATTTAACCTCAGTGCTTCCTGCTCTAAATCTGGCCCACTTCCGTGTCACGGGCTGCTGCCTGCACCCTGCCCTTTCTCTGCACCCTTCCCCCACAGCCCCCGTGCCGTTAAGCTTGCTGAGCCCTCACCCCAGAAAGGTAATTCTACCCTCTAATTACAGCACTTGTAAAAGTAAGAGAGGAGCTCATTCTTCAGAAATAAATCAATACAAGTTAAAAGGCCATCCTGTTTGTTTCTGTAACAATGCTCTTTAGAAAATTGGGTGCTCTTCTATTTGCTGACGGGTAGCCCATCCGTCATCGGCAGCCAGAGTCACATCATATTATGTTGCCAAACATAATATAGCATGATCGGGATGATGCATCAAATTGGAGATTGGCAGGGAAATGAATTTTAGCAGAGAGATCTCACTTGAGAAAATACATAAAGCCAAGAAAGAGCAAAAGCTTAGAGGGAGTTTTCATAATCAGATATGGGATTTAGAAAGCTCAATAGTACAGGAATCCCCAAACCAGGAAAATTACACCAATAATCATAAAAACCAAGAAACATATTAATAATTAGAAGAGAAGGGAGGACAAAACTGTCAGCAGTGTTCCCTCCACTGAGACACACACCAACCACAAGAGACAGGTTTTATTATTCCTATTATGTGGTAAGGAAACCGAGGCTCAGAGAGGTTAGGTGAGTTCCCAAAAGTCACACAGTCATTACCAGCAGAGCCAGGATTCAAAGTTGGATCTGCTGATGCTGGACACAGAAGCACCAAGGTGTGTAGATGAACTGGGGCCAGTTTTTTTAATTAGATGTAAACAATACAGTTGATTTTCTGAAAGTCTCAGAAACTTACCTGAGGCACCAGAATATACACATCTCACACTCTTGCCAAGGAGGCGTGGCTGGTTTGAATGTGCCGTCCAGCCTTACGGTCCTTTGGGTCTATAAATAAGTGGCACATGGGTTGTGATGGTTCCAGGGAGGGTAACCGCCCTCATTCTGGGAAGCCTGAAGTTCTGCCCGTGACTGGTATTTCTGTTGGCACTAAGTAGGAGTTTGATTTTACACCAAGGGGAGGGTTCGTGGTTAGCAAGCCCATCCTGGATTTATGGCCCTAGCTGGTCCCCCAGTTCTGCTCAAGCTGGGGCTTGGAGGAAGATGGGGGTGGCTGTCAACCACAGGGCTCGCTCTGCCATGCCTGGACCCTTTCTCTGTCATGTCTGAGGAGCTCCTGTCTTGAAGTCACATGGCCTCTTTTTCCTGGCAGCTTCAAGCTGGTGAGATGCTCATGTGAATTTTAGGGACTCCAAAGGGACTTGAGCACATACTCTGCCTAGGGAAATTTGGCCTAGTTCCTGCCCTGGAGGGGCACAGGGGAGAGTATGTGTAAACAGACAAGTGTAGCCTGCTTTCATTTATTTGGAAACGCTCTAGTATCTCGAGTGTAGAATACAGTGCCAGAATCATAGTGGGGTTAAATAATTGGGAACTCAGATTGTTGCTTCTATGTAGGAATGTTCAACCATAGCAGCACAAAGGAGAGAGTAATTAACTGAGCCAGGATGAAGCAGTGAGGTTCATGTTGGATTTTGAGGCATGCATAGGAGTTTGGTTGTAGGCAAACCTATTAGAGATAAAGGCATTCCAGGAAAACAGGTTAGTGGGCAGAAAGGCAGGAAGAATGACATGTTTGGGGAATAATGTAATTTAGGAAGGGGGTGTTCCCTGGTTTGTCAAGTGGAGGTGAACAAAGAATGAGAGATGTATTATAAAACACTCCTTGGTTAGGTACCGTGCCACTCTACCTGTGGGTGGCACTAAAGGCAGAGTCCAGATGCCATGTGCCCCAAACTGCATTTTCCAAATCTGCAGTTCATTAAATGAAATGCAGGAGCACGTAGGACTGTAATGATTCTTTTCCTCCCTTTAGAATCCTCCTTTCCTTCAGATGATAAAAGAGATCTCTCTACTTCAGCAGACACAAAAATCGCTTAGGGCACGTGTGAAAATGCAGATTCTTGGGCCCCACCCCCAGAGATTCTGATCATGGTGGCCCTTGGACCACACCTGGAGAAACACCACTCCCCGCAGACCCTGAGCGAGGGGCCCACAGAGACAGAGTTCTTTATGCTGCAGCACCCACACCAGGGATTCGAAGTCACTAACAGAGATTCCCCAAAGGAGGCACGGTTGTTTCAAGGTCGTTTCAAGTTGGGAAGAAGGGACGTGGGGCGGGAGCTCGAGATTTCACAGTGAGTACTTTGTGAAATCACAATGGCATACTTTGCTGTAGAACCACAGCAGCACCTTATTAAAAAAAGATCAGTGGGGCCCTTGGAATTGATCATAAACTATTTTTGTCAATGTCATACACAACCGTGTTTGGGGAAGTTTGCAGGCACATCTGCTAACTTGAAAGGTTTTGGGGTTTGAAAACAAACAAATAATAAATAAATGAATGTATAATAAAATGAAGAGGGAGGAAAATTACACTTTGAGTTGGGAGACAAGAAATCATAAGAGAGAGGAAAACTGTGTATCCATTTTGTATGTGTGCCTGATACCAACCTTGTAGGAATATTCAGTAAGTGAGGAATGAATGAATGAATGATGGATAACATATTTCACTGATAGTCTGAAGGCAGCTGTGCCTAGAGCAGGAGCTTAGAAAGGACTGCATTTCCAGTTCCTAGTATTAGTTTTAGTAGTGGGATAGTTTCTTTGTTAAAATGTATTGCAGGGAATTCAGTGGTCCAGTGGTTAGGACTCCATGCTACCACTGCAGGGGGCACGGGTTTGATCCCTGGTGGGGGAACTAAGATCCCACAAGCCATGTGGCGTGGTCAAGAAAAAAAAGAAGAATTGCAAGTTTGGACAGCAGTTAAGATGGCAACTTCTTCCATCAGTCTCATTGGGTTCATTGCCTCAGTCTTCCCCCATCCGCTGTGGAATACTGAATTATTCGTTTCAATTCTTGACTCTTCTGTAGTGATATGTTTACACCCTTGCCAGGGCTTCCTAGTGGGGAAGGGTACTTCTCCAACCAGACTTGACCATGTGATTTGCTTCAGCTCATGGGATATTAGCACATATGACACTTGCCTTTTGTCGTGGGTAGGTGATGGTTTAAGGAGGATGGGAGGCATGTGGGGTAGACCCAGAGCTGAGCCCAGTCAACGACAGCCTAGATTACCCCGACCAGCCCTTAGATGCATGAGTGAGAAATCAACAGTTGTTGTTTGCCACTGAGAGGTCTGTGGTTGGTTGTTATGCAGCATTATTGTGGATGTAGCTGACTCATACAGCAGCTGTGTGACCCTTGGCAAGTTATTTAAGCTTCTTATGCCTCCGGCTCCTCGTTAGTAAAATGGGGAAGAATATTTTACCCACTATAATCAATCTTCCAGAGTTACTATGAGAATTATATGTAGTAACACAAGTATTTAGAATAGTGCCTGGCATGTAGTGTGTCCAAAAACTTCGGGCAAGTTAGTATGATCACCATCATCATCATCATCATCATCATCATCATCATCATATCATCATCATCATCATCATCATACATGAAACCATGAAAATTGCTGCTTACATTGAAAGAGGAATTTGGGGTAGATTCTAATGATGATCAAAGTCTAACAGTATTCCAGTTGAAGGAGATGAATTTTCTTTATGTTTCCAAGTAATAATTGCATTTGCTGAGCCTTCTCCTGTGCCCTGAGCCAAACCCTCAGCCAAATATTATACGTTATTATTTTGTTGAATCCTCAGAACTGGTCTGTTTACAGATAAAGAGACTGAGGTTCACCTAGGGTAGAAGTGATGGAGCTGGGACTGAATTTGATGGGAACTCCAGACTCCACATCTGTAAGCTCTGTGCTCACAGCTAAAGATTTCCATGTACTTTACCAATGAAGCAACTAAGGCTCAGAGAGGGGAGGTGCCTTGCTTGAGATCACACAGCAGGTAAATGACAGAATCAGCTTCCTTTTGATATTATCAGCTCTGTGAGATGAGAGGAAATCTCAGGGGAGTGACTTGGAGATAGAGGCTGGTTTCTGAGGGCCCAAGGATGTATTCTTGCGGTTGGATATAAAAATGAAACTCCCCTGATATCAGAGAGGTGGTGCCATGCTGGGCCAGTGTGTGCTGAGGGTAACCGAGCAGATGTTCCTGGACCCACTGCTGGAAGATGTGCAAACGCAGAACTATTTCCCCTGCAGAGCTGGGTGGTGTGCAGATGCGACTTGCACAGCTGTAGAATCCTGCAGTGCTCGTTGGCCGTGACTCACCCACTCCGCAAAGCCAGCCTGGTCATTTCGGGTGGGGATCAAGAGCGCACAAGGTCGAATGTGGCTTTTCTGCCTCCCAAAGGACCCGTCGGATCTGCCACCAGGACACCCCCTCCTCGACTACATCTTCTCTCCAATTGAGTTTTCAGAAACATGGATAAGGCAGAGTCCTGGAAGAAATAATGAGAGAACAAAGAGAAAGGAACATTGATAGAGTGCCTACTGCATGCCAAGCCCTGGCTAAGTCACACTTTTATAAACTCTTGCTCTTCAGAGGCTCATCCCAGCAGCATGGAGAGCTCTGCGGAAATGGTTAGAAATGCCGAATTCCAGGTCCCAGACCTGTTGAATCAGAATCTTCATTTTAACAAGACCCCTGGTGACTCGTGTGCTCATCAGCCCTGTTAAAAATCCTCATTGCCTCCCTTGTAATGTAAGCCCCCCGAACCCCAATTTTAGGGGGAAATTGAGCTTAGAGCTCTGAGAATTTCCTAAGGTCTCCCGGGGAGGAAGAGGCTGTGCCGCCATCTGCACTTGGCTCTATCTGACCCCAGAACGTACGATCTTTGGGTCACCTTACAGGCAGAATGGCTCATGGTTTCAGGACCATCATGAAGAGGGGCAGTGTATTGGAAACAGCCTTGTCAGTGGCAGCTGTGTAAGTCTCAGCTCTGCCACTAACTTGCTAAGATGTGTCGCTAGGACTCAGTTTCCTCATCCATCAAACGCAGGTGAGGATGCATTACTCTTGGTTGGGAAGTTCTGATTCTAGGATTCCAAGGGGTAGTGCCAGGGGCCTCTCCCATCTCCACATGGGGTCGAACCGCATCCACCCTCCAACCCCAAGGAAGCTCCCAGAAGCTACTCCCACAGCCTGCAGAGACCCCAGGCTCTCGCCATCCCCCAGTCAAACAGAACTGCCCAACCACCTCAAACACTACACAAAATCACAGGCAACAGGGCAGAAAACCCAATTATTCTCAGCTGTTACACTGCTTAATTTAATATTTCCAACGGGTTCCTTGAGCTGCTTCTCAAGAATGAAATGCATATTTGGGCCCTGTCACAAAACATTACATTTTGTCAAGGCTATATCCATTTTGCTGCGGTAATTTGTAAGTGCACGCCGGCCTCCGTGTGGTCTGGGGGTTTTACTGTGTCTTCTGGGAGAAGAGGCCAAAATGGGGATCTCTGCGGTGTCAGGTGGAGATGGTACACTGACAGACCCTGTTGTGGCATCTGTCTTTCTGAAGCTCCAAAGAAAGAGAGATTTGGGGGAGAACAAATAGACCTGGGACTGCCTTTGCAGCTGGAATTACAGAATCAGGACCTGGGGTTTGGGCAAGGGGGTTGCTGGTAAAGGATAATTCTGTTTTTAAACTTTTTAAAAAAATTACACAAATCATCGTTCCTAGGCACTGAAGAAAAAATTAACTAAGATAATAATAAGAACAAAAGAAGAAATCCCCTACAAATTCTCAGCAAGAGACGAAGATGAGTTTTGTTAACATTTTGTTGTACGGATATCCTTTCAAAATGGTTTAGAAACACTTTGTGCGCACACACAACCAAATGGGATCTCATATTACATACTAATTTAAATTTAATTTTTGAAATAACTTTAGACCCACAAGATGTTGCGAGAACCTTACAGAGAGTTCCTGTGTACACTTCCTCCCATGATGATATTTACATAACCACAGTATGTGATCACAACCAAGAAATTGACACTCTGTGGACTATTTCATTATCTGCCTTCTCCACTTGACACTTTCCCATTAGGTTGAATCCTGGTTCTGCCCCTTTCTACCTGTGGGATCTTGGTCATGAGACTTTAGTTTCCCATCTGCAAAATGGATCGATAAATGAAGCACTCATCTCATGGCAGGCTTGTTGTGAAAATTAAATGATATAATGCACAATGCGTGACCCACCTGAAATGCTTAGAAGACACCAGATACCGTCTGTGCCCATATGATTTTATCTTCGTATTGTCCCTTCACTTCTCAGAGATCTAGAGAGGTGCCTGAGGTGTGCTGGCTGCTAAGAGTGCGGAAGGGCTGAGAAGGCAGGACCCCTGTTTCTCTAGCTCCCAGTAACCGTGGTTACTATTTTTTAAAAATCTACTTGATGTATTTGAATTTCATGCATAAAATCTGGTTTTAGGAAAAGGAAGGATTGTGGGGTTTTTGAAATGGAGGAATTCCAAAGGTTTTCCTGATCTCAAATGGCTGCAAAGGATTCTGTTGCATGCTTTACTTAGTCAATCCCTTTTTGTTGGAGGCTTAAGTTGTTTCTGACTTGTTGCTAATACAAACTCCTCTAAATGGAACATATTTGTGCATCTATTCTTGCATATTGACTAAGTATTTCTTTAAGATTAGTTCTTATAAGTGGAATTTTAAGGAAATCAGGGAGACTTGATTAAGAAGGAAGCAGTTGCTTCTCTTTCATGAAGCACAGCACTGGGGACCCCTCTTGCGGAACCCTGGATGAGCATCACAGAGAAGTCTGTTTACACGCTTGGCCCTTAACTTGCTTATCATACTGAATCCTCCCATAGTTGGATATGGTGGGAATTTCTCTTCCCATTTTGCTGATGAGAACACTGAGGTTCCCAGAGGAGAAGCAGCTTCTCTCAGGCCATACAGCAGGGAGTCAACCTGTTTGCAATCCAGGTGCACCCCACAAAGTCTCAGACTACCCCGCACCCCCAGCACACACACACACACACACACACAAACGCACACACACACCCAATTCAGGAACCAGTTTCTAGGTTGTCTTTGAACTGCCACACACAATCTCTTGGTCTCAGTTTCCTCAAGTGTAAAATGGGAAATATATACGTGAGATTATATATTCTAGGGGTGTTTGAATTTACATGAAATCCGAGATTTTCTTTACTGAAGGATTTCTCATAGCCTTTATTACAAGAATGCATATTATGAATCTCTAAGAAGGGGATTTGCAGGGCTGCTGGACATTTATGACGAGGGAGTCTTTCTATCAAAAAGCATCTTATGGAGCTGTTATTTCACAGAATTCCTTTAAGGGACACTTTAGCCAGGTATCTATCCCCATATGTAACTATCCCCAACATACATTGAACTCTTGGGCAATGCCAGGCATTGTGCTAAGCATTCTATACATGTAGCTTATTGTTTAACCCTTGTGATCATGTCTGAATGAGTGAGTGATGGTGCTGTTGGGAAAATGGAAGAGTAAAGGAGTGAGGTGTGGGTATCATTCGGGCCCCAGCAGGGGACAGATGGCTCATTCAAAGGGGCTGAGATGGTGGAGAAGAGGTAAAAATAACAACAGAGCTGTTACCATCCCAGGCCGAAGGAAGCAAGGCCAGGGGGCGGCTGCAGGGAATTGGGACCAGTAGCCATCAGAGTGGGCTCTTGACAGGGGCCCCAGACCAGCCTACAGCCAAGCTGCAGCCCAGCACAGAAGCAGCCAGGGAGTTAATCCTCTGTCTCCTTTCTCCTCCTCCCTCCCATCTCTTGCAATGCCTGTCATGGGCTGGACCCACCTGGGAGCCCTCAGGACTGGAGCACCTGCAAGCTGCTCAGCCTCCCTGGGCACAGAGCAGGGAGGAGAGGGGCGAGGAGTGTGTGGAGGGGAAAATGGGAGGCATCTCACGCTTTGGAGTGAGCTAGTGAAGGAGTGGTGGAGGAAAGCAGCTGTCTCCCTGGGATCCAGCCCCCTCCCCAAAAGCCACCCTGCCCTCCCTGCTCCAAGCACCACCCAGGACCCAGGCTGGGGGGTCAAACCCTCCTTAGCTTCCCTTATTATCCCATCAGATTGGGGCTGTCATTAGCCCCCAGCGCCGAACAAAGGGCCCTCACCCAGGCGGCCATATCCATGGGGCTAATTAATTGGATTAATGGTAGAGCAGCCCACACTGGGTCTGGCTCGGATAATTTCAATGAACGCTGAACACCAATCCCCAAAGTCATTGGAATATGGATGAGGCAAATTGAGTTAAAATTGAGGAGATTGCTGCATTCATTAGCCCGCCCACCCTCTGAAGTCGCTGGTTAATATGCAAACTATTAATATGCAAATCAGCACAAATGGAAAAAAAAAAGAACTGTGACTTCCCCCCCCCACACCACGCACACTTTTTTTTTTTTTTTTTTTTTTTTTGATATTCGGTTTGGAGAACTTTGGGTGACAGAAGAGGTGAGCTGTGGCTAGGGACACAATTTCAGTCTCCTGGCCGTAATAGAAAAATCGAGTCTCGGAACAATTACTTTCGAAGTTTTCCTGGTCACCTTCTGGGCAGATGTGCCTGGGATTGAGGGCAGATCCGGCGGTCCCACTTTTTTTTTTTTTTTTTTGGAATCTGGCTACACATGGGCAGCTGCTTCCTGTGAAAGGGAGAGGCAAGGCGCGTGAGTGTAGGTCTCTGAGGCAGGAGAGACTGGGAGCTTTCATGTCAGAAATTAATTAAAAGGAGCGGCAGGGACACAGGACACCTTTATCAGCCTGCAAACACATGTTGGAGTAACTGGGGCAAAGTGGGGGAACTGGATTCCCCGGGGGAGGATTTGCTTTTCGCCGGGGAATAGGTCCCTGCCAGCCTTGCTGGGGGCGGGGGCTCTGTTTGGCTATTAAACATTAGTGTGTGTGCTTTTGTTTTGTATATATATATATGTACTCCATAGACAATCTCTGTTCATCTAGAAATATTAAACAGTCAAACCTTGGTGATCTAGGGGTAGAATGAAATCAGAACCAAAAGTTAAGTCCAATTTAAAAGTTGCTTAAAACAAGGAATCATTTTATAAGTGCTGTGTTCCTATATTAAATATTTTATTCATCTTAAATTAGTTGCTTCTTCAGTAAGGGATACAGGCACATATGTCAGAATTATAAAGGTTAAAAAAAAAAAGAAGGGCTTCCCTGGTGGCGCTAGTGGTTGAGAGTCCGCCTGCCGATGCAGGGGACGCGGGTTCGTGCCCCGGTCCGGGAGGATCCCACATGCCGCGGAGCGGCTGGGCCCGTGAGCCATGGCCGCTGAGCCAGCGCGTCCGGAGCCTGTGCTCCGCAACGGGAGAGGCCACAACAGTGAGAGGCCCGCGTACCGCAAAAAAAAAAAAAGAAAAAGAAAAAGAAAAAGAAAAAGAAAAGCAGGAGACAGGGTCACCTGTGTTGTGTCTCCATCGCTCCTCCGTGTCCCTGTCACCCAGTCCTCTTCCTTGGAGGCAACAACGCTACTCTTCCCTAAATATCCTACATGCATACAAGCAGTTATTCTTATGTATTTATGTATTTTCTCTCTTTCACAAGCGGAGGTTACCAGGTATACTATTTTGCATCTTTGTCCCCTTAACAGAATGTCTCAGTGATTGTCCGTGAAGACCCTCCCTGCCCTATTTACATACTCATGTTATGCTGTTGTTTTCCTTCCTGATGCCCTATGGGTGGACATTTAGGTTGCTTCCTATTTCTTTGGCTATTTCAGCCAATACAAAAACAAAACAAAACCCTTGTCCGTATGACATCTTGAAGGTATAGGAGATGATCCTCAGGGAACACTCCTGGAGGTGGAGTGGCTGCGTTAGCTGGTAGGTACAGGGGTAGGTGACAGTGACCATCATCACTGGCTCCCAGCAGCCTCTGCTCCCACTGAGTACCCAGAGAGCCTACCTGCGCACAGCCTCGCCAGCAGAGCTGTTGCCATCTGATAGGTGGAAAACAGCGTCTCCTTAGAGGGTCAATTTGCATTTCTTTCCTCAAAAGTGAAGCTGAGCATTTTCTTTATCTTGTGGTTCAGAGCTATTTGTATGTTCTTTCTGTTTACTCTCTGTTCATTCCTTTTTCGACTTTTCCATTACATTATTAGCTTTTCTTTCTTATTGATTGGTAAATAGAGCTCTTTAAGGGCTAAGAAAATAGTCCTTTCTCAGTGATACGAAACCCTGGTACTTTTCCCCAGTTTTCTGTTTGTCTTGGGAGTTTATGGTTACGGGTAAAACGAAAGAATAGTATATGTTTTCTTAAATCATATCAATATACGTTTATTCACCAAACTTTTGATGCCGGGCCAAGGCTCTACCTTTGAATTTAGCTTCTCTGCCTGGAGGTCACTTCCAGCCTGTGTTTCTTCATTGAACCCACAGCTGCAATGCCTCCTCTCTGGTTACCAAGGTCTCTCAGTGGAGCAAGAATTTAAAACATTTAAAAAGCCACCTGAGCACAGGATTTTTCTCAATCTTTTATGATTCTCCTCTCCTATTTCTTACAGTTTTCTTGTTTGCATCTTATTTTATATATACATCAATTATTATATTCTAGATTCTATATTATCTTATAATTTACATATATAAATATATATCTTATTTTATATACTTTTATTATATTACATATGCTATCATATATATCATATAAAAGTTATTATATATAATATGTATTTATATTTTTTCTAAATATATATATATAATTAAAGCAATTTACTTTTATTGTGTCTTTCCAAAAATTCCACTTAACTTCCTTGGAAACAGCAGCATCTTCTTGCACCCTCATTAAGTCACTGGTTTCCCTAAAGTTTAATTAAATGATCTAGTTATGCTTAACTATGCTAACAAGCACAAGTGGAATAAGTAAGTTTTGGAACAAACACGACTGGTTTCCAGTAAGCTGGTGCCTTAACTAGTGGGAGGAGATATACCCAGGTGAGGTGAGGGGCAGCCACTGGCCAAGAATGCTTTTTTGGGGTCATGGACGTTTGCAGTATGTTTGTTGGAAGGGATGGAGGACATTGGTCCATCCAGCCAGTTTGGCAAGTGAGATTAGTTCAAAGAGCTGCTAGGTCAGTGGCAAAAGAGCGAGGGAGGAGGGAAGAATTTCCTGAAAGTTCCACAATCCCCATCCGTTTGGGACAACTTATTTATTACTTATTATTTTCAAGCACCAGCATAAGTGCTTCATAAGCTTTTCCTCAATTCTTTAGCCTCATTTTAGACAAGGAAACTGAGGTCCAGAGAGGGGAAGTGATTTGTCCTAGTTTGTCTTAGAAATGAGTACTATTATTTTACGAGTTTGATGGATGAGAAAAAAGATGAAAGAAAAATGGAATCACACTGGACTCCTGTTTTGAAGCTCGTTCTTTCATGTAGGCTATCATACACACTTTTTTTTTTCTTGTAAGAAATAAAATTAAATATTGGGCAGATACAGGTGAATATGTATAAAGAGCGTGTAGAGTGTAAATCCCCCTGGAATCCAACACCCAGTTTAAGGAAAAGAGCAGCTGGGTGGCCTTTGTAACCAGCACACGCTCCCCCGGGGCTCACTTCCCTCCTCCCTCCAGAGTAACCGCCATTCTGAATTTTGTATTGATCAGCCCTTGCTTTTCTTTTTACCTCCTAAGCCTGAACATTATATTGCTTACTTTAGCCTCTTTCTGAACTTTCGATAAACAGAATCTTCCTGTTTTACTCTTTGGAACTTGCTTTTTTTCTCCCCACAGGGTGCTGTGGGCATCCCCCCATGTCAGCTCTGTCTCTCTTCACCCCATGAAGGAGGGTGTACTTGTCACGTGGTTGAACTGACACTTACCCAACCGGGGGCCGCTTTTCCACTGCACCTCACTTCCCAAGGGGATCTATTAGGCCATCCTTCCTGCT
>NW_006788040.1:1819544-1824374 GCF_000442215.2 Lipotes vexillifer
CCTGCTGATTCCCAGAATGGGGACGTGACCATGGCCAGTCTTCTGGCAAATGGAAGATTTAGATTCTGTCCAGCATGCAGGTGTGCGGGTGAGAAGCCCCCCGGGAGCAAGCAGGACCTCCGAGCAGGCCTATGAAGGTGACAAGTACCTGATCTCAGCTCAACACCTCTGCTCTCAGGCCTGCCATGGCTCCTCCTCGTCTTGGCTGGACATCCAAGGCTGAGGATGCTTTTGTCCTGCTGTCACCTAGCTCTGGGCTGGAGTGGCACTCAGTAATATTGAGTGAATGAACGAAGGGACCAAGGAAGGAAGTCTCCCCTGATTCTGCCCTGTGCTCATAAGCCATCCCTCTCTCCTGATCCTGCCAATCCCCTTTCTCTGTCTTTCTCTTGTACTACACTCTGTCCATCTTGCAACACTTAGAAATGGAATCTGCCTACGGGTGTTTAGCAGCCTGTGTTGACGTGACTTAATCTTAGATGCTGTAGGGACTCATGACTGTACGGATAGTGCATTTCCAGTGGCTGCCGCCATCAGAGGTATAGACGCGGAGAGGGTCTTTGCTGGTCAAGATTTTAAGTGTTTCTCATGGAGTCAGCCCACAAATACTGATTAAACATCTGCCGTACAAGAGACCCAGTGCTAGACCCAGGCCAGAAATAGCCCAGAAGGGGCAGGGAAAATATTATCATACTATTATCATCGCAGGTAACGTGAAGTAAGCACTCACTATATTCTGTTCGCGCCTCCAAGGGCTTTACATATTTAATTCATTTAATCCTGAAAGCACGGTCTGATGTTAGTACCGTTGCTATCTGCCTTTTTCACATGAGTTAATTGAGAGCTGAAAGAACTTGCTGGAAGCTCACACAGGTTATCAGAGGCAGAGGAGCTAGTATTTATTAAGGTCCTGTGACGGGTAAGCAATTGAACTCTGTGTCTGTGTCAGGCCCTATAGGGAGCCTGTGAGCTTGCTGATGCTGTTTCCATACTGCAGGCAAGAAGCTCAGGATCAGAGAGGTCAGGTGACGTTCTCAAAATCACACAGCCAGTTAGTAGCAGAGCGAGGTTCTGTTGCTTATGAAGGCAACAGAGTTTTACTGGATGGCGGTGGGATGGGAGACGATTGGGACCGAGAGGCTGTTCTTGAAGACACAGTCTAATGGCAGAGGTGGGCAGACAGACAGGCAAGCAGGATGCTGCGGGTAAGTGTGATGCATAGGCAGCTGCAAGGAGGCTCAGAGGGCTCCCCATTCTTCCTGGAGGTGATGGGGGCCTTTCTAGAAGAGGGGTGTGTGTGCTGAGACAGTAATGATCTGGAGAGAGAAGTGCGGAGAGCAGGGCAGTCAGAGGAAAGCAGCTGAGCCAAGACATGGGACATGTATGAGCCTGACCCTAGGGGAAATTGCACACCCTTACTGGGCAAGAATTTAGGAAAGCACCGAGGATGTGATGCTCATAAGAGCCTTATTTATTTATTCAGTTATTATTTTTATCCTCCCCCCCACCCCATCCCCTTTGGTAACCATAAGTTTGTTTTCTTTGTCTGTGAATCTATTTGTGTTTTGTAAATAAGTTCATTTGTACTACTTTTTAGATTCCACATATAAGTGATATCACATATTTGTCTTTCTCCTTCTGACTTAAATACTTCACTTAGTATGATCATCTCCAGGTCCATCCATTCTGCCACAAATGGCATTATTTCATTCTTTTTTATGGCTGAGTAATATTCCTTTGTGTATATGTGTGCCACGTCTTCTTTACCCATTCATCTGTTGATGGACAATTAGGTCACTTCCATGTCTTACCTATTGTAAATAGTGCTGCTCTGAACATTGGGGTGCATGTATCGTTTTGAATTAGAGCTTCCGTCTTTTCTGGATATATGCCCAGGAGTGGGATTGCTGAATCATATGGTAACTCTATTTTTAGTTTTCTAAGGAGACTCCATACTGTTCTCCATAGTGGCTGCACCAACTTACACTCCCACCAACAGTGTAGGAGGGTTCCCTTTTCTCCACACCCTCTCCAGCATTTTTTATTTGTAGACTTTTTAATGATGGCCATTCTGACCGGCGTGAGGTGGTACCTCATTGTAGTTTTGATTTGCATCTCTCTAATAATTAGCGATGTGGAGCATCTTTTCATGTGTCTGTTGGCCATCTGTATGTCCTCTTTGGAGAAATGTCTACTTAGGTCTTTTGCCCATTGTTTGATTGGGTTGTAAGAAGCACATCTATTGAGCACCTACTATGTACCGAGCCCTGTGCTGAGCTTTATGAGTGTTCTCCTCTAATCCTTGCAAAATCTTACCCTCCAAGGTGAGAAGTGTTATTGTGCCCACCCCCCAGAGCAGCAGCTGAGCCTCAGAGAGAGGGTGGCGACCTCCCAGGACTCCCAACCATTGCACTCTGCTGCCTTCCTGTTGAAGAAACATCTGTCTCCCACCCACCTAAAACAGGCTACAGGAATAATACATTAACTGGTCTGCATTTAATGCCTGTGTGCCAGACAGAGCACTCAGCACTTTCTACAAGTAGACGTTTATTAACACGTGCACTCATTCTATGAATTAGGCACTGTTATTATTACTATTATTATTCTCATTTTACAGACAAGAAAACAGGGGCTCAGAGAGGGAGGTGTCTAGCCCAAGTCACACAGCTAGGGAGCAGCAAAACTGTGCTGTGAACCCAGGCAGGCCGGCTTCAGGTTTCTGCCACTTAGCCACTTGGCGGCAGTTCAGATGGGTCCAGATGAGCCTCCCCAAAGCAGCTTCGCCCGGCACACTCTGATCTTCAACACGTCTCCGAGCTAAACAGCAGGAAGGTCAGCCCAAGGAAGACCTCGGGCCCCTCCCTGAAACCCAGGGATGGGACCTGAGCTGGGTCAATTGACGACACCGTGGGTGGCCTGGACCAGCTCATAAATGGAGAGTGCCACGGGGCTGTTTGTGCCGGTGACATCATGGCTCCCATGTGGTCCAGGCCGCTGCAAATTAAAGAGAGGGTAATTGACTTAGTGTTAGGATGGCGGCCTCATCATTTCTATGTGGCCACTGCTGCCTTAGCTCATGCTGGAAAGTTCCTTCATGCCCTCAGAAGAGGCCTTGGCATGGTCTCGCCAGTGGGGCTGATTCCCAGGCAGCTGTTCCCGGAGCTCAGCATCAGCCCTGAGACTCCAAGGCAGAGAGAGAAGGCCTCAGCAAGCCGCCGCTGCAGCTGGCAAGGAGGACTCAGGGCTGGCTGGGGATTCACCTCCCCGTCTCCCCACCCCAGCATAACCCGTGTCACCCGCTATGAAGTGTGTCCTCCAAGCTCCTGAGAGCAGCAACTTGGTCAGGCTCACTGCCGTAGCCCCAGCACTCAGAGCACCTCACACACAGTAGGCACACAATAAATGCTTATTGAACATGTAGACAAGACCGTGAAACTAGACGGAATGTGCACTGAACTATCTTGCCCTCTCTTTAAACATAAGCCGAGTGGGAGCGCATGGGTGGGAAGAACAGTCTGTGTCCTGATTCTACCTTTCAGTAGCCAGAGCCCTTTGGTGAGTTGTTTCTCTTCTGAGTCTCAGTTCCTTGGTCTGTAAAATGGGGAGAGTTAAGAACTCCTAGCTCCCAGGGTTGTGTCAGGACCAGCTGAGCCAATTCACACAGTGGGTTAGGTTGGCACATGCTGGGTCTGTTTGCTCCGTGCCTCTTCTTCACACACTCTAAGTACCTTCATTAGCAAGAAGTGTATCTATTTCATATCTGTACCCCTTTCCCACGGCAGGCCGCTAGTATTAGTACAGTACGTGGCACATAGTAGGTGATCAGTGACTACTTGGAGGATGGATGGAAGGATGGATGGATGGGTGGATAGAAGTATGGCTGGAAAGGCAGATAGTTAGATGAGTGGGTGGACAGATGTATGGATGAGTGGGTGGATTAATTGATTAATTAGTGGATGTGCATTGACGGATGGATGGATAGGAGATTGGCTTGATGAATGGATGGATAAATAGATGCTATGTTTTTTTATTTAGTTTTAGTCTTTGTCATCCTGGCATTACAAATCAAAATTTTAAAATGATTTTAGGAAAATTCATAATGGAGTGAAAATAATATCCTGGGTGCTCAAATCCATTCATTTGGAGCCTCCTTTCATCCGTATCCCCACTTATTGCTTTGGAATGCACAACATTTTAAATGCTCTGATAAGTCCTGCAATAAAGAAACATGTTACTTCATTTAAACCAGAGTTTATTGATTATAGTCAATGACAGCTTTTATTTTCTCTGAGGTTCTACTCCTGTATGGTACACTGTGGTGAATGTAAGTATAAAAGATCTTTGGAAATTTCTTACTTGGCAATCCCTTACTTGAAATGCTTCTGTGATGGGAGAGCCACTGTGTGTGTGTGTGTGTGTGTGTGTGTGTGTGTGTGTGTGTGTTTTTTCTGATGCTGTGGGCTTGAAAACACTATACTAGGAGAAGGGAGACATTGCATGCCCACCTTGCCAGTGATGGAACTTGCTGTGTGACTATGATGATTCACCGTCATCTGTAAAAGGAAGAATATGATGGACTCGGCCTCTAAGTTCCCTTCCAGCTCCTGGCTCTACCCTGCGATTCTGCCTGCTTCCCAAAGGATGTGTCCATATATGGATCACCTACTATGTGCCTCCCTGGGTTTCCCTCTCTCCCGAGATGTCTACCCACTCCATTTGTCTAAGGGACAGACTGCCAAGAAGGGGTAAATTACCCACACGTACTCCAAATATTTAGATACCTTGGTGCTGTGACTTAATTTTCCATGTCGGCACCCCCCCCCCCCCGCG
>NW_006788040.1:1824384-1827630 GCF_000442215.2 Lipotes vexillifer
CCCCGAGTCCTGGCAGTGGGGAGGGGGTGGGGAGTATCCATTTTCCTACCAGGGGCAATCAGTTTCCAGTGCCACTGCTCCGCTCCCAGCTTGGTGCCTGCCCAGAGCAAACTAGCCCGTCACCGTGTTTTGGCCGCAGTCACTTGCTCCTCCTGCCCTCCTCCCTCCTCTGTCTCTCAGGAGTCAGCAGCGGTGGCCTAGCTGGCAAAATCATTCCACCTCAGTTATTCCCAAAGCTCCTAGGGGCAGTGCTAGGATCGCCATCTCTGCGCTCCTGGTGGAGATTGCTGGCAATCCCGCTGAGTCTACATGGACCTGGGAGGCTTGGGAAGGTCTCTGAGTGCAGACTGAGGGCCCAGTGCCTGGACTGAGGTTCAGAGACCCCTCAGTGAGGGCTCTTGAGAGTCTGGAGATGGTTATTGCCACCTCCACCATCACCTCTCAAAGAGGGATCTGTCTGCAAACCCCATTCTGTGGACAGAGTTGGAGGGTCAGGACATGGTGACTGGAACCAAACACTGGCACTTAAAATCTATGTTCCCAAGAACTTCTAAGGATCTCAGCTTGCCTGGGGCCTCTTCCCTCAGTGACGAGGACAAGGGGGGAGAATGCCCAGCACACTTCTTATACTTACTAGGTGCTCAGGAAACACCAGATTTCATTCCGTTAAATATGCCATTGTAATATGCACCATTATTTGATGTCTTGCTAAGAAAAAAAAAAAAACAAGCTACTAATTAGAATATGGCACACCATTCATTGTAAGATGAATCCTGATTCAAAGATAGTAAAATCTAAATAAGTGCATCGTGGAACCAACTATATCTGGTATCTACTAAGTAAGAGAACCAATGGCTGAGTGGTAGAAGGCTTCAGTTCGTTGTTTGGTTTCTGTTTTATTACGTTTACAGGTGGTGCTGCCATCGACTAGCTTTGTCACCTTGGAGAAACCACTTTCCACCCCTGGGCCTCGTCATAATGTGGGACCCACCCTCCTCTCCAGCCACGCCATAGGGCTGCTGTAGAAATCAGATAGAATTGGGGCAGTGACAAACCTCTGTAGCTGCCGAGGCATTTAAATGAGAACCCAAGGTGTCAGCCTATAGTGAAATCCTTGTCCGAATGTGCTTGCTGTCAGTGTATTCGCTGTGTGACTTTGGACAAGTTGCTCCACCTTCCTGAGCCTCAGTTTCCCCCATCTCCCCTAGAGAAACAGAGATAAAACTTACAGGGCTGCTGTGATGTTTGTAAAGTGCTGAGCGCCATGGCTGGCACATGGTAAACAGCCCCAGGAATCCTAGTTGCCATGACTATTTGCAAATGTACTTGAATTATCTGAGTGGTAAGAAACAGGCTTTGGTAATTTTTTTTAAGCACCATCATATGACCAGTGTCTTGAAGGTAGCTTGTTCGTTGAACAATCTGATGAACAAGTGAATGGATGAATGAATGAATACACGGAGAAATGCATATTCTCAGGTGTCCAAGTAAGACTGAGTTCCATAAGCAGGAGCTTTTTGAAGCACTCAGAGGCAAAACAAGAAATAAATCACCTTGGAGATCTTGTAGCTCTACCCCCATTTCACAGAGGAAGATACTGAGGCTCTGAGAAGTTCAGGAAGTTGCCTGAGGCCACACTACTCACAAATAGACTCTGGTCCGAGCCCCCAACTACCATTGTGGCCTTTCCCCTTTAGCCTCGTACTCTGGGCCAATGTCCAGTGACTCCAGACTTCAGTGACCAAGGCAGGCTGTCGCCAGGTTGAGCACTGCACCATTTCTCCCAATGTAATCTCTTCCAAAGGAGGCCCTGGGAGAAAGCCACTGCCACAGCCTCTGATGCCTCAGACCCAGCCCCATTCTTATTCTTCTCGGTGTAATAAATACATTTTAAGAGAAACAGATGCTGGAACAGTTGGACAGGAAGGGCCCAGGCATGTGAAGAGGAATCTGGTTTGTGAAAATCTGTCGATTTGCCAGACGGTGAGCAATATGGTACAGACACCCAGGTCTGGGTCCGGCTGCCAGGTGGGCTGATCGGGCCTCCCCACTGTGTCCTGTTGGTCCTCTCAGGCCACCATCCTCAGGCACCCCAATTGGTGTCCAGCTATCGTTCCTGCCAAAGATGGGCCCTGGATGCTCCTTAATGACTTTAGCCACTGACGCAGGGTGGGGACCTTCATCTTGGGAGCTGGCAGCTTGCGTCCGGAGTGGCAGGGCTGGGGAAGGCATCTTCTGATTCAGACCCGGCCACTTCCGTGCATGGCTTTTCTCTTCCCTATATTGGCTTCACTCTCTGATGGTGCCGGTTACCTGCAAGCAGGTACTTTGATACCTGACCCTGTGAAACCACGGTAGGAAAGTGTGTCTTGCTGCCCTTCCTGCCTGGTGAGAGGTTCTGTTCTCCTTCCTCCACCACCACTGATGGGAGAAAGAAATGCTGGCTTCTTTACAAAAGATGCTCTGGCTGCTGCAGGTGTAGGGTCAAGCTTCAGTGAGGCAGAGACGCCCAGAGCAGACTTTTTTCCACCAGGCTGGCTACCCCCACACCCTCTCCCTTGGCCTGAGCTCACAAATTCTGCTGATTTTTGGCAGGAAGATGTGGCCCATGGGTAGTGACCGGGGAACAGGACATTGAATGTCTGACCTGGCTTCTTGTCTTCATAGCAATCTAGCAGGTGAAAGTGATGAACCCCATTTTGCAGATGAGAAAGTGGAGGATCCAAGAGGGAATGTGACTTGCCCAGGGTCACGCAGCTCAGAGGAATCAGTGTTGGGCGGGGCCCACAGGGTTGCCTGACTCTGACTTCTCTCCTCTTTCTGCTGACCCAGCCCCCTCCCTAGGGACAAACTTACACTTTTTCATTCTCCCAAAACACAGGCTGGAGATGAAGATGTTCTGCCCTCTCCCTTGCCTTGTCTGTGGTCACAAACAAAGTGGGGCCTTCATCTGTTTCTGGGGGAACTAGTACTGATAACCTCTTTCTTCCCCAGATGTTTTGTCCCCCTCCCTGAGCTGACCTACAGAGGGTGATTAACCATGTCATAGGCTTTCCCCCCAAAAGTATGCTTTTCCAATTTTCTCAAAAAGGTAAAAACAAAAAGCAAAAAAAAGACCTGGAAAGTCAAGAATTCTGCATCCAAATTATATTTCTCCATGGATTTCTTGCTCCCAGATGTAGTATGAAGTTATTATGTGTGGTTGTGTAACCTGATTTTTTTTTTTTTTTTTTTTTTTGGGGGGGG
>NW_006788040.1:1827894-1844192 GCF_000442215.2 Lipotes vexillifer
TTTTTTTTTTTTTTTTTTTTTTTTGGTGGGGGAAGGACTATTCTTTTCTACAACAGTAATGATAAAAGTCTCACTGCCTACCCTTTGTTGAGAACTTAAGATATTCCAGGCTCTGCACTGAGAGTTGTACACACGTCATCTTATTTAGCCCTCTCAGAACCCCTATAAGGTGGCTGTCCATATTACCGTATCATAGTGACAATAAGGGACACATAGTTAGAAGGTGGCAGAGCTGGGATTTAGCAGGTTTCCTGTCTATGTGTCAGGTCCTCTGGGTGGCTTCCCTGAATTTCCATTCTACCTCCTGCAGCTTGAAGAGGAAGGAAAGGCAACACTGATCTTTCCTGACTCCCTTGCAGCTAGAATTCTGGATGCAGATTCATCTCTACCAATGAGAGGCACTGATGTGACATTTGGGAAGCTGATGTGAAGCCACACTCTGGTGGCTCGAGGCCACAGCTGTTGGACAGTCTAGTCACGCAAATGCAAGACTCTCCTGCAGCAGAGACCATGTGTCTTGGTCCCTCATCCTGGGTCTCTAGAGGCAGTGGTGTTGGACGTGCCGCAGCTTCTTGCTTCCAGCATAATTCCAGCAGTGGCTGTCCAGGTGCCTCTGTTCTGTATTTTCTGGGAGTTATTCCAAGAGGCTTAACCTAGAACTTGCTCCTTCCAGTAGTTCTGTATGCACTTAAATCCCTGTATTAAATCCCATCCTGCTTAAAACGCCTAGACTGGATCTTGTTTCCTGCATAGAACCTAAACTGGCATGCTGTTTTTGACTTCAGGGACACCGACTCTGGGTCTCAAACCTCATTGTCCTCATTTGTACAATTTACGAAGTCACAGAGGGACTGTAATGAGCAGGTAGAAGCAGAAGGGCTTTCCCGCCAGAAAATATTCTCTGGAGAACGTGGCCCAGGTGAGATGTGCTCTCCCTAATAGAGAATGTGGGCCATAGTTTCTCCAGTAACTGAACCCCATCCGTCTTTTACCCTTAAACTCACTACAGAACCAGGTACCTGACCAGCTTGCCGAGGACCTGGAGGGCAGCTGGGGTAGGGAGCGAGGGGGAGGGGAAGTACCTTGTGGCTCCTATCCGCTCATAATCCTCCTCACCTGTAATTACACCTCCTGTGCATTTCACCTGGGATCCTTGCTATGACATTGCCGTAGGAGCTGCTGGCATGTACTGTATTATCCCTGTCTTTCTATCTTATGGGGGTCACGGCAGGAAGCTCCAGAAACAAGCTCCCCCATCACTTTTCTTAAAATGGTGCAGCCTCAGGAAGTTGACAGTGTTGATCAGGGCCCTCTGGGGTCTTGCTTGCTTAACAGGGAAATGAGTCAGGAGGGGGACAGTCATGAGAAGGGAACCGGATACCTGCCAGGATGCGTCAGCCGCTGTTAGGTTGACTTTTGTGTGCAAAGAAGCTGGATCTGAGAGGAGACTGAGAGGGTGTGGAAGCCACTGGGTTCAGTCATAATTCAATCAACATTTTTTGACCACCTAACTATGTGCCAGGCCCTGTGTTCGTACCGAGAATTCATGGTAAAGAAATCAGGCACAGTGCTTGCTCTCCTTGGGGAGAGAGAACTGAACAGACTTTTGTACAGTGCAGTGATTAGTGCTGTTAGGGGAAGCAGAAGGAGCAGTGGGAACCCAAGAAAGCCACCTGACCCATCTTGGGGGGCGGTAATCAAGGAAGGCTGCCTGAAGGAGGTGACATTTAAGCTGCGATCTGAGGAACATATAGGAATTTTTCAGGCAAAAGGGGATGGTGGGGTAGGGAGGGGACAGAATACTCTTAGCAGAGAAAAAGCTTGAACAAAGCTCTGGACTAAGAATGAGTTTATATAAGGACTCAGAATTGTTACTCAGAGACGGGCTGAGTAAGTAGTGAGGGGGCGAGTAGCAGGGCCAGGCCTAGATGCCATAATATCTAAGGTCTCTTCTCCTTTTAAAATTGTATGGTGCTCTTCCTTAGAGTAAAAATCCACTCCCAGTTGACTTTAGGAAAAAAAACAAACAGGTTTCACTGGACCCCGGAGGCTTTCTGTGAGTAAGGTTGAGAAAAGATCCCACTCTCTCTGTGAGGATTTTCTTCCCATCAGGTAGAGAACTGGGCTCTTAGACTTGTAACTTTCCTCAGGGGACACTCAGCAGAACCCTTCCAGGAGAAAAGGTGCTGTGCAGTGGCCCAAGTTTGGAAACAAAATGGACAGGAGTAAAAATACATATTTTCTGGAGTTAGGACCCTCTTTGCTCTAGTAATCAAGATTCCCAAAGTACTTACAGCAGCTCCCTTTACACTGAAGAAGGCACGTTTGATGCATTAATGCATGTAGGTCTTACTATGTCTAAAGTGGCAAAAAATACTGCTTTCATTAAGGATTAAAGATTCTTGTGTACTCAAATGTAGGCTCCTTGGAGGAGGCCAGAATGGTTCCATTGTTTGTTTCTGCACCTGCAGAGCCCAGGGAACAGCTTAGTGAGTGTCTGTTGAATGACTAGATGAATGACTGAATGAAATAATTTAAATAGTAAATAGGAGAGAGTCTGCTACAGTGCCTGGCACATAGTAGGTGCTCAACTTAATGACATATTCTTATTGTGAGCGCCGGATCAGTTGTCAGAAGCCTGAATTATTAGTCTAGCTTTACCTTTAACACAACTGGGAAATACTGGCCCAATCTCTTTCCCCTCTAGACCTCAGTTTTCCTATCTGTAAAATAAGGGTCCTTCCACTTCAGGCATTTTATGAAATGGATGAGAACTTGGCTCTGGTTAAGAAAAAAAAATGGCCTGTACACACAGTGAGATACTACCGCACACTCACAAGTTGACTAAGTTTAAAAATACTAACAACAACAAATGTTGATGAGGTTGAAGAGCAACTGGAGCTCTTATATATTGCCAGTGGGACTGTAAAACGGTATAACCACTTTAGGAAAAAGCTTATAAAGTTTCTTATAAAACTCAGCATACCCCTCCCTGCCTTATAACCCAGAAATTCAACTCAATATTTACAAAGAGAAATGAAACAAGTTCACAAAAAGATTTGTATAAGAATGTTCATAGGAGTTTTATTTAAAGCAAAACTAGATATGGCCCAATGACCATCAACAGGAGAATGAACAAATGAATTATGGTATGTTCACATGGTAGAGTCCTACACAAGAGTAAAAAGAACAAACTACTGATATATATAATGGTATGAGTCAGTCTCCAAAGCTTCATGTTCAACGAAAGAAACCAGACAGAAAAGAGTACAAATTGTATGCACTTATATAAAGTTCTAGAAAAAACAAAACTAATAGATGGTGGGAAATAATAAGAAAGAACAGTGCTTGCCTCTGGGGGTTAGGGCAAGGATTGACAGGGAAGGGGCTGTGGGAACTTTCTGGGGAGGGGTGAGAGGTTTGGGTCACACAGTTTTTTGCATTTAACAAAATTCAGTGTCAGCCCCACTTATGATTTATGCATTTCAATACATTCATATACTTTTTTACATAAAAACTGTAAACACGTATTGATATTGCATTGCTGAAATGTTTGCTTGAAATGCATAAAAGATAAAATGAATTAATGGATGGATAGAGGGTTAGATAGATGGATAGACACAATAAAGTGAGTATATAAATGCTAATGGTGGGATCTAGGTGGAGGATATAAACTTTATAAGAAGTTCCAGACTTTTAATAAGCTTTCATGAGAAGTTTGCTATAAACTTCCTTCAATTTTTCTGTCTTTGAAACTTTTTATAGTAAAATGTTAGTGAAAAAGGTGGACCCATCTAAGTTTAATACAAAATCCATCAGCTTCACCACTCCCATTTGATTTTTTTAGACCAATGACATGAAAAATAAATTAATCTTAGAAATTTAAAGCGTACATATAAACTCATCTCCTACTTGCATTTTTCTGTCTCTGAACACCTGGAAAAGGCTAACTGATGACTGAGTAAATTATTCCTTATTGTTATATGATTACTAATCATTAAAGATGCCTTGGGACTAATAGTACCAACAATCAAGACAGGCTTGATACGGATTCAGCAAACACTTATTGAGCTGGACCATGTGCCAGGCGTTTTGCCACGTGGTTTCTTCTGCTTCATCTTCAAAACAACTCAACAGAAAGTAGACATCTTTTCAACCATTTTACAGACCTCAAACCAAACTCAGAAATGTTTAGAAATTTAACCATGGTCACAGAGCCACGGAAATGGTCTTCAGTGACTATTATTTCTCTCCTTCCAGAAAATGCACCCACTCTTCCTATCTTAAGATAAAAACCCTTATAATGTAACCACAGCCAGCCCTTTGGATGCAGCAATTACAGGCATATCTCTATTTATTGTGCTTCACTTTACTGAACTTCACAGATACTCCATTTTTTTCAAATTGAAGGTTTGTGGCTGTTCCTGTGTTGTCAGATGATAATTAGCATTTCTTAGCAATAAAGTATTTTTAAATTAAGGTA
Organism: Lipotes vexillifer; assembly: GCF_000442215.2. Lineage (NCBI taxonomy): Eukaryota > Metazoa > Chordata > Mammalia > Artiodactyla > Lipotidae > Lipotes > Lipotes vexillifer. The sequence goes on from NW_006788040.1 coordinate 1,832,378, forward strand.
TATACATTGTTTTTTAGACACAATGCTATTGCACCCTTAACAGACTACAGTATAGTATAAACGTAACTTTTATATGCACTGGGAAACCAAAAAAGTATATGTGACTTACTTTATTGTGATATTCGCTTTTATTATGGTGGTCTGGAACCGAACCTGCAATATCTCTTGAGGTCTGCCTGTAAGCTAAAGGATAGTTGCATGACAGGGACAGGCCAATCAGAGGCCTTCTCTGGGATTTTCTAAATTGAGAGTAGTAAATGGACATCTGGCTCTTTCTTATAAATCTCAGGCTCTAAGCTCATAGGTTTGAGGATAGTGGGGGTCATGAGTCCTTGATGTGAAGAATACTTTATGCCAGGATCTCTATACACACCATCCCATTCAAAGCTCGCAGGAACCCTATGAGATAACTCTCCTTCCTTCTTGTGGATGAGGAGACTGAAGGTCAGAGAGGGTAAGTCGATTTCCCAAAGGAACACAGCTAATGAGGGGAAGATTCAAAACCAGGCTTAGTCACCACAGGATAGGCCTAGAGGACTCCCCAGTGGGTCCAAGGGGTCAGCCTGGAGCTCACAAGGCCCCCTCCAATGCAGAACTGCACTGGTCAGAGCTGTCTACTGCCTTCAGCTCGGACCCCCAAATTCACAACACCAAGCAACTGCTTAACTCCCAGCAACCAGAGCAACCCAGCTAGAGACCTCTGAAGGATCTCCCTGGTTCTCAAGTCCTAGACAACACAGTCTGCCATTGCCTCTGCACAGATTCCCTTCCTGTATCAACAGGATGCAGAGCTCAGGATCTGACTGTGGTTATGGGGAAGTGAAGGAATGAATTCTCAGTTCTGGGGGACTTTGTTCCCTATGGCAGCCTCTCGGATGCCAGTCAGTCACAGTGAACTGAAGGCAAAGGACGTAACAGGAATTGGCTTTGGGAGCTGGACTCTTAGATCTGAATCCAAGCTAGACTGTGCCAGTTCATCTCATTTGATTCTGAGAGGTAACAGCAGTCCCATTTTACAGATGAGAAGACTGAGGTCAGAAAAGACTTTTAAACTCGTCTTTATGAGCTCTTTACTCCATGTAAGCTCCAGTGCTAGGCTTTCTATGTATTTGACTCACATTCTTGCCCCATGATAGGTACGGCCCATCATTCCCATTTTACAGATGACAGAACTGAGGTTTGGAGAGGCAAGTGACTCGGCCAGGAGATGGCGGAGCCGGGATTTGAAGCGACAACTCTAGAGCGTGTGTATCTGATGCCTTGCTCACCTTCCCAGGAGCAGTTTTGCTGGTTCAGATGTAGGAATGGATTGTGGCTGTGGCCTTTCTGACCCACAGGCACAAAACTGAATCTGTTAATCGACATTTTAAAATGTTTTGTTTTGTGTTTTTTTTAATGCTTAGAAGTTTTGTGCTGCCTTCAGGTAAAAGAAAGAAAACGTGATGAGGTCTCTCTCCCCCACTGCCCGCTCCTTCCCTAACACTCACCTGTTAAAAAGTCCCTCGATGGACCCACGGGCCTAAGCCTGGGCTTTGCTGGCACCTACAGCAGCTGAGATGCGGCCACCGCAGGCCACGTGCTGCTAACTGTATTACAGATTTCAGGGGGAGAGGAGGGGAAGCAGAGGGGAAAAGCGACTTTTGCCAGCTCTCCAAATGGTCCCGCCCACTAAGTCTTACTGCGTAGAAGGTGCCGGATCAGATTAGAGTCACCAATTGCCACATTATCCTGTCTTAACTTCACTAACGCTCATTAAGCTCCGAAAATCCCTTTTACGATGTTTAGGACACCTCCAGAGGAGTTTGCTGTGTAAATATTATTCCACCATTAAATCCTGCTACAAGGCCGCCGTCAACAAGTGGGATTCGAGAAGGTTCCGCCTAGGGGGCTCCGCGGGGCGCCTGTGAAGTGCAGCCAAGGGGCTCCGCCAACAAGCCAGCGCGAGCAATAAAGGCCCCCAGTTCTCCCACAGAAGCCTCCTGCCACTTGGGCCTGCTTAACAGAGCGGCTGCTGGGGCACGATTTGGGTTAAGAATCAAACACACCGTCGGGGGGCCCTGGGAGCCAGGGCCTGCCTTGGACAGCTGGTGTGCACGCTGGACCCTCTCCGGAGTAGGGGCCTCGCGGGCTGCAGCGCACTTGGTGGAGGCTGGGGTCTGGCGCCCGTCTCTCCCTCCTCGGCAGCAGATGTGGGCATCGGTCTTGGGGAGGCGACTTTTCCCAGCCGGAGGCCTCTTTGCCTTGGCTGTCCTTTCGTCTGCACGCCTTTATTAATTTATGTATTTGGAGGAGGGAAATCGCTCCATTAGGAGCCATGGATTATTGCGAATGGATAACCTATCTGACTCAGCAGATGCTGCTGCTGCGGCTGGCGCGGCTGTCACTGCTTTTTTGTTTTTCTTTTTCTTTCTTTCTTTTTTTTTTTTTTAATTTAATCAATTTCTCTTTTCAGCTGATTTGCAGGTTGCACTCCTGGGAGATGGTGACAGAAGATGGTGGACTTACATATGGAAATCGCACGACGCGGCGCCCGGCCTGGCTTGGGGTGGACACTCATTGTGCCACGAATGACCTTCGAACCCCGTACTCTGTGCCAAGTGCTGCTCTAGGCTCTGGGGACCCAGCAGGGAGCAAGACAGGTATGGTTCCTGCCGCGTGAGGTCACCGTCTAGAGCTCTGGCTGTGCGGAATCCAACAGTGTCAGTAAGTCCAGGGACACAGTGGGTGCACAGTAACCTGGGGGCGATGTAATGCACGCACAGCCCCTGGCACTGTGTCGGGCAGATAATAATTGCTCAGCTAAGGCTGTCTCTCTCTTCGGAGGTTGGAGTCCCAGGTGAATCATTTTTTGCAGCTGTGTGACATTGAGATCATCCCTTTCCCTCTCTGAGGCTCAGGTTCCCCATCTGTGAAGTGGGGCTTATAAAACGTGCCATATGGAGCTGTTAAAAGGGTTTGTTTATCCTCATGGGCTTGTGTGGCATACAGTTATTGAGCACCTACTGTGTGCTGGGTGCTGAGGGTTTAAGCAGTGATTGAGATCTGGTGCCTCCCTTGTGTTTCGTAGTCTCCTGAGGAGTTAACAGGTAAATTCAACGACCCCTGCTCGGTGCTGTGATGGGGTAACTCAGGGACACTGTGGAAGCCTCGATGAAGGGCCCTTAGTGTAGCCTGCAGGGATCAGCAAACTATGGCCCACAGGTCAAATCCAGTCCATTGACTCCTTTTGTACAGTTCCCAAGCTAAGAATGGTTTTTACATTTTTAAATGATTGTTTTAAAAGTCAAAATAATATTTTATGCCATGTGAAAACTATAGGAAATTCAAATGCCAGTGTCCATAGTTAAAGCTGTATTAAAAGCCTGCTGTACCCACTTGTCTGTGGATTGCCTACGGCCACTTTTGAGCTATGATGGCAGAGTTGAGCTGTGGCAACAGAGACCATGGGTCCCACAAGGCCTAAAATATTTGCTGTTTGGCTCTTTACAGAATGAGTTTGCCAGCCGTTGTCCTAGGGGAAGTCGAGGTGTGAGCAAAGAGCTGAAGGATGGGTAGAATTGGTCAGTTTGGGGTGGTTGAAAGGGGCAAGGAGAGGTCTGCTTTGTGGCTTGGAGAAGAAGCCTAGCATCTTCGAGGCTGATGGAAGTGCCATGAGGTAAGCTGCAAAGCACCATTGCAACTTGAGTATTGGGAATAGTGGAGGACATTGACAGCCTATCGGAGAAAGTACAGTGGAGTAATACTGATACTAGGTGTCATTTATGATGTAATTATTAGGCCCACTGCTGTAGTTCCCCTAACAGTCTCACATTCAGTCCTCCAAATGGACCCGAGTGTTGAGATCATTAACCCACTTCACAAACGAAGAATCAGGAGCTCAGAGAAGCACAGACGCCTGGTCAAGGTCACACTGCAAAACACAGATCAGAACCCCAGGCTGCATTACTCAAAAATCCATGTTCCAAACCCACACCAGTAAACCCAGACATTTCACTGCCCGTATCCTGCAATGTTATACAGCTATGCGTTGGTAAAAAGAAAGGAAAAAGAAATTGAAATGAAACTGGGCTAGAATCCAAAGGATCTTTGCAGCCATTCCTCACCCCGCCCCCTACCACATCCTGAGTGTTGTTTTTTCCAGTCCCCCCCCCATCCTGGGGCTCCTCTGAAATCCAGCCACATTGCTGGCAAGGAGAAAGGGGGGTGGGAAGCTAGGCTTCCCAGAAAAGCTAGCAGAGGAGGACTCTCTGAAATGGGTGGGGAGATGCATGTTGAAGGCGCAGTGTGTTGGCAGCCCTGGCTCCCAGCAGCTGTTGGCTGCGCACAGAATAAATACAAACGGATGGATGGGTTCGGGCTGGGAAGCCACCTCGCCTCGCGGGCTTCAGGCAAAACCGAGAGGTGCTGGATGACAGGCCTGCCAGCTGACGGGAAGTGACTTGGGTGTGGGGTTTGTGCTTTTGGCTGCTTGGCGCAGGTCTGAGCACCACCGGGGCAGCGGTGAGAGAGATGGGCGGTTCTGGAGGCAGGCACTTCCTGTCTGTGCGTCCTTGGGCGAGATGGTTCATCCACATGAACTCAGTGTCATCATCCACAAGTGGAGATAACGGTACCTACCTTTGGGGACAGTTGTGCAGTGGACACCATGGAGTACCGCCCAGATCCCCTTTCAAGGATCCCCAGATCCCCAGTGGCTGGGGTACCGCTGTCAACAAACAGCTGCAGCTGTCAGCCAAGGACAACCCAGCTCCAGAGACCCACCTCCCCAAGGTCACATCCAAGGACCGATCACTGCAGGGTGTATAGGCCTGCATGACTCCAAAGGGCCAGCCTAGCTCCAGGGCTGCCTGTGGAGTTGACCCAGGCTATTGTCCTACCTGCATCAAGGTTCAACTTCTCCCTCCACCCACTTTCCCTCTTCTCTCCCCAACACAAGTGCTATCCAAAGAGTCTTGCTAATAACTGACATGCATATGCTAAATTCTGTCCTACATGGCATCCTGGGCACCCGACCTGGGGCTGTTTGTTTGGAAAGTGCCCATGGTGAGTAGGGGTTCAGCACATGTAGAGAAACAAAGGGAAGATGAGAACTACAGTGAGAACCTACTTCAAGGTGTCCAAATTCCTCTTGATTTCAAAGACAAAGAGTGTGTGCCCTCTTCTGCAGTGCTGGTGTCCAGAGACATCTGTACTACTTGATTGCCATCACACACTGAAGCCCAGCTAGGCACTGGGCATGCCCAAACAACCAAAGGGATCATCGTTCCCAAGTGACAGATGTGAAGACTGAGATCGAGAGAGATAGAGTGATGCACCTACAACTCGACAGAGTGTCCCCTGTGATCATTTATTCATCCATTTAGAAAATATTGAATGCTGGGCTCTGGAGTCCCTCACAAAGCTCAGAGCCAAGGAGGGAGACACACGATGAGCCAGCCGAGCCTTGATAACGACAAATGTCTAAGACCAGTGATGACTGACAAGTGCAGTGTGTGATTTGGGGGTTGGAGTGGGGGACCCACAGGCAACCAGGGTGAGTCACAGAGCAGGACTGGAATTCAGGTCTTCCAGCTCTGCACCAGCAGCTACCTGACAAATCTCTGTTCAAGGGGGTTATGTGGGAGAGGCTGGGTTCTCAGTTGTTCCCTGGTTTCTCCCCAACTCTGCTTAAGAGCTAGCCTAAGGACTTCCTGGCCGTCCGGTCCAGTGGTTAAGACTCCGTGCTTCCACTGCAGGGGACACGGGTTTGATCCCTGGTCCGGGAACTAAGATCCCATGTGCCGAGGCCAAAAGAAAAGCTAGCCCCAAATGCCCCACCCTCTCTGCAACCAAGAAGCCCACATCCCTTCCCCTAGTTTCTCCTCCGTCAATCCAAGGCTGAGCAAACCCAGTTGCTTTCAAAGCAAGATGACCAAGTTTGGAAGAGACTCAGAGCCCTCTCTTCCCTCTGCATGTCTCCTGGTAAGTGGTCAGCCTCTCCTTCCAGATATCAGAGCCAAAGTCATCTTAATTGTTCTCCTGTCTCATAGGCTGAAGCATCTGTTCCCCACATAAGCTCTGTCCTGCACTCAGGCACCCCACCCGGGTCTTTTTTCCTGGCAACACCAGGGAGCTTTCCCAGCCTAGGGAGGAGTCTCTGAGGGTCACAGCTCAGTGGCAACTACTGGAATCCTGGAAAAAAACAGGTTCAGAGAGAGAGGGGGAGCCAGAGCGAGGACGGGCAGAGCCGCAGGTGGAGAGTGGTGGGTGCAGGAAACTGGCCCCAACTTCGAAGCTGTAGCTGGGAGAGCACTCCCAAAGGCAGCTCAGGTAACATAGGGCTTGCAATGCCTACCAACACAACTCCCAGAAGGTCTGGCCCCTGCCTACCCAAGAAGCATCCTGGCCAGCCCCAGGGTTTTAGTGCCCCTCCCTTAGACCTTTCTCCATGTCAGAGAGCTTTTCACAGTGAAATGTAATTATGGGTTGACCTGTCTCCTTCTCTCTCCAATCTTTGAGCCACTTGAAAGCAGGGACCACCAGGTTTGACTCATCCTGAGGTCACCAGAAGTTAGCTCAGAGCCTGGCATATAGTAGGTGCTTTGTCACTGCCTGAGTCCATGAGGGTTTCTCCTCTCTCTCCATCTCTTGACTTCATTCTTCAAACAGGCCTCAAATGGTGGCTGGGTTTGGCCATCAGCCTCTCTGGACTCATATGCCCCTTGCCTAGAAGCCCATCAGGAGAACAAAAACTAGGGAAGATTCTCATTGGTCCAGATTGGGTCGTGGGTTTCTCTCTGAAGCATCACATGACCTGGGGAAAAGCTAGTTCTGATTGGCCAGGTCTGGGTCAGGTGTGGCTCCTGTGGCTGGGAGTGGGGCCAGCCACATCAGGACCACAGGGCATAGGTTTCCCACAGGAGAGGGGGGTTCTGTGGCTCCTTCAGATGAGGGTATGAGACCAAGAGAGACAGTGGATCTCCACCAAGCACCGTAGTTCAGTCTTGGGGAAAAAAACTTTTGTTTACCCAAACTATCTGATTGTTTTGTGAAGTAACTGGTAGTTTTCCCCAGAAGGAGAGATTCTGAAAGTCCTCATACTCAGAGCCTATACTGGGTTATGAATGCACCCAGTGGACAGCCAACAAATATTTAAACCTGAGGCTGAGAGGTGGGCGGGGGCAGAGTGTGAAAGGTCATGAATGATACAACAAGAGGCCCGGTCCTGTCGCTCAGCACAGTCTGGACCTCAGGATGGCCATCTGTGTTTGTAAATAAAGTTTTATTGTAAAACAGCCACGCACATATTGCTTACAGCTGACTTCACACTCCACCTGCAGAGCTGAGTAGCTGTAAGGGAGACCATCTGGCCCACGAAGCCAAAAATATTTAATAGCTGGCCCTTTACAGAAAGTTTGCTTGTCCTTGTGAGAGAGAGAGAATTGGAGGCACAAGAGTGTCGTAATCCACTCTGTATTTTAAGAAGATGAATTCTACACTCTAGACAGGGTAAGGAGATATTTTGAAGATTGAGTCTGGACCTTGCAGGTCATATGGATGTGGTTCTCCAGGAGCCGACCCTGAGACAAGGAATCTGTGCAAGGAGTTTATTTGGGAGGTGATCTCAGGAAGCACCCTTAGGGAAGAGAGGAAGGGAGGTGAGGAAGGGAGGTGAGGAAGGGAGGTGGCCTTTAAAGGGGGCAGTGTATACAGGTTGCCATTCTGGGCGAATGGAGCTTATGCCCACTGTGGACTCTGGGAGCAGTGTGGATCACACGCCTGTGAGGCAACAGGGAGCCAGGGTATTTATAGACTTAAGTGCTGAGACTAAGACCGACTGAGCCAAAGCTTCCTGAGTTCCAGCCTTTGCCCTGCCTGTTACCAGCTGTGGAGGCTTAAGCAAGTCCCTTTTGCTCTCTGGGCCTCAGTTTCCCCATCTGTAAAATAGGAAGGTTCTAGGAGTCCTTCCAGCTTGGAGAATCGATGACTTTCTTGCCTTATCCCAGACTGTCCCAGGCCTGACTATTGGGTGATTCTGATGACATTGGCTTGTCTCCTGGTCCCTCCAGGACGCAGCTGGAAGTTTCTTTTCCCTCTCAATGTTCACAGTGTGTTTCTGACACACCTTCTAATCTCACACTTTTGTTTTCCTTCGTGCACTGGAATTAACCCAATGTCTCCATGTCTGGTTATGCATCTGTAGTAACCTGGTTGTCGCTTAAATGCAGAGTCCTGGAACCTTCCTTAAGACCCACTGAGTGCGAATCTCAGTGCAGGAGGGCCCTGACATCTGCGTTTCAGCAAATGCCCCTGGGGATGCTAAGGCTGCTAACGGTTGTGATTCTCTGCAAAGGTTCCAGGCTCAGGCTGGCATCTCTGACTTGCCATGTGGTTTGGGGGAATCAGCTACTCTCTCTGATCCCTATTTCTATCACAAACACGGAGCTAACCGTATGCCCCACCTTGTGGCAGGGTGAGGCTTAAAGGAAACACTGTGTATAGAGCCGTCAGCAAATTCAGACTACCCTGGCCATCTTTATGTCAGGTCTGAGTCCTGCCTACCAGCTCAGGAGCGTGTGACATGTCACAGCTGTTTATTTTCTATAAGTCAACTTAATTTCTATTTCCAGCCCCCATCCCATTGCGCTGGAGGAAAACATAACCTTGGGCACATATTCTGAAAGCCCAGTTCCCACCATACCCCTGGGTGTTGCCACAGCCAGGCTTTTGGATATGAAACACCAGGAAACCGTGGATCCTGTTCAGTTTTCTGCATTGGCTTTACCCACCCCCAAATGATGACACCGGAGCTGGTGACCAGCTGGAATGAGATGGGAAGACAGAAACGATGCACTGCCCACCGAAACAGAAACGCACACATACACCCAACAATTTAGATTCAAAATGTTGTCCAGACACATTGCCTCCACCCCACCTCACATTGCCTATTTGATTAGACCTTTCCTGAAACACCAGTGAGGAGGGTTTTATTGGGTGGATATGGTTAAAGGATAATTTTAAAATAAAGCTATAGAATCACGACTCTCGTGCAGTTACAAAATGAACATGCGTCAAAGAGTGTAGTTAACTCAATAATGAGGGAACCAGAAAGATAGCACAACTGGTTCAAAGGAGATTTCAAACAACACACACATATACAGTCAATCAGAAAGGCTGGGATTAATTTACAAGGAGATGCAAAACTGCTCGATAACTTTAGGGCAATAATCAATTGCATTCTGCTGGACAAAATGCATTTGCATTTCTATGGCATGAGTCATTTGTATTACTATCAGTTTTTTTTAACTTAGAGTTACAAAATAGCTCAAAGACAGTGAAAGGCACAATAACCCCTAGGGCTGTGCAAGGCAGAACATCCAGCCATTGTTTATTTCGTTTTTTGCCTATATCAACGTCATTGGCAATTTTTCCTGACCTTATGATACTGCCACCACCGTCCCAGAAAAGAGGAGAGAAGCTGTTTTGTTTCTCCCAAGGTTCCGTTTCTTAATCTGCAAAATGGGCTTGGTAAGAGCCCTTGACAGCCCAGGGACAAGAGCCCGGCAGTGACACAGACAGTGAGAGAGGGGAATCGTGTCAGGAAAGGGTTCTCAATCTGAGTCACGCGTGTGTCCGTCCTTCTTGATTTGGGCCACATCCTTGTTCTACCTTAAAAGAGTTACTGTTTCCTTTACAACAATTCTGATTGGATAATACCCACGAAATCAGAGGATGAGGTGCTGGTTCTATTTATTTTACCTTAATACATATGAAAGTAGACATACAGCCATTGAGATAAGAAAAGTAAGTTCATCCTTGTACCTACTAATCCAGGGCTCGAGGGGAAACCCTGGATTAGGAAGGTATCGGGCAAGAAAGGAAATAGAAGCCGGCACACAGACTGTCATAGACACACATCACCACCACCTCCACCAAGCTAATCAATTTACGACTGGCAAACCCCATCCTGAAAGAAGAGGGAGGGCAAATGAAACCCTATCGAAGGCAGGACTTAGAAGCAGAGACCAAAGGCTGCCCCGGGGAGGGGTTGTCATTCTCTGGACTGTGGCTGGCAGATCCCTGTGCCTCCGTGCACCCCTCCCCCAAGCCCCACATGCCCCCCACCTGCCCCTCAAATTCCCCACGGGCTCCTGCTCTGCACCTTTAGATGCCCAGATAGTGGCCCCCTCCTGTGATTCATCCGGCTGGAATGTGGGAGTTCTCACATTGCTTGAGCTAAAGCCTTTTAATTCCCCTTCGGTGATGAATGGGCGAGGCTCTCAAATGAAATGTCGAGGCTCTGTGTCCAGGCCCCCTGTACTCCCCCTGCTCAGCGTAATTATTTCTGTACAGAACGTGTCAAGTGCCCCCGCTTCCCGGGAACTTGTTTTGCATGCAAACATTTGGTGATTAAGTGAGGCTTACTTAATTAAGCACTTTGTAATGACTCTTAAACCAGAGAAGGGTGGATTAGGAGTCCGATTCGTGCTGGTGATGTAAAAAGCGCCTTCGCATCAGGAGAGGCAGACAGGGATCCAGCCTGGGGAACAGAGTAGGGACTGCAGCAACTGGGACAGAATCATTCATTCATTCACTCATTCACTTATTCATGGAGCACATCCAGGAGCCAGGGCGTATGGTGAATGATATCAATAATAATAATGCCAGGCATGGGGCTAGGAAGTCTGATGAATAACATTACAATGCATAGGAGCAGATAATACTTGAGAGCTGGCTTTCATAGACACTGTGCTGCTGCCACACATAATAATAATATTAATAACAATATTAATTGCTTATTTACCTAGTTGTGGTCAGACTCCCCCAGAGTGATGTACAGTGAATTCCCTGATGTCTCCTGGTTGCCCTCTGCCTGATTTTGATGTGGTCCTTCAAGCCCTGGAACTCTACTTGTTTTCTGACCGTTACCTTGGCTTTCAGAAACAGCCTCCTCTTTGTCACTTTCTTCCTTACTCAAAGTTTCTCACCCACCAGTGACTCACTTTTCCCATCTGTATAATGGGCAGTTTGACGTGGATCATCTCTAAGTCTCTGTCTGATGCTTGAGGGTCTCTGGAGCAAGGAATGTCTCCTCTGCTTTGGGGACCACAAGAATAACAGTGGCAATTACAGGACCCTGGCTATCAGTTGCAATGTCAGAGACGGCTTCAGAGCCCAGCCTTGCACAGCTCTGAACCAGAGCAAGGCTGAGTCTCATCTTTGATCTTCAGAAGCTGTGTGACCTTTATCAAGTGGTTTGCCCTTTCTGAGGCACAGACCCCCTCACCTCTCAAATGACTGCTGTGAGCCATCTGTACAGGCTCACGGGCTGTAAGCCCCCTTTAAAACTGTCTGCCTGGTGGCAGAAGCCATTGTTTCCCAAACGTGACCCCACAAATATACCCCAAAGCGTCCACTTCCCTACTTGTCTTTGTTTTCTCATTTATATCATAACCTGGAAAAAATGCTTTATAACCTGAACGATCATCTTATAACCAAGGACTTCCTATGGGACTTTGGAGCCTGGATTGCTATGTGCTTTCACAATTGTGAGCTTGCTGCGTAAAGACCAAACAGCCTCACAGTGTGGTTCCAGTGAAGATTTTGCAGGTGTTTTAAGGGTAGGATGCAGAGTTGTCTCTTCAAGTGCCAGATACAAGCACGGTGGTCTTCAGCAACAAGGAGTCTCAGCCCCACAGTGTAGCATGAGACTCACATGTGAGTGGACGTGTCACTAGACCCTAGTTCTGCACGACTGACGTGCAGTCATTCACTGGCACTGAGGGTTGTAGGAAATACGCAGGGAAGACCTCTCTCTGTTCCTGATGCCAGCAGG
>NW_006788040.1:1844202-1849030 GCF_000442215.2 Lipotes vexillifer
GAATTATACTAGGTGCTCGTTAAATGATTTAAAAAACCTGTTTCATGCAAAGCTGACCACCATCTTGTCTACTCAAGTGATGCAACATTAAGATCAGTAGGTGGAGTTAAACGTGGGTCTGATTATCCTGAGCTAACAAGTAAAGTTTGCCATTTCAGACAGCACCTCAATCCTAAAAGTCATTCTCTGCTTTGGAAGTATACAAGTTAGCCAACAGACCTTGAATGTGGCAACCACTGTTACTCTGTTACCCAAAGTCCATTCTCCCTTTCTTCCCTAGTGACAGGCCCCTTCTTTTATCTGAGGTGCTGATATGCCCAGCTAAAAGGTTTTTTTTTGTTTTTTTTTTGTTTTTTTGCGGTACGCGGGCCTCTCACCGTTGTGGCCTCTCCCGTTAGCGGAGCACGGGCTCCGGACGCGCAGGCTCAGCGGCCATGGCTCACGGGCCCAGCCGTTCCGCGGCATGTGGGATCTTCCCGGACCGGGGCACGAACCCGTGTGCCCTGCATCGGCAGGCGGACTCTCAACCACTGCGCCACGAGGGAAGCCCAGCTAAAAGGTTTTATTCCTTGCTTCCCTTAGATATAAAGTTGCCAGTGCATCATAAGCTGAGGTCATTAGGTGGTATTTCTGACCAGGTTCTTTAAAAAGGGTAGATGTACCTGGGAGGCATGCTTCCTTCTGTTTTCTTCTTGCAGCGAGCACAGATGCCATAGCTAGAACCACAGCAGCCACATTGTGACTATGAGGCACCTTGAACTAGGTGACCATGTGCTAAGGATGTTAGTACAGAAAAGACTAGGCATTCCCTCATTTCTTTGACACAAGTGAAAAATAAAACCTCAACTCATTTAAAGCATTGCCATTCTGGGTGCATTTTATTAGTCTTCATTGCCATTCCCAGCTGATAGAGTTTATATATAGAAGCAGATCTAGAATGCCATCTTTCTATATTAGACCTGGCATAAGTGGTTTAGATTCAAGAAGGAAGTATCTTCTGCCATATTAAAATAATGTTGATAATTTAAATTCTGTGGTTTCATAGTTACGTTTATAATTATAAGGTGAAGGGGCTTCCTACAAAAATAAGATGTAAGAAGTTTATATGTTGACTTAACATTTGTATCAATTTTTTTTTTTTACATCTTTATTGGAGTATAATTGCTTTACAATGGTGCATTAGTTTCTGCTTTATAACAAAGTGAATCAGTTATACATATACACATGTTCCCATATCTCTTCCCTCTTGCGTCTCCCTCCCTCCCACCCTGCCTATCCCACCCCTCCAGGCGGTCACAAAGCACTGAGCTGATCTCCCTGTGTTAAGTCAGTTTTAAAATAAAGTGACTTAAATAAATATTAGGGACCTCTTCATTTTCACTTCTTAAAAGAGGCCCATACATTATTTGAGCTCAAGAAGTGCTGGGCCTGGGACTTCCCTGCAGCTGTGGCCACAACTCCTTTTGTACACCCTGACTCACTGGAGAAAGAGAAGCAGAAGAATCAGGAATTCTCATTAGCAGGTGAGAAGAACTCAAGCTGGTTTTGCTTGAAGCGAGGGTGGGAAATAAAAGAAATGCTTTCTTGAGTTTTGAAAAACTTTCCCACCCAAGCCAAGGCCCAGCAGCATTTGTCTTCTCAGGGTTTCCTGGCCTGGAGCGAGGCCGGAAGGCAGAAACTCTGAAGCACCTTGTGAGAGGCTGTTTTTATAGCGTCCCCTGCAAGAGCTGGCCCGGGAAAGGTAGGGGCTCCAAGGGAAGCCCCGCCTGATGAGATTTCCAGCTCCAAGCAGGTGGAGCTGCTGTGACTGAGAACAAATTCATCACACATCAGGCCAGGACTTACTGCTGGCCAAATCATGTCCCTTGGTGGCCCCCATCTCTTCATCTGTGAAACAGGACCACGAGACCAACAGAGCTCAAAGGGGCATCCATAGACGGAAAAAATGCCATAACCCATGTTCATACAGGAGATACCTACGAAGGGTGAGGGCTCGTGTTAGAGTTAACTTAGCTTGTTTAATGTATTTCTTTTCCTTCCAAAGGGATACTTATTTTACCTTTTGGTTGCAAATGACATTTCCAGGTCCCCAGTCACATTCAGATGAATCCAGGTGGAGCCTTGGACTGGGTGTAGATAAATGTAGGGGCCGAGGCTGCACCCTGAAACAAGTTCAGAGGTGAAGGAGACTTGGGTCAGAAGAATCATGAGAAAAAGGACCCAGAGCAAATCTTCCCCACTAATCGTCAAGTTTAGGGCAGAGGGTGTTTGTTTTGAGCAGCTATGAGTGGGCAGAGCTATGTGCTGACTTTAACAAGGTGAAGTTGAATAGGAATAAGCCTGAAGTTGTCCTTCTGGGTCCAAGAAGTCAATGATGTAAGTTGTAGTGGCAGCATTTTTTACTATTATTACAGCTAACATTGGGTATTTGCTATGTGCCAGGCATATTGCCAAGCATCTGTATGTGTTACTTTACTCCAAAGAAGCAGTGGATTCCCCCAGCAAGGGGCTGAGTCCAGCCAGGTAAAGCACCAGGGTGCCTGGGGAATACTGGATGAAGACCGAGTCCCCCGTAACAGACCCATCTGGAGTCATTTATTTATCATCCATCTCTCTTACTAGACTGTGAGCCCCACGAGGGCAGGGACTGTCTCTGGCTGGTCTACCCTGAATCCACTGCTTAGCAGGGTATCTGGCGCATGTAGCGTCTGAGTGCATTCTGTTACATGCACGAATGCAGGAATGAATGGAAGCCAGCCTCTTGGCAGACATTCAGGCCCTTAGTGGCACGTTAACTTCTCTGGTATTCCCAGACCAACCTCAATTCTGATGTGATTCAACACATAACAGCCGTGTCATCCAAGATGGCACATGTGCTAAGAGTGTGGGTCTAGAGTCATAGTTCTACTGGCTTTGAATCTCTGCTCAACCAGTCTACCAGGTGGAAGACCTTGGGCATGGGAACCAAGCCTCAGCTTCCTCCTCTGTAAATAATAATAGAACTTAAAGGAAGAGAGAAGTTGTGAAAGTTAAATAAGATATGTATGCAAAGCCCTGGGCACAGTTCTTGGCCTAGAGTGTGATATTGTGAGCTATTGTTATTGTTATTTGTGGAGTTGAACTTTTGGACCTAGAGCTAGGATTTTCATAGTTCTCTGTTAACTTTCACTTTGCAAGGTCTGGTACAATCTCCAATCACTGGAGATCCTTTGGGGACCTGAGTCTTTTGCCCATCCGGAGCCCACTCTCCCACATTTGATCATGAGTATTTGGTGTCTCCTCCCAAACCACCAGGAAAACAGGAGTCCGTGGTCAAGGCAGAGCCACATGGGTCCTTCTGATGGAGCGGCTGTGTTTTCACAAAGACAAAAGCAGGGGTGCCAAACAAATTTGATGAAATTGAGTTAGCCTCACTGACCAGGCAAAGAAGGAGCACAGATTTGATCCAGAAGTCCCCAGAGAGGCTCCAATCAAGGCCAACCTTGACCACATCCATCTGGGTTCTGGGCATTGGGCTAAGGATTTCACGTGCCTTATCTCATTTAATCTTCACAAGGACCTGAGAGATGACTTCTATGATTGTCCCCATTTTACGGGTAAGAAACTTAGGCTCGCGGAATGCAGAGTCACGCGGGAAGTGGCCAAATGGGATCTGAACGCAGTTCTGTTAAGTTGAAGCTTTTAACCCAAGACTTAAGTCATGCCAGACTCAAAGGCTTTTATTAGAGGTTGGCTGCTGTCCGCTTGGCTATGGGAGTCAAGGACTCTGGGGTTTGCAGAGTGACACCACAGGGCGTCTCGAATCCCACCCCGAACTCGCCCACCGTCACTCCTGTGGGCTCTCCCTACAGGGAGGGCTGCCTTGGGAAACACCGACTTCCAAACTGTGTGACTCCCCGGCTTCAATCACACTTACGTGGATGAAATGACACTCCCCTCCAGGGACCAGCGCGGCAATTTGTTTTGGCCGTGTTCAAAGCCAGGCTCAGTGATGAGGGCCTGATTTCCCACACCCTGGAGTGACTCAGAGCATCAGAGATGAAATGAAAGGTTTCGAAAGAGAGAAGATGGAGCCCTGCCTACATTCAGATATGTGGTGCAAGAAATGTATTGCCATGCATTCTAAATGTGAAAAATGGGAGCCAGCCTCAGAGCCTGACAGTAGGGAAGTGTTTCCACATCAGCCACTCTTTTGCATCTATTTTAAAATAGGTGCGTTCATTTATTCTATGTTCTGTTGATTCATTTACTCATCAAGTATTTATTGACCCCCTACTATGTACAGAATGCTGGGAAAGATCCTGGTGATGCAGCAGGGGACGGGATGGTGGCATCCCTGGCCTGGGGGAGCATCAGTTCATCAGAGCAGACCAGCAATTCATGGGTAATTCCAACACGCACAGGGCTAGGGAACATACAGGTGGCCATCCCATCATGGGGCCTCCTAGCACGATTACAGGGTAAATTTAATGACTTGGGAAAATCCTTATGCTAAAACACTAAGTGAAAAAGCAGGTTACAAAATTTCTCATGGAGCATAATTCCAGCTTTATTATAAAAATATATGTGTACGTGACTAGGGAAAAAGACTCATAAGGAGATGCATAAAAACGTCAACAGTGGTTATTGCAGAGTTGCGGGAATTTAATATTCTTCCTTTTACCTTAACACAAGGCTCCAGTGCTCAACCACAAGTAGGTATTCATTTCGTTTTATAGGTTTATATACATTTTAATTATAAAGTAATTTATACTCATTGGAAAACTCCAAAGTCCCTAACTCCCCTCTCCCCACTCAAAACCCCATTTTTTTTTTTTTTTTTTTTTTT
>NW_006788040.1:1849280-1866066 GCF_000442215.2 Lipotes vexillifer
TGGCATGTGGGATCTTCCCAGACCAGGGCACGAACCCGTGTCCCCTGCATCGGCAGGCGGACTCTCAACCACTGAGCCACCAGGGAAGCCCAAAACCCCATTATTTTAAAGTGTGATGTTCATCCTTCAGGTCACACCCTCCCACACGCACGCGCGCGCACACACACACACACACACACACACACACACACATGTACTGCACTCTTATAGTATCACTTTGTTTCTGTTTTGATTTGTATTCTGTTTATAATATGGTTTGTTTCCTAATTAAAGAAATACATATTTACATATATACACATATATGTACGCATATATATAATTTCTGCAACTTTCCCTTAACAATATAGTTTGATCATTTTTTCATAACAGCACATGTAGATATACCCCAATTCTTATTAACAGCTGCAGGGTATTCCAAAGTACTGCTGTAGCATGATTTACTTAATCAACCCCCTAGTGATGGACATCCTTAGATAAATGTCTTTGCATATCTATGCAAACATTTACAATCAGGCCTCTGGCTGGGTCACTGGGTGTGGTCTATTTTTAATCAGTTATTAAATTAGCATTGAAATAACAATCATACAGTCTAGGTGAGTAGAAGAAAGGAGCTAAACACTCACAATAGTACTGCTTGGTCCCATTTTATAGATGGAGGAACTGAGGCCCAGGGAGGGCCGCTCCTGGCCAAGGTCATGCAACAAACAAGTGCCACGGCCAAGTCTAGAAGTCGGGACTGACTCCCATCAGGGGCTCTTTTCTCCCTCTCACCCCTAGCTCTATACTCACCTGGGCTGGGACCCCAGAGATCTCTCTGCAACCCTCCCTCCAGGCCGCCCTGTCTTTGTCCACAGCTGGTTTATTGACAGCACTTTCAATGTGTGGCCTTGTGGGTGGAATTATTGGCCCTTAATTGAATTGAAAACAAAAGGAGATTGAGTTTTATGGGGAGCGGGAGGCCACGGGAGGGGGGAAAATCAAATGCAGAGCAAGCATGAAAGGTTCTCAGAGGAAGCTCAGCTGCAGGTGGGAGTGTGGGCTGCCTCGGCTGTTTATGGAGCCGCAGAACTTAAGGTCAGTCCCTCCCAGGGGGCCCTCTGTTGTCGCCCCCCCCAACTCCACTCCTACTGGGTGCTGTCCTCTCCCAGGGTCCATGCTGCAGACTCTGTGAAGCACCTGTGCTCCCTTCCACGCAGCAGGACAGAATAGGACACTGGCTCCTGGTGACTCAGGCATCTTAGGTCTGGCTGCCTTAGGGGAGCGAGGGAGGCCAGCCCCTCACTTCAGGAGCCAGGTTTGGGGAGAAAGCACGTCTGCATCATCAATCATCTCCATGCCTCTTCATAGGCCCTCTGTAAGAAGGCGGAGCAGACAGTGGTAAACAAGTCCAGGAAAGTCCCACCACCAGATAGCAGCCTGCTGTGGACTGAATTACGTCCCATCCACCAAATTCATATATTAAAGTTTTAACCCTCAATGTGACTGTATTTGGAAATAGGCCTATAACGAGGTGATTAAAGTTAAATGAGGTCATAAGGGTGGGGCCCCGCTCTGATGGTTTGTGTCCCTATAAGAAGAGACACCAGAGCACGCTCTCTCTCTCTCTCTCTCTCCCCTCCCCCCACCTTCTCCATGCACTTGCAGCAAAGAAAGACCGTGTGAGCACGTAGCAAGAAAGTGACCATCTACAAGCCAGGACTACAGTCCACACCAGAAACCGAATCAGCTGGAAACTTGATCTTAGATTTCCAGCCTCCAGAACTATGAGAGAACAAATTTCTATTCTTTAGACCACCCCGACTATGGTATTTTGTTAGAGCAAGCTGAGTAGACTAAAATATGGCCCATCCAGGACCTGAACTCAGGGCTCCAAATTCCCAAGCCCAGTGCTTTCCCCCCGCCATTTTTATCCATTCGTCCCTCTGTCTGGCGTGTGTTTCTGTCTGCAGACTGACTTACTCCAAGGCTTGGCTCAGAGGTTATAGATTATTTATTTCTGTTTACCAGGGCTCAACTCAATGCCTGGCACAGCCTTGGTCCTCAGAGAGCTTTGCTTAATGAAGGGATGCATGTTTATAGAAACATAAATATTCATGGAGCCAAGAATGTCACTGGGAGTGGGGGCAGGGGATGAGGATGAAATGGCCTCTCCAAGGAGGTGCTCACTAAAGGAAGAGAGAGGTGTGAGCTGCAGCCAGCATGGTAGCCATGGACGGAGGAGCATACCAGGCAGAGGGACGATGTGAGCAGAACCAAGGCGACTGGAAATTCAGAGGCTGTTCCACCGGAAATAGCAAATGGCTTTCTGATCAGCCAGAGAAGAGTGGATGAGAACCAGAGAGTGGCAGAGGCCGTACTGGGAAACCTGTGTGCATGCCAAGGCCAAGGGATTGATTATGACCCCATGGGATTTGACTCCTCAACTTGCCTTGCAGACCCTGGAGGGACTCATGGCATATTCTTACAGGAACACAAAACCACAGGATAAACACAGTGCATCTTCCTGGAGCGTTAATTACCTTTTTAGGGTTATTATTTATAACTATGAGATTTGCAGCCCTGCAGGTGGCTAAGCACGCAATCTCTGGAGTTCCCATCTGAGTTCAAATCTTCCTTCAAATTGCTGGCTGCGTGACCTTGGGCAAATCATTTCACCTTCCTTGTGTCAGCTATCTCATTTTGTAAGTGTAAATAAGCACCTAAAAACCTGTACTTGGGTGTTTGTAACACTTTATGCATAAAAGCCCCAGACTGGAAACAACCAGGATGTCCTTCAGCAGGTGAATGGATAAACTGTGACACATCCACACAATGCAGTACTACTCGGGAACAAAACGGAAGAACTAGGGATACGCACATCAACTTGAGTGGATGTCAAGGGCATTATGCTGAGTGCGGAAAGCTACTCAAAGCTTTATGCTGTGTGATTCCATTTATATAATATTTTTGAAGTGACAAAATTACAGTGATGGAGAACAGATCGGTAGTTTCCAGGGACTGGGGTTGAAGGGAGTGTGTGACTATTACAGGGTGGTCTGAGAGAGTTTCTTTGTGGGGATGGAGCTGTGTATAATCTGAGCGTGATGGTTGCTTTTACTCTATAGCTGTGATAAAATGTCATAGAACTGGGTGGATAGATAGATGATATTATCTATATATCTATACATATACACACAAACACACGTACACACAACATGAGGTAGATAGATAGATAGATAGATAGATAGAGATGTAGAGAGTGCATGTACAAACTGATAAGCTCCAAATAAGGTGTGTAGCACTGTAGCAAAGTCAGTTTCCTGGTTTTGACAATGCACTATGACTGTGTAAGATACTATCGTCATCGAGGGAAGGGTACGTGGGAACTCTTTGGCCTATTCTGGCAGCTTCTTATGAGTCAAACTATTTCGAGTTAAAAAGTTATTTTTAAAATGCAGATAGTCACAGTCTCTACCTTGCGATGTGGATGACACAAGATGATTTGTGTAGGGTATCTGGCACCCAGCAAATATTCTAAATATTCTAGATATGTTAGCTTTTTGGAAAGGGGGGTTGGTAGGGGATGGATTCTGGGAGCTTCGCTGAAGCTGACAGTATTTCCTGACGGAAACTCTTAAGGCCAAAAGAGAATTCAGATTTAATCTCTCAAGAAGAAGGAGAGGAAGAAAGAGAGAGAGGCAGAGAGAGGAGCTCTGGTTTGTGTATGAGCCTACATTCCCCGTCAAGCGACGCCTCCAGACGCTTTGCAAGTTCCTTGCGCAACATCTGTTAATCCCGTGATGTCAAGGCCCGAGCTCACCGAGCCTGGGAAATCGCTGCTGTGTTTTACTGACTTCCCCACAGTTGGCAGTTTCCCTCGGAATCGCCGTGTTAATCAGAAACACGCCGTCCATATTGTCAACACTTTGCTTAACCACTTCTATAAATTCAGCATTACTGTTGGAAAGGTCCCGAGTTGATGGATGAAATTGGTGGTGGCCCCAGACAGCCCAACCCCATAAAACAAAGTCAGGGCATGAGGCTCTAAAGAGGGAGACACTTGACATACACCGGGACACGTGACATGGCAATGACTCACCTCTGGGCTTGAAAGCATGGCAGGTCCTACAAGGAAACCGGCCAAGGAGCAAGGAAGGTCTTCAGGTAGTATCCTGACAGGGAGATTATTGGAGGAGTCTCTGCCCCATGAATTCGGGTGATGCCTGGAATGAAGCCGGGGGACGAGAGAAAGTGGAGGAAGCTTGGGGAGAAGGGAGTCCATGAGATGGCATAACTGGTCCACCCTGGTCCAATCACGCCCATTCTCTTGAAGCACGTGCTTTGATTGGCTGGTGGCCTCCAGTGATGCAGGTGGGTGGGATGCATCCTTCCTTGGAGCATGGCCTTCCACACATTCCTAAATAGGAGGTACAGAGGTGTCTCCATCTATCCTTCAGTCTGTCTGTTATCTGCCTGGTGTCATGTGCTGACCACAGGCCTGGGATCTGGCAGACCCAGTCTGAGCTTTGTCCCACCCTTGGGCTGGGACACGTACAAATGGGAATGTTTCCATTCACTCCTTGAGTGCCTACTGTGTGTCAGGCCAAGTGCCAGGGAAACCACAGTGAACAAGATGACTATGGTTCAGCTCTTCATGGCCTCGGAGTGGGTGAGGCAGACAGACATTGGCCAAGTAATTAATGCAAAATGCTAGAACAATCTACAAGAAGGGCCCCAGACTTATTTTGGGGGATTGAGGAAGGCTCTCCCAAGGAGATGATATTTAAGTGACACACAGAGGATGAGACAGGGGTGGGTTAAGAGCAAACAGGAGGGTTCCACGCAGAAGGAATAGCCCTGAGTCTGGTAGGACTGTGGGACTTCCAGGGTCTGGATGAAATCTGGAAGGTTGGAGCCCAGTGAACGAGGAAGCAGTTGGTGTGGGGGGAAGTTGGAGGGACAGGCCGGGGCTGGACCACACAAACTCCCAAGGCTTTTGATTCCAGTGGGGAAACTGAGGCCCGCAGCGGGCCAGTGATATGGGCAGCGTCCAAAGGCCTTAGCTCATGCCTTGCAAAGCTAACCAAGATGGTGGCCTGCATCCATTGCCCACTCCTCTCCCTTCATCCCTGCTCCAGAGGGGAAAGGCTGGCTGGACAAGGCATATTCCTCAAGACTGAGGCAACAGAGACATCAACCAGCTCTTGTCTTCAAGCAGCCTCCTCTCCCCAGACTTTCAGACCCTTGGAGAGGGGCCAGGCTTCTGACTCCCAAGAAGAGACTGCCCAGAGGTGCTGGCCCTTCTCCTCCCACACTCCCCCGTCCCAGCTCCCCAGGCCAGCAGCTCTCCCTTCCACATCCTGCCCACCTCATCCAACATTTTCCAAGAGGCTGTTTTTCCAGAAACACGAGTTGAGCAAAACAGTCTTCCTCCCTGAACTTGAGTCTGAAATAATAACCCCAAGAAACACACACTTTCTTGGAAAACCCTTCAGAGCCTCCCGCTGCCTTTGGACACGTCAAAGCTGGGTTTGTTAAAATAATAATCTTTAGGAACTCAAGCCTCTCGGCCGCCAAATGCCTTGCATAAGAGTATCACGCACCTCCATCCCTGACCCAGAAAACTGGGCCATGAGCTGATGTCGCCCGGCATCCAGAGTGAAATCACTCGCTCTCTCTTTTTCTGTCTTTCTTTTTTATTTTCTCTCTCTCTCTCCCTCCCTCTTTCTCTCTCTCTCTTTTTCATGTACAGATGGCTTCCTGAATCTTGCAAGGTCTTAAGCATCTGAGTGATGTGCTCACGGAGACAGGATGTTTTGAACAGGGTTGTACTTGGGTTAGGGGCTGGGGCGGGGGGAGACTGAGCAGGCCAGAGGCTCTGGAAATTGTGAAGCCTTTGGATTTGGTTTCCACTGAGAAGCATCCAGCAGGATAACAAGGGGGCATCCAGTCCAGCTGACTAGCTGTGACAAGTGTCTCCCTCAATGCCTGCGTGGCAGGCTCGTGTGGTCGCCATCTGCCCGAGCAAAGTGGCCGATTTCAGTGTCTTCAGCAGCCATTTGCAGGAAGAAATCCACATTTCCTAGTTTAGCTGGTGGTGTGTAGACTCTTGGGCTCTGGAGTTGGGTGGTCCTGGGCAGGATCTCTGGCTCTGGTGCTTACCAGCTGTGTGACTTGGGCAAGGGACCTTGCCTCTCTGAGCCCCAGTTTGCTCCCCTGCAAAATGGCAGAGTTAAGAGGATCTCACTCAGGGGTTGTAGTTAACATTCGGGAAGGTGCTTAGGACAGAACCTGCATGCCGTGCCGTGAGAGCCCGCTGGATGACAGGATGCTGAGGAAGCCGTCCGCCACCCTGCCCTGGGTGGCACCCAGGATTTCCTCCAAGTGGCCTTGGGAGGAGGAAGCCTCTGAAAGGGGTTGGTGGAGAGGGTAGGGAGGTACACAGGCAGGCTCAGCTGGCCTCTCACATCTGACCTTCGCAGTGGCTGGGTTTCCACCATTGAAAGCTCATTTTTTTCCGCCTCCAAGAGTTCCCTGCAAAATATCAATCCCCTCTAGAGGGATGGAATATTTATGGAGCATCAGTTAGTTATTCTAGAGACTTGACAGCCCAGATAACAACCCAAGGAAGCACCTACTAGTCATGTCCCCATTTTAGAGATAAGGAAACTGAGTCCCAGAGAGTTTCTATCAACTGATGAAGCCACACAACTAGCGAAAACTGGAGAGCCTGGAAATAAAGCAGGTAATCTGATTCCAGAGGCCCTGGGCTAACCACTTACCTTCACTGCCCCCCAGTGTGTCCTGTGTCCAACTTTTATTCCCATTGCCTGTGTCGGGGAGGGGGCTGCTTATTACCCGGCACAAGCTCTGAACTCAGTTCTGGGTTCTCATCCCAGCTGTGACCATTCCTTGCTGTGTGGCTTTAAGCAAGTTGCTTTCCCTCTCTGAGCCTCCACTCCCCCATCTTGAAAATGGGCATAAAAATAATACCTATGTTTAAGTGCGTAAAGGGACACAATGAAATGACCCACATAAAGCACCAGACACTTGGAAGATACTTTACAAAGTAATCTAAATGGTGATTCTCTTCTTTTTACAGAGTGAATGGATACACTTATGGCCCAGCCACTTAGAGAGTATTTTTGTCCAATCCAGTGGAGTCTCCTCTCCTCTTTTTTTCTTCTCAACCTTTGCTCAGAAGCTAAATCAGAGCTGAGTGCTGGTCCCTGACAGGCGCTGCCTTCAGCCAGCCGCCAGTGGCCGTCCAGCATGCTTTATGGGCCCTCTGCCTCTGCAATTAGCGCCTCGGCCTCAGAGGGATGTGCTGGCCTGAAGGCCAGGCAGCATCCTCTTCTCTCAGGGGCACCAACTCCTAGGACCCAGACAGCTGCCCCATATCCTCCTTGAAGCCTGGACAGTCAGGCGCCCCATTTTCACCCTTGGAAAAGAGCACTGGGCCGGGTGTCCCATGCGGGGGCATCAAATCAAGTCCCTGGTTTTCAGCCTGAATTTGTGTTACTGTTGTTGTCTTGTTATGGGTTTAACAGAAGGATGCTTTTCAATTTAGATTAAATCATATCTTCCAGAGATGCTATATAGATGTAGTCGGTGCTGCCCTGCCCAGATCTGCTTGTCACTCACTGTCCCTAAGCCCACTGGCCATTTAGCTGGCTATTGCCTTTGCCCAAGGGCTCTCTCAGGGCCACAAGACACCCCGGGCCTGGGCAGTGGGTCAGGCCAGGGATATTGAGGTGCTCACTTCCCTGGGAGCACCCCTCAACCAATAACTGACAGGAGCTGGAGGATAAATACCCCAGCTCCCTCACCCCAGGGTGGGCCAAGTGTGCGGCATGTCCTACACAGTCCCTAAGACGTCCCCAGCAGGACCAAGTTCCAGTTGCCCACAGCAGACATCTGCTGATGAGCATATATCTGTTACTGGTTTCTTCCCGTCCCTCTCCCCCTGCCCACCACCCTATGGGGGCTTCCTGAGTTCACCTCCCAAAGAAGCCACCAGCACTGGAGTCCTTACCTCAAGCTCTGCGCTGTAGGAGCCTGAACTAAGACAGATGCATAAAAGTGATCATAACTACTCACATGTATTTTACAGTTTCTATGTGCCAGGAGGCACTGTGCTAAGTGATTGCCGTGGATTGACTCATTTAATGATTACAGCAGTCCTAGAGGAAGGGATAGTTATCATGCTCCTTTTACAGATGGGAGACACAGGCCCAGAGAGACCAAGCAACTTGCCCAAGTTCACACAGCCAGGATATGTTAGAGCTTCTCTGTTGGAGGCAAGAGTGGGTGCCTGGATCCCACCTGCTGACCCCTTCCCACTTCCTCTACCTTTTGAGTTACCCCAGGTTCCTCCAGCACTCACCTCTGGCCCCATCTGAAATGAGAAGGGGGAGGGTTAAATGAGACACAGCTAGTGACATGCCTGGTGTGCTCTGTGCCACAGGCTGGTAGCCCTGTGTTCTATTTTGGGACTCATTTCCTAGTTCCCCTTATCCTATCTGTATAGGAGGCAGGGGAGGCAGCCTAGGGTCAAGGTGGAGCCAGGCTGCTTGGGTATGAAGCTTTATTCAGCCACTGATGAGCCACATGACCTTGGGCAAGTCTTAGAGTTTGGCTCCCCTGTTTGCAAAATAGAGATATTTGTCATAGGAGACCAATCATATCTATTCATAGAGTTGGTGAGGGCATTCAAGGAAGTGACCTTTGCAAGGCACTCAGAACAGCACTCCAAACTATTAACAGTCTAGGTCACAGCCTGTATAGCGATTAATCTTGCTGAGTCCCACCCTGAGTAATGTGATGAAACGGAAGTAATGCAAAGGACATGCCTGGAATATAGTAGCTACTCAGTAAATCATGTGTTTTAATATTGATATTAATTCATTAATATTAGCTAGTGAATATTAATTAGTGTTAGTATTTAATATTTAGTATTCCTGATCTTACTGCAATAGAAATGGCTACCAGGTTCTGATCACTTTCTGTGGAGCTGGGCACACCATGAAGTTCACGTACACATCATTTCACTTTATTGTAGCAGCTGGGGGTGCCAGATAAAATACAGAATGCCCCATTAAGTTTGAATTTCAGAGAAACAAAAGAATATATTTTTAGTATAAGTATATCCCCAATATTGCATGAGATATACCTGCACTAAAAACATTATTCATCATGTCTCTGAAATCCAAATTTGTGTTTTTATTTGCTACATCTAGCAACCATAACAACAATCCAGAAACAGATGCAAAAAGCTGAAGTGACTTGTCCAGGGCTGGAAGAGGCAGACCCTAGTGGGGTCTCTCGGGTCCAGGACCCTTAGGCTCATCCACTACCCTGGGTGTAGCTAGCAGAGGGGTGTTTTCTCAGAGGAAGTTGCTCTTTTGATCAACTGAACTATCCTCTGTACGTCATGATGGGGGTACAGTCTGCTAAAGTTTTGAGGGGTCTGCTCCCACTTTCTCACTTCGCCTGAAGACCCCAGGGACTCTTTAGCACCCCCTGCTGTCTGTGTACCTTGGCTGCCAGGCAGGCTACCTGGGCTGAGCCCCCCGGGTCCCTGCTGTGGAGGGAGCAGGACCAAATTCAAGGCTGGCTGGTGTCAGGCAACCCTGCAGGAAACAAACAGACGCAAGTGGAAAAGGGGAAAAAAATCCACCAATTACTTAATGCTTTCCTGGTGTCCAAATATTTCGCCTTGAGTGAACTGAGCTCGGAGACTTGGCTGGGAAAGCAAGATGAAGCAGGGCCCAGGAGACGTTTTCTATGCAAATCCAGAGGGGTGGAATTGCGCTTTCAGATCCCACAAGGTGCATCGGACGTCCCTCATCTGAAAACATCTTGAGGTCAGAGCCAAGGTCAAGGAGAGGACTGGGGCCTACCTAGAGATGCAGGGCTCCCCCTGAGCTGCCCTCCCCAGCCCCAGCCTCTGCTTCCTGCTGCTGGCATTCCAGCCTATTTCCCTCCTGTTCTCCTGCCCCCCTGGGTCCGGCTCCCCTGCTTTTGTCTAGAATGTGTCCCCTCACCCACACAGGCTTCCCTCCTCTGTGAAGGTGTCCCCGAGCATCCCCAGAGAACCAGACACTCAGAACAGGGCATCTGAATGCAGCTCCCACTTTACAGATATAGAAACTGAACCCAGAGAGGAGGAGGGGGTTTCTCTGAGGTCCTGGAGGGACCTGCAAGCCGGGTCTCTGGACTCCAACACCGGGTTCCTCTTCATTGCCAAATGTGGTCTATTTCGGTGGGTCCCCAACCTTTTTGGCTCCAAGGACCAGTTTCGTGGAAGACAGTTTTTCCATGGATGGGGGCTGGGGACAGGGCCGGGGTATGGTTCAGGCGGTAATACAAGCAGTGGGGAGCAATGCGGGGCGGCAGATGAAGCTTCGCTCGCTCGCCCGCCACTCACCTCCTGCTGTGTGGCCCGGGTCCTAACAGGCCACGGACTGGTACTGGGGACCTCTGGTGTATTTGACAGTTAAAGGGCACCGAAGGTGGGCCCTGCTTCTCACCTGCTGGGGGAGCCTTAGGGAAGTTGCATAATTTCTCTGAGGCTCATTCCAATGATGGTGCTATAAAAAGTACACTGGCTGGAAAGAAATGAGACCCCTATTTTCGTGCTCTTTCCTTCTTTCCTTTTTTCCTCCCTCCCTCCCTCCCTCCCTCCTTTCCTCCTCTCTTTCCTTCTTTTCTTCCTTCCTTCCTTTCTCTCTCTCTCTTTCTTTCTTTTTCTTTCTTTCTTTCTTTCTTTTCTTTTTCTTTTCTTTCCTTTCTCTCCCACTTTCCTCATTTACTCGATAAACATCTCTGGACATGTCTCTATGATATTGTTATCCTAGGACCTAAGGACATGGAATGAATGAGACCCACACCAAGTCTCCAGGCCCCCTCAGTCCAGGGGGAGGGGCAGACAAGCAAACAGACACAGACAGCCTCGAGGCAGACCGGCGAGGGCTCTTTGTTGGGGGCCCGGTGGGCTGTGGGATTACAAAGCAGGAACACCCCTTCTCCCCCAGCCCCTGGACGGGTCAGGGGAGCCTTTCCCAGAATGTCATCTTGGATTGGGACTTAAGAGATGACTAGGGATTATCTGGGTAAAAAGTAAGGGGAGGGGAATTTTAGGAATAAGGAACAGCCTGTGCAAAGCACAGTGGGCTGGTTCTGGGATGTGTGCAGAGTCCAGGATGGGCTTGGGAATGAGGAAGCAGGTGAGGCAGGGATAAACAGTCCAGTGGGGCCACAAACCCTCTTGGGCTCTGTCCAGAGGGCCCTGGGGCCCCAGCTTTCTCACCAGCTTCTCTGTGTGGCTTCACTGAGTCTGGAATCTTCGAAACTGGTTTGGATCAGATCACAGTTGCCAGCTTGCCGTTCTCTAGTCTGAGGGCCCTGAGCCAGATCAGCTCTAAGAGCCCTTCCTGCTTCAAGGTTAAGGCCCTGGTGGAGAAAGGGGCTCAGGGACACCCCCCCCCCGCCCCCAGCACCACCATACACACGAGCTGAAGCCCTGAGCCTGCTTCATAAACCACAAAGCTGAGCGGAAAGACCATTGTATAGGCGTTGGTCATGAGGAAGAATCTCCCACCTCCTTCCATGCCATTGGGGCCTATGACTTGATAAGCTGGGAAAAAGGACCACATCTGATTTCCCCACTGGTTCTGGGCAGAGTCCTGGACGTCTCTCCCCTGCTGACTCACCATCCTCTAGAACTACCAGTAACAGCCACCTGTTCCCGGGCACTCACACTGCCCTTGTGATGTTCCCAGCAACAGCCTTGCAAGTACTGCTAAGCTCCACCTCTCAGGGGGGGAAATGGAGGCTCAGAGAAGTGAAGCCACCTGCCTGGAGTCGCACAGCAAACAAAGAGTTCAGAAGGGATTAGAAGCCAAGCCTGTCTTATTCCAGAGGCACCAACATTCCCCTGAGCCACAGTGGTTCTTGGACAAGGAAATTGGAAGATGCACTCCACCCAGGGAACTGAAGTTTAAAGACATCTAAATAAGTCCCCTGATGAAACAGACAAGGAGTATCTCCTTCCCGAGGAGAAAGGACTCTCAGCTCCCTCCGGACCCCTGGATGTACAATAAGCATCCTTGGGTCTCCAGAGGCAGGATGCCAGCTGCCATCTGGTGTCCCAGCAAAATGCCAGAGATGACCCCAGCTGCAGGGGAAGGATCCCTGGTGGGGTGATGTGTACATGATAGAAAGTCCAAAAGATACTGCACGCACACACACACACTCACAATTGCAGTGCACTTCAGCGTTTATAAAGGCACTGCCTCACTGCATTCACATGTTCACCCAGAGGCCATGTGTGATGCATATATCTGCATTGTCCCCACTTCCCAGAGGAAGAAACTGAGGCTTAGCAAGGTTAAGGACTCCGGTGGTAGAACTGGCAACAGGTCCCAGGATTCTGCACTGTGTTTGCCTTCCTACGGCCCCAGCACATCATGAGTCTTCAGAGAGTGGGCGTGTCATCCTCACTACAGGATCCCCCATGACCAGCACCTCACTTGAATCCAAAGAAATTATTCAGATGGGGGCTTCCCTGGTGGCACAGTGGTTGAAAGTCCGCCTGCCGATGCAGGGGACACGGGTTCGTGCCCCAGTCCGGGAAGATCCCACATGCCTCGGAGCAGCTGGGCCCGTGAGCCATGGCCGCGGAGCCCGCGCGTCCGGAGCCTGTGCTCTGCAATGGGAGAGGCCACAACAGTGAGAGACCAGCGGACTGCCCAAAAAAAAAAAAAAAAAAAAAAAAAAAAAAAAAAAAAAAAAAAAAAAAAAAAAAAAAAAAAAAAAAAAAAAAAAAAAAAAAAAAAAAAAATTATTCAGGCGAACTGCACGTGGGTGGGGACCAGGTCTTGTTCACCCCATAACCCCAGAGTCCGGCATCGCACGTCATGCAGAAGAGACTCACAGTGAATACTTGGGAGCTTGAGCTGAATTGCAGGTTTATTGAGTTAGTGAATGAATAAGTTAATTAAAATATACAATAAATAGACACAAGGTTAGGTGAATAGTTTCACTAATTAAGGGCACTAGGATGTTTGGATGAAATTAAAAAATAGGTGGATGGTAATGGAGGAATGCAGAATGGGTGGATGCCTAGATTTATCAGTAAGTATAAAGGTGTAGGATGGATGAATTAATTAATGTAGATATAAATAGATAAGCAAATCATCAGTAGACATTGCATTAACAGCTGACGGGGTGGAAAGATGGAGAAATGAAGAGGGTGGTGGTTCATCAGATTGGCCCACCTTTCCGGCTGCCCGGGGAGAGCAGAGCCGCCTTGGTCCTCAGCCATGCAGCACCCGCCTCCCACCTCCATCAGAATCCTGCAGTCAGACTATTTTTGTCCCCACTGTGAAGGGGAGCTATCTTTTTTGGACACAGCTTGTTAGAGGAGAAAGCACACAGAGCCCTTTCCTCCCACGGGTGCCTCTTCAGCTGTACAATCCCCCCTCTGTCAGGCATCCAGGAATAAAACTGAGCAGAAAGCCACAGAAAGTACAAGAAACCCAACACAGAAAGACAGAAAAGGGAACTGGGCAAGCTTTCCTGCCTTCCCTAGGGAGACAGAGATCCACAGGAGAAGGGTTTCTTGGGCTGAGCCTGAAATTGCTGACATCCAGTCACTCATCCCACTGTTACTTAGTGAACTCCGTGTGCCAGGCCTTGGGGACACAGTGGGGATTTGCACAGAGACAGCCACTGTCCTCATGGAACTTGCTGTCTAGCTGGGGGGAAAGACAAAAATCCTTGAGCAAAAATATAGTGTGACATCAGAGTAAAGGAATTGAGAGTGTGTTAATTATCTATTGCTGCATAATGAATTACCCAAAACTTAGTGGCACTGTTTCTGTGCCACTGTGTGACTCTGGCTCAGGGTCTCCTGTGAAGTTACAGTCAAGAAGTCGGTCAGGGCTGCTGTCTCTTTTGAAGGCTCAACTGGGGCTGAAGGGTTCACTTCCAAGGTGGTGCACAAACATGCCTGGCAAGTTCATGCTGGTTCTGGGCAGGAGGCCTCAGTTCCTCTCCATGTGTACATCTCCAGGAGGCTGCTTGAGCATCCTGAGAGCATGGTGGCTGGTCCCACTCTTTAAGAATGATCCAAGAGAAAGCAGAGGGAAGCTCCAAAGCCTCTTATGACC
Source organism: Lipotes vexillifer (assembly GCF_000442215.2). Classification (NCBI taxonomy): domain Eukaryota; kingdom Metazoa; phylum Chordata; class Mammalia; order Artiodactyla; family Lipotidae; genus Lipotes; species Lipotes vexillifer. Next base: position 1,863,434 of record NW_006788040.1, read on the forward strand.
TCGTCTCGGGAGTGGCACACCGTCCCGTTTGCCATATTCTATTCCTTAGGAGCAAGTGGCAGAGTCTAGCCCACACTCAAGGGGGAGGGGAATGGAGCTTTCCCTTTGAAAGAAAGGTGTGTCAGAGGAGATGAGGTTGAAGAGAGGCAGGAGCAGGACTCTGTAGATGAAGGTGCACAGCGTGGATTCTGAACAGCTGGAGATTTTATTGAGTGCTTGCACGTGCCACTCTGTAACCACTCAAGAACCTCATGCAGGAGGTTCTCTTTATTATTTCCAGGGTAGACGAAGTGAGAATACTGAGGAACAGAGAAGTTAAGGAAGATCACACACCCACCTGTGAATCCAGAGCCAGGGATTTGAACTCAGGCAGGTGGCCTGAAAAGCAACAATCCTAAAACCCTATGGAGCGAATGTTGCCTTTAGCATATAGAGAAATTGGGGTGAAAAATGCCTCTGAAGAGAAAAAGGCGAAGAAGAAGGGAGACCAATAGAGGCAGAGGGAGATACAAAACATAAGAGAGGATGAGAGACCCAGAGATATAAACGGAGAAAGACAGAAGGGGAAATAGAAGAGGATTCGGAATGGGGAATCTTTAGGCAGACAGGCACAAGGAGGTGGCAGGAAAAATAAAGCAAGAGGCACAGACATGGAGACAGTGGGAGGCGGAGGAGTTGGGGGGGAGGGCTTCTGCATGCCTGGGGTGTGCATGTGTGCGGTGTGTGTGCGCTGGGCGGTGCCAGGGCCCTGGCAGCTCCGCCGTTCATCTCCCGTCTTGCAGGAGAGCTGGGGGAGGGAGAGGAAGCTGACAGGAGACAGTGCAATTCCAGTAATTCCAGATGAAATAGCAGCCAGAACACTTGCCTGCCAGGAAATTGGGGTGGAGTGGCCAGGGAGAGGGAGGGAATGGCTGAAGAAAGTTTAGCAAAATAGCTTTCTGATTCCCTCCTCCATCCATATCCCCAAGTTATCCTAGTCATGGGGGTGAGGAGGGTTTTTCTGAGCTTGGGGCTGAAGGAAGGATATCTGGATGGGCAGTTGTCCCCAGTGAGTGGGAGGACACTTGTCTAGACCAGCCCATGTGAGGCTGGAGTCTCCGAGGAGCCCTGGCAGGGGACCAGAGGGTGACAGAGAGTGGCTTCAAACCGTAGCCCACCTCGCATGAAGGAGAGTGGGGTGTTGAGGCACAAAGGGACGGATCTGACCTTCCCCAGGCACCTACTGTGTGCATGATGGGTCCATTTCCCCTTGGCTAAAGAAGTGCCTACCCGAGCTCCCTCCACACACCATCTACACCTTGTCTCATTCACACCCCTCCTCCCTAATCCCCTCATGGCATCAGGTGTTCAGTAAGGTCCTCATTTTCAGGCAAAGAAAGTGGAGTTCAGAGAGAGCCAGTCACCAGCCCACTGTCACTCAGCTGGAAAGTGGCTGTGAGTGTCCAAGCAGCCTTAAGCCATCAAGCAAAGCTACCCCGCATGTCTTAGTTGAGCCCCTTAAATTCCAGGGATGGAGAGAGCGACACTATCCCTCCTCAATATCAAACATACAGAAAAGTTGAAAGAACAATGTTTGTTTACCTTCACTTTATTTTGCCTTGCCCGCTTTCTCTTTCTTCCTTCTCTCCCTCCACAACCCTCCCCTGCATTTAAAAGTAAACTGCAGACCTCAGGGTACTTATTTCTAAATACTTCAACAGGCATTGCCTGAGAATAAGGAGCATCTCTTGTAAACACAGCATAGTCGTCACACCCGAGAACTTTTACACTGATACAATCATAACATTATTTAATGTGTAGTCCATTGCCAAGTGCACCCAATTGTCCCAAACACCTCCTTTAAGCGATTATTTTTTTAAAATCCAGGATCACGCGTGGCATTTGGTTTTCATGCCTCTTTTGTCTCCTTTTCTCTAGAACAGTTTCACCTTTTTTTCTTTTCTTTCTTTTTCTTTTACTTTTCTTTTCTTTTTTTTTTTTTTTTGATGACATAGACATTTTTGAAGGCTCCAGACCAATTGTATCGTAGAATGGCTCACAGTCTGGGTGTGTTTAGCTGCTTCCTCGTGGTCAGATTCAGGGCAGACCTTTTGGGCAGTCATGTCACAAATGTATGTGCGTGCTTCACACTTCATCTCTTCTGAGAAAACACGACGCCACTCGGCCCTGTTACTGGAGATGCTAAGTTGGTTAGTTGGTTAAGGTGAGGTCCACTTGGTCTACCCTTTTCCTTGTATAAATAATACAAAATCTGTGAGGTGACACTTGGGGACTATGTCAACATCCCATAAATTGGTAAATTTTTACCCAGTAGTTTTTTGTTTTTTTGTGGGGTTTTTTGGTATCCATTAATAATCCTTGCCAGAACCAAATATTGCAGTGGTGGTTGCAACATGGAGATTTTTTTTAAAGTTTATCATTCTTTTTTTTACACTTGCTCATCAATAACTTTTGGTAAAGAGTTTCCCACTGCCTCCCCGCCTTCTTTTTCTTTTTATTTTTTTGCAGTACGCAGGCCTCTCACTGTTGTGGCCTCTCCCGCCGCGGAGCACAGGCTCCGGACGCGCAGGCTCAGTGGCCGTGGCTCACGGGCCCAGCCGCTCCGCGGCACATGGGATCTTCCCAGACCGGGG